>NC_079537.1:6733257-7033257 GCF_003711565.1 Takifugu flavidus | reverse complement strand
AGTGTGGAGGAGAAGACAAATCTCAGGCGTTCCTCACGTACCGAGGCCACTGCCAAGAGGAGCTACTGTGAACATGAGGTATTATTAACAAACTGCTTTCTGACGCGTTCACAATAGTGGTTCCCAGTGTTGCGTATTATCAACTAATGACGTTTTTAATGTTCCCTTAACTGGAATGTTGCTTTAAGAGTCATGAGAATTTTTTAAAATTTTATTGTCAGGATTCTGTTATATGCCTGGATGAAGATGTGATGACCACTCCTAAGGTGGCAGAAAAGAGTAAGAAGTCTTTACGCAGTCTAAATGATGTTCTGGGAAAGGCCTCATCTCTTTGCAAAGATGCCAAACCTTTAGCAGGTATTATGTCTCCATTAACATCACATCAGATTTCACCATTTCGTTGACATCTCCTCTAACGTTGCTGGAATTCCTTGCTGTCAGGGTCCAAAGCTTCCTCTCTTGGTCAAGAAAAAACTGCTCGGAAGGCATCGGCGGTGATTTCTATCTTTGACGACAGCAGCCATGAAAGCTCCACAAATTCTCCAGACAACGATCAGTCCAGGGCACGCAGAGAGTTCCTAAAGAGTGGTTTGCCTGAGTCCCTTAGGAAACAGATAGCCAAGACCACTGCCACAAAGGAGGCGTATTCTCTTTCCTGTTCTTCCTTTCAACCGGTGACACACACGAAACAAACATTAAAAGGTAGACCGCTCCACCAGAAATACATGTTGATTTGTTTTCCACATCCAGGCAAAAAATAAAAAACGTCTCTAAACTGACTTAATGTTCAAATTGATCGACTCTGCAAATGTATTGTGTGATCAACATTGAACTGTGTTTTGACAGATTGCCCTCTCTGGAGTTTGCCTTGGCCTCAGTCCTCTTTACTGTCTCATCTGCAAGAGTTTTGGTACCAAACGTGCAGCCCACTGCCACCTGTTTGCAGCTCCCATCTTATGAAGACAAAACCAGCGTGTAGAGTGTTACATAAGCTGGTATGTTATGACTGTAGGTCCTCCCTTCTGTCCTGTCTCTCCTTCTTTTCCTGCTTCATGCTGCGTGCAGTCAGCAGAGGACTGGTCCTGCCAAAGGTTTTCTCCTGTTATGCTAGTATTCATTTATTATGTATAGATAAATGGAATTGAATATTTTAGGTTAAATCCAGCACTGAAAGCCCTTAGTTACACTTTTTTGACATGGATTTTTTTGTGTGAGAGGCACATGAAAAGCCTATTTATGATTACTCACTGACAGCATTTGCACATCAGGCATATAACACTGACAGTTAAGGATCAAATGTTTCATGTTAATTTCTCATTCAAAGGGTTCAACACAGAGGCCCGAGATCTCTGAAAGCGTTCGTCATCGTCTCACAGAGGAGGTGGGCACATCCAATCCTTTATTCCCTGTTCAGATGTTCATGAGTCGCCTCCTGAAGAGACGCGCTGATCACAAGCAGCAGTGCACGGCAGCAGGTCAGTGGGACAGCACTGAAACATAAAGAGTTGTAGCTTATTGGTTTGATTGTTTTGGGTTTTTTTCCCTCACATTTGCATTTGATGCAGTACATTAATAGCTAATATATTAACACACAGCTACTAAACTTGTAATATGTTGCCTTTTTATTTTATTGCTAGAAGCAGACCCTATCACCAGGGTCAAAACCAGCGCACTCTCTGCTAAATCAGTGGGAGGGAAGAGGAAGAGGAAAAGTGAGGAAGAGGAAATTGCTGTAAAGGTGGCTAAAAAGCAACGTAGAGGAGAGGAGGAGATTGTTTCACAGCGAAGCGTGAAGGGAAGCCGCATGAGACGAAGTCAGCGGTCCAAACCTGAGCAGGAGAAGAATGACGACGCCAATCCTGCAGCTAAATCTGAAGATGACGCTCTCATTACGATTTTGGATGAGGACACTGAAAAAAAAGGTATAAATCAGTTTTCCCTTCAGTCATTTGTTTGTCCTGATCAATCTATTTCATGCCCAAATGTTCTTAATTATAGTCCAATAACATCAGCATAATTGTTTTTGTTTACTGGTAAGCTTGATAAATACGGACGTGTTTGCACCTCCGTGATCACTCGTTGACAGTGGTTCAGTTCTTGTGATTGAGATTCATCACTGGCTGGTTCTTTATTTTACAGATGATGTAAAGGAGGATGTGTTATGGACAGATAAATATCATCCTCAGCACTCTAGTGACATTGTAGGCAATGCCAGAGCAGTGAGGAGGCTGCACAGGTGAAGAGTCAAAAGTGCTTTACTTTACCAAGGCTTGGTTGACATGTGGCACAGGTCAATGACATGATGATCTTTCTGTTTCACAGCTGGTTAAGGGAGTGGAAACTCAGAGCAGACCGAGAAGAAAGAAGAAAACAGACAGAGAAGAAGCAAGGGGAAGACAAGACTGGTGAGTGGCAGAAATACTGCTCGTCTATTTGTTTGTCTGTTTGGTTTAATTCATCTGATCTTTATTTCCAGATTCAGACTGGGACTGTGGAGAAGAGGAGTTTCAGGATGGAGAGGACATGTTATGCAATACGTTGCTCATCACAGGACCCACTGGGGTTGGGAAGACTGCGGCAGTCTATGCGTGTGCTCAGGAACTGGGCTTCAAGGTACAAACTCTAGCAGGCACTTTTGTTGAAATTGTCACTTTAATTTTATAACCTGCCGTCTGGCTTCTCCAGGTATTTGAGGTCAACGCTTCCTCTCAGCGCAGTGGCCGTCTGATTCTGTCGCAGCTAAAAGAGGCTACGCAGTCACACCAGGTGGATGGTCAGGGCGTTAACACATGCAAGCCCTCCTACTTTAATAGTTACAGCAGCAGCAGCTCTGTAAGGCCAGGAACTTCTCCAAGTATGGAAACTGACAATTAACATACTATATCAGTATAAGACAGAACTATCTAAGATAACTGCTGACTGTTTCTTTACTTGTCCAGAAAAGGTCAATTCTTCTCGAACAGTGGTTTCCTCTCCTAGAAAACACCCTCATTCACCTAAAGGGGTTAAAAAAGGAGACCTGGCTCCAACATCACTGGCTAACTTCTTCAAAATGGGTCGGCCCCCCAACAGGGAAGCACCAAACACTAAAAATAATGAAAAACCATGTAAATAGACTTTCCTTTTTTGTATTTGTTAGTTATAAAATGATGACAGAACTTTGGGGATTCATTGAGTTTTTCCTCTCATACAGCTTCATGCAAGAACACTACAAAAGCAAATGTGTTTGGCAGTAGAGACAAAGTCCCTGCTGCAAACCCACCAGTAGCTTCCGTGTCTAAAGAGAGCATCAGTGAAGAGCAGAGCAAGAAGTTGGCCACTTCGTTGATCCTGTTTGAAGAGGTGGATGTAATTTTTGACGATGACTCCGGCTTTCTTTCTGCCATTAAGACATTTATGACTACTACCAAGAGGCCCGTCATTCTCACTACCAGTGGTGAGTAGGAGGAATTGGGGAATTCAGAGAAATAGGCCCAATTTGGCCTGTTTTTGATCATATTGAGTCTAAATCAAACCTTGTCTGCAACGTAGATCCTGCATTCAGCAGCATGTTTGACGGTAATTTTGAAGAGATCCATTTCAAAGCGCCTTCTGTGGTGAGTTGTGAACATCTCACTGATTCTAAACACAGATTTGTGGCTTCTGTTACAATGCTAAAGAAACAGGACGCATCGTTCTTATTGTTTCTTCCAGTTGGACTCGAGCAGCTTCATGCAACTCTTGTGTCTGGCAGAGGATATCAGGACGGACCAATGGGACGTCAGCGCTCTGCTGCGACACAATGGATGTGACATGAGGCAGAGTTTACTACAGCTGCAGTTCTGGGCCCGCAGTGGTGGGGGTCACTGCACAGACAGGCCTGTGACAGACACTGCTAAAAAAGGTAATGGGCGTTTCAAACTCTTTCCTGGATTCTCACAACTGAATTTTAGATTTCTCTGCAATTCAGAGTGAAGAAACTACAGTCACCCATAATTAATGCCTTTTGAACATGTTAAAAGGGTACTTGGGGAACTGGCAGTGTTCCTCTGGTCTGAAGGTTCAGGGTTCACGCCCAACAGAACTCTCCTTACAGTTACAGCGACCTTTTTCTTTGTGAACTGAACAGTATTTATTTTATCCCTGCAAGTTTTGCAGTGTGGTTTATTCATAAAACAAGCATGAGTCAATCTTTTTTTCTTTCTCTCCCTTTTTAAGCAGCCAAACTCGAGCCACTTGAGCCTGAAGCTGCATCAGATTCTGTCACATCTGCCGTCCCTCCTCGTGATGCCTGCTGCACCGAGAGCATGCTGGGTCTGCTGAATATTGCACCTGAGCGAGACATTTGGCAGATTCTCAGGGTGAGCTCTGTGTTTACTTTGATTTAAATAATAAATCATTTGAGATATTAATGGGAGGGTGTTATCAACAGACCTGTAGACCTGATGAGGCATCGTGGTGGGACCTGCTGACCAACTGCAAGCGACGAGGAGTGGACCTTCTGTATTCAAATATGGAGATACTCTTACCTCTGCCAAGCACCCAGCTGACTACCTCACCCAGTGAACCAAAACAGACACTTTCTCAATCACAAGACCATCCTGTGTTGCCACCCACAGCGGAATGGATGGAGTGCTCAGACGATGGCAGTCCAATTAAATTTTCCAGCAGGATGAGGAAGATGAAGAAGCAACACTGTGTGCCAGGTCAGGATGGACTGGACTCTGACTCTGAGGATGACTTTGTGTCTCTTCACAAACCCCAGATTGTCTCGCAGTCAAAAGAGGACGTCGGAGCGAGTGTGGTTTGCCCGCAGGTAAGGAGGAAACCGCTGACTCCTGAAGAGAAGCTCAAAAGCCTCCCGGTCTCTCAGGGTCTACAATCATTAGGTGAATTTTTTGACAACCTGTCCTGCATGGACTCGATGCTGGGTGCTCCTCCAACGGCTCTCGGAGCTGGTGCACTGGTAAAAGACGGGATGAGAGACGAGGCGAGAGTTGAGACGGACAGGGGAAGCTGGATGGGCAGAGAGCGGTCCTTAGAGATCACAGCTGCTGTTGAGGCACTGAGCTTCCAGAAGTGTTGCATCTCAGCAGCAGAGGCCTGGGATAAAGCCAAACAGTTTGAGGGGAGGCTGAGGGAGGAGGCAGAAGCAGAACTGACTCTTCCTGTGGCAGCTCATCGCGACAGTTGCAGCTACACCCAGGACGGCCCCTGCCAACCACAGTGAGTCCTGACAGGCCTTGCACAATTTTTTCATCTTTCTGCAGCAGTCGCCATGATACTGTTACTTTAGAGAAGTGTGTTCTAACCGCATTGTATGTTTCACCAGCAACCCAAGCGTCACAATGAAACCAGACGTTTTAATGATACTTTGCTGTGAGATAACTTCTGTTGAGTTGATGGTACTCAAAGAGTTTGATATACAGTGATCCCTCGTTTATCGCGGGAGTTGCGTTCCAAAAGTAACACGCGAAAAGTGAAATCCGCGAAGTAGCAACTTTATTTTTTTAAATTATTTTACAATGCAATACTGAACAGTAGAATGAAACAAAACATCAAAACCTGTTTTAAAGACCAAACTTTGTTTAAAACAATAATTTTAATATAGTAATACAAGGTTGGAAACATTGTCACTCGCGTATTTCAGTCCCAGCTGTGCCTCTGCGTCCTGACTCCGCTCCGCTGGAGCGTCTGTTTCTACTGAAGGCGCAGGAGTCTTTCTCCGAGAGAAGAACATTGTTATAGGCAGTTGTTGGCGCTCTTTCTTTTTCTGAGCAAGAAGATTTTTATAAACGGATATGCCACCTTCGATTATATTTGAGAACTGCAATGAACGACTCGCAAAAAAAATCTGCGAAGCCGCGAAAGATGAACCGCGATATAGCGAGGGATCACTGTAATGATTTTTTCCCCCCCCCAGGTTAATACAAAAGAGGACAGAATTAATGGAGAGCCTGAGGTTTAAAGGAGTGTGTGGTACGCTATGCAACAGACCAGCAGCTGCCGTGGAATACCTGCCAGCTCTGCGCACCATCTGCAGATCAGAACAGCTGAGAGAGCAGGAAAAGGCGAAACGAAGGTGAGCAAAGCAGTCATGTGCACTCATTATTAACATCCGGTTTGACCTTTGGGCAGGAAGCGGTGATCAAAATGTCTCAGAATAGACATGATCAAAGCTAACCGCTGATTGCCAAATAGCTGGCATTCATCGCAACTTTACTTTATAAGTCACAGTTAAGAGCGCGGTGTTCAAGGACAAAATGTTGATTTTGCCTTTTCCTTTTTCAGGTTCCTTCACTACCTGGACGTGATCCACCTGGGTCTTGACAAGAGCACTCTACGATATCTTGCAGGAGATTTCCCTTAAACTGTAGCGCGTGGAGATGAGTTCCATACTTGTCTGGGATCATTGCGATCAGAATTCAGATGTGCTCTAAATTTGGGGCCTGTTTGGGTGCCTTCAAGGACTGCACTAATAATAATTTACACTCTTTGTATCATTTTTAAATTGTGCTGGAACATTTCTTGTACGTCAGCCTTTCATACCTTAAAACCTCATTTAGAAATATAGTTTTTTTTGCAAAGCAAGTGTAATTAATGCTGTACAGGTGCTCAATATTTTATGTTTGCTTATTTGTAAAGGGTTTTTGTAAATCACAGAATCACATTGTTTCTCTTTATAAAAGTGAGATATTTTTGACAGAATTTTACTTTTTCCACTTCAGCTTCTTCACATTAAAACACTTATTTTTCAGCGGCAACATTCACAGTGCGATTTGAAATAAAGGTTTATCAAAACCAAATGTATGCCTTTGTAAACTAACGCTGTCATATGATCAACAGGAAGTTTTGCAACCTAAATAGCACCCAGGTCTTGAGATGTTTCCGTGACACTCAAGTGTTTTAATCTTAATTTTAGAAGCGGTTTTAAATTAAATGGGGGGGGGGGGGGGGGGGAGGGAGTCAGAGCTTGCAGAGTTAAGTCAGAACGCGCATATTGGCACAGGTGACTATCGTTTTAAAAAAGTTTAAAATAAAGAATAAAAGTTAGTGATGACTTGAGCAGTTAATGCCGACAGATTTGGGACTCATCAGGAAACTGGTCTCAGCAGACTGCGCGCTCTGCTCCTCGGCGCGCGCATCTGTGCGTAAAGTTGGGCGGACACCCGTTTCTGAAGCCGCGGAGGAAGGTTCCCCTTTTCACTCGGGCCAGTCTTGTCTCGCCCCCGGTTGAGTCGATTACAGCACCATGCCCAGTGTTGACGACGGCGTCCATCGTGTGATAGGGGACGTCGATTTTTCGTGGAAATGACAAACCACGAGCGGAACAAAAAGATCTTGCTGGAACTTGTGAAACAACCGCACAACAATCGGTGCGCTGACTGTGGTGCGGCTGGTAAGTCCAATTTAGAACAACGTGGTAACTTTGCACCCAATGCTCTTTTTAAAACAAGCATTTTTAAACAAAAGAGGCCAGGTCCTAAAGCAAGGCAGAGTCTCCTTACCTTCTTGATCGGGTTTTAGAGTTACTGAGCTGGTTGTTCCTCTTCACCCTGTCAAACAACCAAATTATTGCCTAGGCAGAATAGTATGGATGGGCTGAGTGAGTGATTGACTAAACTATAATTAGTAGGCTACATTTGTTTTTCTACTTGCCTGAGTGTTTTAGCTTTACTCTAATCTCGATTTAGGGGCAGAGACACCCGAGAGAAAGACTTTACTCTTTCTCTGGTACATTGATATTTTTGGAGAGTGGTGAACAGGATGTAGTGAAACCTAGCTACAGAGAGGCTCCCCCAGATCATGAGCTGCTTGTTTCCACTCGCCATCGTCTGCAGATCCAGAGTGGGCTTCCTACAAACTGGGGGTATTCCTGTGTCTGAACTGCTCCGGCATCCACCGCAGCCTGTCCAGCCGGGTCAAATCAATAAAACTGGACTTCTGGGAGGATGAGCTGGTTGAGGTAGGGCTCACTTTACTTTAATTTTTATCATGCCGCACAATATAATTAAGTTGTCTTAATTTGCATCACCTGAGAAGTTCATGAAAGCCAGCGGCAACGCCAGCAATCGGGCTGTTTTTGAGAAAGCTGTTCCAGTCTTCTACTATAGACCTCGAGAGAACGACTGCAGGTGAGTGCTTTTCAGCCTGGTTATGTTGTCATGGTGGAATCTTCAGTTATGACACGCACAGACTGCTGACACTGCAGAAAAACAGACAAAAACAGAAGTGCAATTTAGGGCCAGACAAATTCAATACAGATTCTTCTAAATCAAAGCAAATGAAGCCTGTTTCTGTAGCAGTGATGCAGATAGTAATGAACAGACTGTGACACTGTATTATTGACATTCGCGTCTGAATCACAGCACCTTACGTGAGCAGTGGATTCGGGCTAAATACGAGAGGATGGAATTCACAGGGGAAACCAAGTATCCGCCTCTTCCGTACAACACAGGTGAGGCTTGCAGATCACAGGTAGATAAACTAATTAAAGTGAGGCCCACAGCACAAAGGAGAATGGCCTGATCCTGTGACTGAGCTGTTGTTTTGACTTGAGTCCAGGTTTCTATGAAGGGATGCTGTGGAAGAAAGGGAAAGAGAAAATGCAGTTTTTGAAGAGGAAGTTTGTGCTGGTAGAGAGAGAATTTACTCTGTCTTACTACAACAAGGAAAATGTGAGTCGTGAATGCTTAAGTAGTTGCTTTAGTTTTTTCTAACCATTGTACTGACTCTAAAGTGCCCTAATGTCGCATCATCAAGGAATCCAAAGGCCCTAAAGCTGTAATCTCCATAAAAGACCTAAATGCCACATTCCAGCCAGAAAAGATTGATCATCCTCATGGCCTGCAAATCACCTATCAAGAAGACGATCACACTAGGAGCCTCTACGTTTATCATGAGAGCGCTCAGGTGGGACCGCGTCACCATCAATGTCGCATGCTGGGTTGCCCTGATTTTGACGAAGCTCAGTGTCTCTTCTTCTACTTTAGGAAATAGTCACATGGTATAACGCCATCCGTGCTGCGCGCTACGCCTACCTGAAGACTGCATATCCAACGGGAACTGATGAAGAAGTAGGCAATGCAGCATAATCTGGACGCAATATGTGGTTACACCTACTCTTACTTTAGTTGATGTGGCTTTATTAGATAGATAGTGGAGAACACAGGCCACTGACAAAGGAAGCATGTGATTAGATATATTCTACAAATATGATAGAATGTAAAAATGTGCAGAATGAAAAGACACAGGAGGTTCATTTAATCCTTAATCATACTTTTGTCTGTGTCAGCTGATACCAAAGATAACAACGAACTACCTCAAAGAAGGATACATGGAAAAAACAGGACCTTTGGTAAGGTTTTAAACTCATACAGGCCTGTTCTTCCTCACGTTTGTCTTATTCTCAGTGCTTATGCTCATTATTCTCAGTGTAATTCTAATTATTCAGCGTTCCTGTTCTTTTTAACATATGAAAAAGGGTAGTTAAAGTTATGAAATTGTGGAGTTTCTGTATGTGATGTTCCATTTTATATGTGTTCTCTCTTTGACAGCATAAGGAAGCATTCAAAAGACGGTGGTTTGTTTTAGACTCTGGGAACCGGAAGTTGCTATATTTCAAGCATCACTTGGTGAGGGGGGGTCAAACGCTTTGTGTGTGTGTCACTATCTCGCCTGGTCCATCTCTGGCTTTTCAATTTCATCTTTTCAATATGACTGAATGTAGGATGCAGAGGAGTTAGGGGTCATTTTCATTGGCACGGAGGAGAAAGGGTACTCGGTGAAGGAGTGTGAACCCAAGAATGCTCGAAGAAACAAGTGGAAATATGGCATCACAGTGGAGACCCCATGGCGTCAGTTTGTCTTCATGTGCGAGCAGGAGAAAGAGCAGAAAGAGTGGATTCAGGCCATTGCACAAGTCCTTCAAAGACCCATGACACCACAGGATTATACCAGTAAGCAAGGAACCACCACAGACATTAAATGTGCAATGAAAGTTCTTTGATATAATCACAAAACCACAAAAAGGACGATGAATAAAACAGTCAAAGAATATCTAAACATTCATTGACTTTTAGCATGAAATTAGCATACGTATATACACATAAGGCAAACCAAAGTTGTTAAATGCGACATATGCATGTTCTAATTTCATTCAACATCCCCAAAATGAACTTTCCAGGTTTGATGTTTGACCACACTTTATCCTTTTCCTTTGTTTCTGTTTCAGTCGAAGCTAATATCAAGTGTAAGCGTTGACAGAGACGTACCACAACTGGACCTCAATACCACAACATTTGTTGCCTTTTAACTGATTTCATCAAGGGATAATGTGGCAAATCACCTCTTAGTACCAACCATTCCCCGGTGTCACTCAGATATCACTATTATGAAGAAGAATGACAATAAGTGTGCAACACCAAGTGATTTACAGGAATGTTTCTTAAGTGGCAAAAATGTTTGTTTTTACATGACAGTATTGTTGAACATAAAAAGTGATCTTATTTAATACATGAGAGAAATGGCTTTTGTTTAAAAAAAAGTTTGAATCATACAGTTCATGTGAAGTTTTCTTTAAAAAGAGGACCTGATGATGATTTTTTTTCTGTTTTAAATCATGGAACAGCAAGACTAACTCTTTCGATTTTATTGTAAACACAATAACTCACAATATCACCACACAAATGATAACGTAATAGATATTTTCCCACATGTTTATACCTAACTAATGCTACATAGAAATTCATATAATTCAGTTGTTAATTCATGTCAATTTAAACGTGAAATTTAATAAACATAGACGGGGGGCTAAACGCGTTGGCGCTGTAATAAAGTTTGTCCTGCACGGCCACCCGTAGTTGCCGGGTGTTGGAGGTCGGGCATGCTCATGAAATATCCGCGTCGGAACACCGGGGAGCTGCAGAAACCACCAATTAACATGGGATTGTAGGCATTATGTATCACAAACTATTTTTCAAATTATATCCTTGCCGAGAGTAGAACTCCCAAGCAGGGAAAAGCGGAGTAGGAAAGCCGAGGGTCCTTCCAAAACTGTGCGTCCGTTTTGTCCTACAAAGGCGCCGAGAGTTTGACAGCGCAGGACCTGACTGCGCAGGCCTGGGGTTGGTAAGCTGCAAGAGGACGGCGTCCCCGGGACTATATGAGACAATAAAGCCTCCTTTTTGCCGTGAAAAGCACGCTCAAACATGAGGAAAGACGTGAGGATACTGCTTGTAGGGGAACGTAAGTATGATTAGCTCCTGGTTTTCTAAAAAGGCTATAAAGCTAGTGAAGAAGCTAAAAGCCAGAGCTATCGCCAGGCAAATCAAAAAGCGTGCTTGTGAAATGGGAAGGTTTGTTGCTCATTAATGGAGTTTGAGAATCGTACACCAACATTGTACAGCAGCAAGTGTAAAAATAGTACACTTACCTACCCTGTGTCTTAGGTTGCTATGGTTTTGAACGCCAACCCTCGAAAATTTCATGATGAATGATGTGTATTTCAATATTTTTATATAAGTCCTCAGGATAAACGCATCAGATTAAATCACCAGACGGACTTTAACTACGAAGGTGTCCCAGTCTTATGTTCCGAAAAAGCATGAAATTATTCCCCCTTTGGTAACACATACAGTGTCATCAGACCTTGTCCAGTTTGGAAAATTGTTATTTTATCAGTCTAGTATGATGATATTAAATTAAGACTAGTCTAGATGGATAGATAGATATGGATACAAGCTTATATTTTCCTTAATTTTGCAATAGAAGAATTCTTTTACTGTAGCTACAATTCCACTATCTTAAAGATGTGCCCACCCACATAAATAAACTCGCTTCTGCTCCCAATTTCGTCCTTTCACTGTTTTAATTATGTTTTTTGCTTGTGATGTAATGTAAGAATAACATGTTGTGTGCCCCTGCAGCTAAGGTGGGGAAGACATCCCTAATAATGTCACTGGTCAGTGAGGAGTTCCCTGATGAGGTATGTACCAACAGCCAGTCAGGGCTCAAATTGTGGTCACAGTCCATTATTTTCAGTGTGTTTGATTCTGCCCATGTTCCAGGTTCCGCTCCGCGCCGAGGAGATCACCATCCCAGCTGATGTCACCCCAGAGAGGGTCCCCACACACATTGTGGATTACTCGGGTGAACTACACATAAATATGGAATAACCGCTTCATGAACAACATGTTGTCTTTAACTTACACACAGACATGTCTTTGGTGTCCCCTTCAGAAGCCGAACAGTCAGAGGAGCAGCTCTACCAAGAGATATCCAAGGTAGGATCTTGCACATTTTTACGACCTGCACTTTTCCCACGTGCATGAAAAATTCTCATTGCTTCTTTTTTCCTGCAGGCAAATGTCATCTGTATAGTTTACTCAGTCAACAACAAGAAATCAATAGAAAAGGTGAGCATGAGTTCTCTCTGCATCCACTGCAGTTCATTGAACCCGTGGCTGCAGTAAAATGATGCTGTTGATTTTGGGGCAGCTAATAAGCTTAAATTCTGGCTTTAATGGATTTTGGCTCAGCAGGGTTTTTGATCATTATCATTACTGTCCTAGGTGACCAGCCACTGGATCCCCCTCATTAATGACAGGACAGACAAGGACAGCAGGTTTGTTGACGTATTGGCATGTTTGTTAATGGCTTACAAATCAAATTTGATCAGTAGGTTTGATCTTGAACAAGAACACAAATTATTACAATTACTTCAATATTAGAGCTTATTGAAACTATAATAGATCATTTGTAGTGTTGCAGAAAAGCTGTGTAGTATATAAAATGTCTAATTTTGTCTAATTAACTAGTCCAACATGTGTCGGAGAAATCTTTTCATCAACCCGGCACAGATATAATTTGCTAATAAAAGATTTTGTTGCAGGGTACCATTAATCCTTGTGGGGAATAAATCGGACCTGGTGGAACACAGCAGCATGGAGACCATTCTGCCCATTATGAATCAATACCAAGACATAGAGACCTGTGTAGAAGTAAGCTATCAACTCCTGTTAGCACACATTTATTCATGTTTTGGTGCTTTTGAAGCAAGGATATTTAGTTGTTCGGAATAGCAAAGCAATTGGAACAGAGTTCTGAATATAAAGGTAGCTAAACCCTTGAACTGCAGCTAATGTGTGCAGCCTGACAAACTGTGTTGAAGCTTGGAGAAAGCACATGACGGTGATAAGAGTCAGCTCGGTCATGCCCCCACTTGGCATGTGCTCTCTTGGTTACAAGGTTAAAGTGGTGGACGTGAGGACCCATGCAGATTCAGTTGGAGAGAGAGTTCTTTTTCAAAAATACATTCCAACGTGCCTCGTTTTTTCCTCAGTGCTCTGCCAAAAACCTGAAGAACATCTCGGAACTTTTCTACTATGCCCAGAAAGCAGTTCTTCACCCAACAGGACCCTTGTATTGCCCAGAGGAGAAGGAGGTGAGATTTGGGCTTTAGACACTGATTTAAGTCTATGAATATAAATCCGAATCTAGTTCTAAGCACCAGGATCATTGTGTGTTTGCTGTCCCCAGTTGAAACCATCTTGTATCAAGGCTTTAACTAGAATCTTCAAAGTATCAGACTTGGACAACGACGGCATCCTCAATGACAATGAGCTCAACTTTTTCCAGGTAAAGCCTCACGCTCTGCAACATCAGTGTCTCCTGGAGACAAAAATGTCTCAGGACATGTGTATCATGTGCGTCTTTTTATTTTGAAGAGAACATGCTTCAATACACCGCTGGCACCTCAGGCCTTAGAGGATGTAAAGAACGTTGTCAGGAGGAACATGGCAGATGGTGTTAAGGATAATGGGCTCACACTCAAAGGTTAGATTATTTCTTCTTAATATTTGATCGTAAACTCGCCATGATTTAACTTTCCTGATATCCCTTTATTCTCTCCCATCTTTTTGGAATCATGACTGAACCTTTGCGTTCTTCCATCATTGACCCTCATCATTGCAGGCTTCCTGTTCCTGCACACCCTCTTTATCCAGCGAGGTCGACATGAGACCACCTGGACTGTTCTGAGGAGGTTTGGCTATGATGACGACCTGGAACTCACGCAGGAATATCTGTTTCCCCTGTAAGTACTGTCAGCTGACCGTTTAAAAAAACAAAAACAGG
This sequence comes from Takifugu flavidus, assembly GCF_003711565.1. Classification (NCBI taxonomy): domain Eukaryota; kingdom Metazoa; phylum Chordata; class Actinopteri; order Tetraodontiformes; family Tetraodontidae; genus Takifugu; species Takifugu flavidus. Next base: position 7,019,142 of record NC_079537.1, on the reverse strand, counting down.
AAGAATGCGTGAGAGTCTTGTAAGTTCATGTTTTTCACGTCAACTGCAGGATCAAAATTCCTCCTGACTGCACCACCGAGCTCAACCACAATGCTTACCTCTTCCTTCAGAGTATTTTTGACAAACACGACAAAGTGAGTGTTTCCCGTTGGAGCTTATGTTCAAGTGGTCCTGAGCTGCTTCTGAACGTGTGGGGTTTTGACTTGCTCTAGGATAGAGATTGTGCACTCTCTCCAGAGGAGTTGAAAGACCTGTTCAAAGTGTTTCCCTACATGCCCTGGGGTCCAGATGTCAACAACACCGTTTGCACTAATGATCAGGGATGGATCACCTACCAGGGATATCTCTCACAGTGGACGTGAGTGTTAAACTTGTGGATCTTGTCAAATTACACCAACTTTCTGCTCACTGTGGCGCGTGTTTGTTGGGGCAGACTGACCACGTATCTAGACGTACAACGCAGCTTGGAGTACCTGGGTTACCTTGGTTACTCTATCATCTATGAACATGAGTCCCAAGCAGCTGCAATCACAGGTGAGTCAATCGTTCCTTTATGCACATTTGTGTTTGCATCATTTCTATATTTTTATACGTGAGATGATGTGCGTTTCCTGTTTTTAGTAACGCGAAACAAGCGCATCGATCTGCAGAAGAAGCAGACGCAGCGCAGCGTCTTCCGCTGCAATGTCTTGGGGGCCCAGGGCAGCGGGAAGAGTGGATTCCTGCAAGCTTTTTTGGGGAAGAACCTTCAGGTAAAATAACCAGTCAGCACTCTTCAGCGAAGCCTCCGTGTGCTTATGAACTGATGCGTCACTGACACCAAATTCCCGTTTACACCTCTTTTGATCCCTGTTTTTCATCCACTCCAGAGGCAACAGCGAATTCGAGAAGACCACAAGTCTTTGTATGCCATTAACACAACTTATGTTTATGGTCAGGAGAAGTATCTGCTGGTAAGGACCGACAGCTGCTACACAGTAGAGTGACAATGCTGCTACAATGTGATGATCCACCCACCCATCTTCCCTCCCTCCATCTTCCCTCTCTCCCCCTTCTCTGTACACCAGCTCCATGAGGTGATGCCAGATTTCGACTTCCTGTCAGAGGCCGACCTCGCCTGTGACGTGGTGTGCCTGGTGTATGACGTCAACGATCCGCGCTCTTTCGAATACTGTGCCAAAACCTATAAGGTACGTTTCAGAGGCCGGGACTGGGGGGCAAACTGCCGCATCTCTTTGTAATCAAACGGGTTTAATCTGGATGACTGGATGTGTTTGGCAGCAATACTTCATGGACAGCAAAATCCCGTGTGTGGTGATTGCAGCCAAGTCGGACCTGCACGAAGTACGGCAGCACTACAGCCTTCCTCCGCTGGAATTCTGTCGCAAACACAAGCTCCATCCTCCTCAACCGTTCACGTGCAACACCAGCGACCCACTCGGCAAAGAACTCTACACCAGACTCACCACCATGGCCATGTATCCGTGAGTGTTACACCTCTCATAGGCCCATCTTTGCTCTCTGCTCTTGAGTTTTTAATTGACTAAATACATTTTTTAAAGTCTGTTGTTGAAGGACACAAATGAACTGTCTGTTGTATTCGGGCTGTAGCCTTCTCGTCTCGTGTGTTATCTCTGCGTAGTGGTGAATGCACACGTCTCTTGTCTCTCTGCAGCCATGTCCGTCGCCGCTGCTTGTGCGGCTGCAACAGGTGCACTTATTGCCTGTGTCAGAACCTCCTCAGGTTGGAGCTGCTGCGCAGTATAAAGGCCCAACTCCGCAGGGTCGTTTTCAACAGGTTGATACGTAGAAACAAACGTAGCATTTTCTTAATCTAGTAGTGACGTCTACCTCTGTGCTTCCCACCCTCGGGATAAACCTCCTGATTAGGTCACGTAGAGGCTCCTTCTCCCCTGAAGTTGTCAGGTTTACATTGCATATCCACTGCTCGAAATAGATTACAGATGAGAGTGGCAATATCTTCTTTTTCTAGACTAAATGACATAATGTTTGATACTATGTTAGATACTCTGCTAATCTTGTCATCAGAGCCTTGTAAGTTACTTCTGGGCTGTGTCTTCTGTCCTCTGTCCGTTCAGTTTGGTTTGCACTTCTTTTCTGTCCTTTGTCCTCCAGTTTATTGCGTTGTCCCACATAACAATTGCAGTAGTCTGTAATCTAAAGGGGCGGGGCTAAAACATGGATTGACTGACAGAAATGTCCGGTCTGTACAACAATAACTTACTGTTGCTGTTATTTTTAATATTCAGATTTTTATTCTCAAAAAGGTTTTGAGGGGGGGGTTGAACCATTTAAAGGGTTCAAAAAACTTCAAAATATATTCTCGGGTTGGGACAGTTATATTTCATTCAGCGCTGATCAATAATAGAAGAAACTTTGCTACGTTTTCCATCACCCTCCAATCAAAGTTGAGTTCTCCTGGTCTCTGCTGCAGCTCCAGCCAGACCCCCTCCTCTCTGATCACTGCTAACAAGCTGCTGATCAAGCTGCTAACCAGGCAGGTGACCGTGTCTGCAAACGGGAAACAGCTGCACGCTATTGGCATGCTTGGTGCAGACTTTACTAAACACATTTACACACTTATAAAATAACAAATTGGTGATTTAAAGAGTGTTTGCTACGTTCTCTCCTGCTGTGGATATGCAAGGTGTAAATCTTCACTAACAGCCACGTAATCTCTACAATTAATGAGTAAAACACAAACATTGGTTTGGTTTGTGCTTCAAACTGAAAACCTCATGGAAGTCTACGCAGAACAATTTGAAGGCTTGTTATGCAACAATGACCCATTTACTTCTTTAAGGAAATGGCATCAACTTTTCAAAAAGTATTTGAAGTTTTCAGTTTTGATTCCTTTTTTGGATTCTGGACCCAGGAAGGACATTTGAATCTGTCCTCTGTGGGTTGAGGATTCAGACATTTAGAAATTTAGAATAAATATTTATTCATGTTTAGACTTAATTCACGGCTCCGCCAGTCGTCCTGTCAGTTCACCCTCTTTTTCTTGTCTGTCTTTCTCCTCTTCCATTCCATAGGTGTTCTCATATATGTTTTTGGCTGCCCTTCCTCTTCTTGTTGCATGTCGTGACCCTCTGACACGCTGCTCCTGATTTGTTCCCTCGCTTTGCTTCCTCACTCCGTCACCAGTTTGTGTTCCTCCTTTTACGGCAACTAAAATTGGGCCGTTGTATTGGACTATGATGAGAATCTGCTGATTTGGAATCACTAATGTAGACATAATTGAGTTACATATTAAGCTGCATCCACTGAGCTGTATACTGTTAAAAGGGCATGTTTAGGAATCATTTCCACAGTAATTTGCTGTGTACGTATTTGTTGCCTGAAGTGTGCAGTGTCGTTTGAACGCACATACGTTCGTGTTTGAGTCTGATGTTTGGGCTGGTTAGAGTTGGCTGATGTGGAATTAATCCCAGCTGCAGTCTCACTTCATATGAAGTGTCTCCCAGCGCCGCCTGATGGTGTGCTGGCTGGGCTGGAGGAGGCTCAAACACAGAGGGGTCCATCTTTATGAAGACCTACTCTGATCAACTAATTATGTTAAGAAGGTAAAATCAGAACCCGCCTGTAGAGTGGCAACCTCACCAAACCTAAAGCAAAGGAATAAACATTTGGATAGTTCCTGTGGGATTGATGGACTATATGATGGTGTTTATATGGCAGGTCTTTGTCCAAATTTAAGAGGAAATCGCAGCATCTCCTTCTCCTTCCTCTCATCCCGATGTGATTAAACAAATTTAATCAATGTGTTTGACATTAGACGTGAGAACCTGATTTTGCCAGACGGCTGAAAGCTCCTCCCTTTTGCCCCTCGGTGAACGCCATCTCCCCTCACCTGTTCTCCGCCTTCTGCTGTCTTTCACAGGCACATGGCTCAGGCGGACCTGAAGAACTCCACCTTCTGGCTGCGAGCGAGCCTCGGTGCCACTGTGTGCGCCGTGCTGGGCTTCGCTATGTACAGAGCACTTCTCAAACAGCGGTGATGGGACGGCCGCGTCGGCTCCCTCTGGTGACGCTGCCCCTTCCATTCTTACCCGAAAGACTAAAAACCTGGTTGACCCCTCCTGGCCACGTCCTTTATTCCCTTACAACACAAAGAAAATGCTGAGGAAAACCATTTTATATGCATTGAAGCAACAGTGTTTTGGTTATTTTATGCGGACAGAGGTTGATTTTAATGTTTCACAGTCGTGATGTCGTCAGCTGATGAAATTCTTTTTCTCAGGTCAGTCATTATTCATTTAGATGAGTGGAGAGGACAGAGGCAGCCATGCAAAGGGACTTGAATCTGTTTTATAGTTGATGTATATGCAGTATATTACATCTGTAAACCTCCCCAGAGAGTGCAGCAACCAGAAGTAACAGACGTCAGTGTTACAGTTAACACTATAAAGGTCATGAACTTGTTTATTTATTAACCTCTTTGTTTTTTGTCTGTTGTGAGTGCACTGCATGAAACAGAGGGAATTCCATTTTCCATGCATTTTTATATTTAGTATTATGGGATGCGTCCCGGTGTATCATGACTGGTTTCATTTTTCCCTGTAGAGCTTTTTGTTCTTCGTTATATTTTTATGAAACGGGAGACACCTCACGGTAAGAAGATGTGCTATGAAACCCGCCACCATGTCTCACCATAAAAACATGTTTGTTTGTTTTCTCATTCTGGTTTTCCAGCATTTACAGTAAAGTATAGAACAAAATCATCGCGCAGTTATTAACACGTTAGTAGATGAGATGTAAAGCAATCTTAAAAATGAGGCAAATGTTTTTAAACATCTGGAATAAACAACATTTACAGCAAATACGTGGCTGTGGTTCAGTGAATTTCAATACAAGATCAACCTTTTATATGACTTCTGTGAATACAGAAGTGAGTAAATGATGTGTGTTTGCAGGAAGTCACGCACACAAACAGGTAGAGATCAAACGGTGAACACCAGGGACCAACATGGCTGTAAACGAGACCAAGATATTTCTTGAGAGCTTTTTACAAAAAAGAAAAGATACGATGGTATGTAGCTTTATTTGTTTGAAGTGATTTTCCAGTAATTCCGGGGCAGCGATGTAACGTGCTGCTCGGCTGTGTCCAACATGACAGAGGGTCAGGTGGGCGACGTATTGGTTCAGGCTTCAAAACGCAACCTTGTTCTTCTATACAAAAATGAATGGCAATGCTGTAAGTGAACCTTTGCGTGAGTATAGTCTCATTTTTAAATAGATGAAAACAAAAATCTTTGATTAATAAGTGCTGTCTCCCCACAGCTGAACCTGAGAGGAAATTATTACATTTGCACAGTAAGTCTATCTATTGAAGCATTTGTTACATGTTAGCCTTAAATGTGTCTGTCCATAGAGGGGGTGTACAGTATGTTAAACTGGTCAGGTTCATAGATCCAGGTCCATACAGTATCTAAAATACCAGCAATAGCATGTCTCTTTGGAAAATGCCACTTCCTCTGTTGCAAATGTGCGCTGCTGGTTTCAGGTGCAGTCGGTGCGAGAGGTCCACAAGGCCGGCAGTAAACGCTTCATGTTCGAGATCAACATGAAAAACGGAAAGAGAAAACTGCTCGTGAGTCACCGTCACTGTGGCCTCCTGTTTTTGAGGATTTCACCCACTCCATGCTGTCCGAGTTTCATTTAAAGTTACCGCATGGATTTAGTGATTTAGAATTTCAGTTTAAGGTGGAAACTGGTAAAGATTCAGGTTTGGCTGCACGAGTGGCAAAACCCAGTCCTCAGGGCCACAATGCAGCCGTGTTATTTGTCCCCCAGGGCAGAAAAACCAAGACAAGTGGGAACCCAGGTGAGGAGTATTTTGCCCGGGAGGACAGAAACTGTGGCTGGATTACAGCCCATAACCCACATGGGCCGTAAGACAATGAAAACGGCCCCACAAGCCGTGTGTATTCTTGTACTTGCTCTATAGCAAGGACCAAATTATTGAACAGATCGCGCTACCAGGTCAGCTTTTCATGAGTACAAGTACAATGGGTGTGTGTGTGTGTGTGTAGGCTGCAGAATCTGCAGAACTGAGACAGCGGTGGGTAGGACACCTTTGGCAGGCCATGCATCTCTCTGCATCGTGGGCCTCAACCTTCAGAAGCACACAGTCAGCGCCACTCTGATCGAGAACTTGAGCTACGCTAATCCAGGTGTGACCTGTAGAATCTGAGTCGACGTGTCTTCTCCTCCTCCTCAGTCAGGAAGTTTATCAGCAGCAAACGGAGGAGAGCAATGGGACGGAGAGCCTGCCTTCTCGGCCCCTCTCTGCCCCTGCAGACAACACTCCCTATGAGATCAGAAGCCTCCCCTCCCCCACCAGTCTGCCACAGGCCCACATTTGCAGGACCATACCGCCAGCCTGTGATTACCATGGTGATAAACATCAAATATTTAACCCATGAGCTTCTTGATCTGAGTTAAATCCCCATTGTCGTTCTTTTTTCAGCTGCTACTGTCAGTGCAGAGGATCACTATGATGTCCTGCCTATTAGGAAAGGTATGATTGTGACTGTACGTTGGCATCTGACAGGGATTATGAGATGGTGACAAACTGTTCCCACTGTTTTAATTACAAGGTCGTGAACTCAGAGCAGAGATGGAAAGCCTGTACGACGTTCCTTCCTCAAACATGAGTGCTCCAGCACACCCAGGTGACTTTAGAAATGTCATTTAAGTGTAACGAATAATATAATTATTGTGTCTGTTTTCTAAACCTGCAGGTGATACGGAGAATATCTATGACGTTCCGAGTGCCCTGTTAAGGAAGATACCTGATTACACTTCAGGTAAATAGTTAGTGTCCTAGTGAGTGTCCTTTTTCCAGCTTTGCATCGATGCATTTTTGCATGTTTGAAACTTTCAGCTCAGAGGACGGTACCGAGGAAGCCTAGTGGAGGATACGAGGCCTGGAAGGACGGAGGGTTACCTGAAGCAAAGCTCCACCCAATGCCATAAAACCCACCTGTGCTCAGTGTTGAGAGGCCGGAATGTTGGTTTCACACCTGAGAAATGCAACAAGGGGGTTCGCGCGTGGTTTTTAATCTCAGTTCCAGCACAAGACACAGACATTTGGAAGCACCTTACAATTTCAACTGAAACGACTCTTTAGCTCGTTAGTGTTCGACCCAGTCCTGTGAGACCTGCAATCCATCAGGGTTCTCAGCTCAACACCTACTCTCACCCGGGATCCCAGTTTCCTTTGGAAAAACTGGGCAGGACAGAAAACCTAGTGGCCCTTCTAGGACTGGGTTGATGACACCAACTTATGGGTTCACATTTACGACATTTAGTGTGAGCATTTTTAATCATGATCTACAGTTTATCTGCTTGCTGTTTCTGCAAGAGTTCATGTAAAAATAAACAGGATAAATAATGTTTTTGAATCGAATGGTACAGCCTTCATTTTCAGTCAAGAGGGAAAGAAAATTCTACCGGCAAGATTAATCCGATATCACCAAACAGACCAAACACTAGATTACACAGCATTGCAGAGAAAAACAACATCGAGGTAACAAGGAATGGATAAAAGTCATGTAGGTCGGTATTGGTACAAAAGAAAAAGGACAATTACGTGAAATGCAAAACTCTCAAAAACAATAAAGGAGCACAAGGCTGTGCTGCCAGGCAGTCAACAAAACAGCCACAATATTTGGTTTCTAGTGTCACTCAAAACTTGGTCTGGGCTGTGAACCAGTTTCAACATTTCATAGTATTTTTACTCCCCATAATTAATGTTGGACACGTGTGTTCCTGCTGATCCTGGAGCAACACCAGCACCAGCGAAGCAAATGATTGAAATGATAACTTATTTAAATCAGTAGTGCTGGGTTTAGTGGTTAATTACATGCTTTACGGCTGGCACAGCAGATGCAGGAAGTGGAGAATGCAGAGGGAGAATCAGGCCTGCGCCTGAGCCTGTTCCTTGAGGAACTCCTCAAGGACGCTGATGATGCTGCAGGCCTCGGGCAGGTCACAGTGTTCTGCTCGGGCGTTCTGCAGCAACACGTCGCCATTTCCGCAGCCCTGAAGGAACTGGCAGCAGCGGAACAGGGCATAATGACTCGTCTCTGCCTGACGTACGAAACGCTTCAGGCTGTTCATGTCCTGAATGGCCTGCGGAGGGAGAGCGGTGGAGGGTGAAAAACTAGATTCAAGGGGGCAATAGATCAAGAGGAAGGAAAGGGTGAGCGAGAGTGGAACTGAAAACCACTGGATTACAGATGCTTACACAGGCTAAAGGGACGTTTACGGCTCGCTTTGCAAGTTTTTAACCAAAGCAAATAAACTACAAATTAATTCTCAGGTTGCAACATTTTAAAGCCACGATCTTTTATGCATCTTGGGTGACGCATTAGCCAAAGTGCTGGCAGAATCCCCGACTAACATAAATACATACAACATTTTAAGCTAGGAGACTGTTTTGCCCTGGGAACTTTTTATACATCAAGATTTGAGAGGGCCAACATGCTGTTATCATCTTCCATCTCGGTCGCCACCTGATCAAACGCCTATTTGTGCACGTGTGATGGTAACTCATTATCTGTGTGCACGGCTCACCTTGAGTTTGAAGTTCTCCAGAATCTGCCTGAGCAGGAACGGATTACAGCGCTCTGCAGCATTTAGAAAGGCCTGAATCCAGTCATCACAGAAACGATTGCTGACTGCAGAGAAGGTGCATCTGTTACTGTGCATTGGTACCAAAGTCTCTTTCTCCATTGCGTATAAATTAAGCCTCGGTTACCAGCATTTAGTAGTGTGGGCGGACTGGTGGAGCAGTCTATAATCAGGTCAGTGTGCGTCTCCTCAGACATGGCCGTACACAGCGACGCTGCGCTCGTGTCCTGTTGCGAGAGACCCTGCAAACTTGCTGCTTTGATGAACCTGGTGGGGAACAGGCAGGTAAAAAAAACCCTACAATTTAAAAGAGGAACTTCAAATCGTACAGAATAAGGCTCACCTGGACACGTCGACCTTTGTTTTCTCATCTGAGTTCCTGACCTCCACCTGCGTGTGACTCAGAGCCTAGCATATTAAGAAATTACCTTTATAACATTCTGCATTGGGACAAACTGCAGAGGTCTGACAGGACTCACAGCATGAAGTAGGAAACTGATGTTGCTCTGAGCCAGCTGCACAACACGGTGAATGTGCATCACAGACTCCTCATACCATCTGCTCAGGTAGGGACGGACCTCTGAGTCGAGGTTCTGTAGCTGACATGCACAGAAATGTAACTAATTACGGAACGAAGACACAAAAGTACCACTGCGACGTCGTCTTGCTCTCATACTTCGTCGGTTTGCAGGCTGTTGCGCAGGCCTTGGACGTATTTATCGAGCTCTAATCTAAATGTGTTTTAGTTGAGGAATAAAGCTCTGAGCATTTCTGTGTAAAAGGTTGCACAAAAAAATATTAGATCAAAGCGGTGGCTGACATATATGAGCCTATTTACTGTAAACGACAACAAGGATGAAGGATATAAGTTCAATCCTTTCTCAGATCCACCCAAAAAGCAGATGACATGACCATTCCCATCAGCATCAGGCTGTTCCGGAGACCTTTCCTGCTCCAGCAGGCAGCAGTAACAACCAACCGCCTGCTCTGGAATACTGTAAAGAGTAAATAATGAGCATATCTGAATATCACTGGCATTCAGCTTTGTAGTACGGTTTGTAGAACTAATACCTGAGTTCTACAGTGGCAATATTACCCATGCCCCCCAGGAGGGCTCCTTTGCTCAGCCTCCTTGATATATAGGTTCGCAGCTCTGGTTCCGCCTCTGTTGGCAGGCTGCTGTCAATAAGCGTCAGGCTGTGGGAGAGGTGAAATATCAGGACAAATCAAACAGCAAGAAGGACACTTGAGGGATTTGGAAGCCAGCTGAGTGAATGGAACACAGATGGAGAAAGCAGGTGACTCCATTGCCACAGCCAATAAAACACACACCTCTGAGTCACATAGATGCAAGCATGCTGTATTGATGGGTGTCGAACACATGATGGCTGACTGAGCATTTTTTTCAACTCTGTATTCAGACAGAAGATTTACATTGTTCCCAACATGACTGGTGGAGGCCCCTTTAAAGTAACCAAAGCCAAATGGTCATCACGTCACTCAACAATGCAGCAATGACCAATCAGAAAAAAAGATGAATAAAGCACTGGTTCCATGAAGACTGGGTTTCCAGGAATAGCCTGTCGTTACACCAAAGCACAATTGGAAAGGCCAACGACCGGTGAAAGTGAAAGCGAAAGTAGATGAACGGCTCCTTTGTTACCTAAAATCATCCTGAGTGGCTGTGGAGTCTGCGCGTCTCTGGTTCCACGCCACATTTTCCCCAGAAGCCTCAGATCTAAGATAGTTGACAGTTCACTCATCACCTGGTTCTCAAAGTTTAATTCTAGTTGTACCTGCACGAGTGTCACTGTCAACAGGTTTATATGTATATATATATGCACACATACCTATCTGCTACTATTATTATTATCATCATCATCAAGTCATTCGTTTATGTTAAATGTAACAACACTGTCTTTAAAACCAAAATAAACGGTACCTTGTTCCCTGATAAAGGTAAATGGTGTAGTAGCAATTCAGCTGTGTCTTCTGGCTGTATCCAGTAATTTCCTCACTGTCATAGTCATCGCGGTCTTCCACGTCAATTGAGTCTTGGAACGACGAGGTTTGCGAGGTAAACATCTCACTGCTGCAGGCCAAATACAAACGGTATGTGCGGATTTGTTTATTTTAAGATTTACTGTTCGAAGATTTGGCTGGATCAAATTAATACACTAGATAGTCCGCTAAAACAGCTGCAGCACCCCCAGCTCCTGTTGACATGTCCTGCTCGCATACGCAATAATTGTTTGCGTACGTCGTCGATTATGTCCGACTACAAAATTATGCCGTTTGATATTAGTTCCTAGCATTTACATTACTGATCAGAAATATGACGTCAATTTTAAACGCCTCTGTGCAATTATTCTGTCCGTGTGGAATTGTAATATGCAATGTGATTTTTGAAATGTAAAAAATAAAGTTGCTGAAATCCTTTTCTAAGTTTTTATTCGCTGTAAAAATAAACAGAATTGTCTTGCTAATTATCGCAATGAACGACACTTTTAATCAAATAAAAAATTACCAAAAAAATTCTCCTTGTGGACGGAGCGCTTGACCATATTTCATGATGGCTTTTAATGACACTATTTACAATCCTTCAGCACTGTTGATCAACAGACCGCAAACTCTTCATTTAGGCCTGTGATCCGTTTTGTCTTCTTGATCTCCGTTTTGTATTTCCAACCAATCTTCAACCAATCTTAATCTTCAGCATCAACATACTACACACTGATTTAAAAAGAATTTTGTTTACAACACAGCACATTAAACAACATGTTTGATTAGGAAAGTTACGTTAGTTAATAAAGTATAAATAATAGTATACGTCACGTCTTTTCTGTACCAATGCTGCCATCCTGTGGCCAAAACATGCAACTAGTTGAAAATAAGTCCGACTCTTTACTCAGTAATCAGTTCCCCGCGTGGCAACACGAGGGCGCACAGCGTCAATTTATGAGTCAACAGTCTCAATTGTTGTAACATATTTTGATGCTTTTTCGGACACATCACCAGTGATAGCACCCGTCGTCCTATGAGTTTTTAGGTCTTTCAACTTCATACCTCACTCACCCAGGCAGCCCACCAGTGTGTCCACGGAGCGTTTGCCCACCGTTTGTCCCTCCTGATGGTAACTCGTTTCTATGTTAATGCTCCCACCCGGTGGCCAAATTGTGTAACTGCAGTTGAAAATATTTCCGACTCGAGACTCAGTTCCCCTTGTGACCACACGAGGGCGCACGGTGTCAATTTACGAGTAAGCAACGTAGTCAAACGTGTAATCGCAAGAGCAGATTAAAGATATACCAAGTTACAATAAAGTTGAGAACGTGCGCTAAACAGTAGTGCGACAAGTAATATTTTGAAAATTACACTGGAGATAGTATCCAGTTACAAACTTAAACACTTGACATATGTGGCAAGGAGAATTTTGGGCCACATATTTAAGATATTCATTATTATTGATGCTGCAAAACTACGCATGTGACGTGTCCCTGTTTAGATTCAGTGATTTTAATGCTGCCATCAGAATTAAAATAAAGTTTCATTTTGACACAGGTAATTTGTTCCTTCCACACTACACAGGACATTTGAAATTAAACATGAAATAAATGTGTTATTCATGAACACTCATGCCTCAGGGAAACATTTTATTGTCTTGGATAACACCAATAGAAATGCTTAGTTCCAGACTGTGGTTCCTTGTTTACTTGCGGGGGTAAACCGTTAAAGGGCCAACAGATACAGATCCACAGGTCAGGCTCTCTGGAATGTTAAAGCAACAGTAATTATTTGCAGATAGATTAATTATTATCAGGAGCTACACAGCACATCTTTACCAGAAAGGTGTCTCTGACCTGAGACCTGAGAACAGGTACCGTCACAGCATTGACAAACATCATCGTTCCCATCCAAGTTTTTCCACCTAATGACCAGAAAAACAGATGTTCTGTCTTAGAGACACTCAAACCATTGCAACAGCGAAACAATGACTCACCTGGAACATTCATAATTACAGGCCTTGTTGATGAGGCCGCTCCCCCACGTTTTAGAGGTCGCCTTCAGCTGGCAAGTGATGAAGATCTAGCAGAGGAATATGCCACAGAGATTTCACTCTAGAGTCTTCTCACACATTTCACTTTCATTTTTGGAAGCTCACCGAGTTCCTGGAGTCCCCGTTGAACAGGAAAACCTCAAGCTTCAGCCGGAGTGCATGATCCATCTGTCTCGGCCGGAACTGAGAGTTCAGTCCTCCCTGTTTAGTATCAACGAGGCACCTGTGAAGGGGAACAAAACACCAATAATCAGCAGGTAGGTAGCAACATGTCTAATCTTCACACTCACCCATGGTTTTCAATGAAGTAGTATCTTGGAACTGATCCTGGGTCAGGAGACAGAGTAGCAACGCAGCTGTCGATAAAGACTCGTCTTTGTCCTGAATCTGGAGCCGCGTAATAAGCCTGGAGGTGCAGGGTTTCTCCAAGATGGAAGACCTTGGAGGCTCGCTCACGAAGCCAGTCGTCTGCTCAGAGAAGTGAAGCATCAGCTTACGAACGCTCGACCATAAACGCCATCGGAGCCCCAACCTACCAGTCATCAGCTGCAGAGCGAATGTGTGGTGCTGGGTCGGAGCAGAGGAGGTCAGGCCCTGCTGGGCGTTTCTGCTCACGGGGGGTGTCCTGACCCGGAGGGTTAACACGTGAGGCACCGCAGTCAAAATGGGGAAAACAACCAGAGCTTCTCACCTTTTGTAGCGACAGGAAACGGAATTAACGCCGCGGGTGATCCTTCTAAGGCCATTTGACCCGTAGGTGGGTGAGAAGACCAACTTGTTTGAGTAGATCATGGAGTCCTTGGATGCCTAAATATGACCTAAACATTAGAATAAGACCTAAAAGCCCAGGAAATAAGCCAATATCTGCCAATAAAAACATCAGCTCACAGTTAACGTGGAGCCACAGTCCTGTAATTCAGCCACGATCACATACTCGCCATTGGTGGCGGCGGCAGCTTGGCAGCGAGGATCAAGGGCCTCGCCCAAGAAAAGCTCTCCAGGGGAGCTGAGGCGTCCGGTTTTAAACAGGTTTGCCTTCACCACAACCATCACGGACGTGTCCGTGCAGTGTACACGAACGGCCGCGGAGGTGGCAGGTTCTCCAAGTCCCTTTTCCTCAACTCTGAGCGGGGGCGACTTATATTGCCGCCCCTCGGCGTCGACCACAGGCCCTTCCTTAAGATATCGAATGGCCCGAGCGACACCGAAGGTCAGCAGCAGAGCGGTGGCCACCATAGCGAGCTTCATGACAATGCCTGAGCTCAAGATATAAACCCTGAAGCTCCCTGTGGCAGAAACACTTCCCAGTCCAGAGGCACGCACGACACAGCTGGGAACAATTACTCGTCCCAGTTAAGCCAGCCTACCAACAAGGCTCACCTGAAACTCACACCTGAGGGGAAATTGCCTTGGAGTCGTCTTCAATCCTAAATTTTCTTTGCATTCATCCATGATGGGGCAGAATAACCTGCAATCTAATAAAGTTCTGATTGGTTACAAAGCTGCCATGAGATTTAGTGTAGCCTAATTTGGCTGAATCTCCATTTTAATGTGGTTGATTTTTGAGGGTCTGAGGTGAAGAAATTTCCATCTACTGGACTCAACTCCACCTTTATGGATCATGACCTAGGTTAGAGGACCGATCTGGAGCTGTTGGTGCTCAGCCTTTAAATATTGGGATGCAAGATATCAGCCAATCATGAGGTCAACCCAGTCCTTCTGCCCCCTTCATTAAAGCAAGTGGGAACTCATGTGAAAGTCATCCACCTGGTTGCCTCAGAAACCCAACCGATTGCAGCCCACAAGACCTCAGTTACCTCCTTGTTCTAAGGTTCTGGCATCAACTAAGCCATCTCCATGGATGGCTAATGTCACTCCCAGCTAATACATCATTTATGGGCCCTGGGCATCAGCATGAAGGTTTTGCAGTCAGTTTGAACTCATTCTCCAGGAAGACGGCATCAAAGTTAGAGAGAAGCCAGGCTGAGGTGTCAGAACACCTGCAGCAGATACTACAGACAGCACAACACAACAGATGGATTCATTTGGTTCTTTATTGCGTCAGCTCATGAATGTCTGAATGTTCTGGCATCGTTTCGTTGGACGGCGTCATGGCCGATGGCATCTGAACGACGTCGCTGAGGTCTGCTGCACCACCCATAGGTGCCGACTCTGTCTCAGGAGCTCCTTTGGTTCCTCCATCTGGAAGATGGCACATTAGTAGGACATCAAGCCAATGCTTAATCATCTCACTTTACTTTTTATTCCGTCGCCACTTGACTCTTCCTCAGAGGTTTGGTCCTCGTCCTGGTCTGGTGAGGGTGGATCAGGAAGCAGGGCCTTCGGCTGATCTAGATGATGGACGCATGTTAGCATCAGCATGGACATTAGCACCAGGAGGAAGATGCCATCGAATGGTTCTTACCAACTCTGATTCCGCTCCTCCACTGGCTGCCATACGGCTTGATGATGTTACTGAGGACAGGAGGAAGGACTTCTGCAGGGAGGGGACCGCTTCTAACGGCGGGCAGGACCACCAGTGGACCCGCTTGTGCTTCCTGCTCCCACGCTGAGGGAGACAGCGTCAGTGCAGGTGTCCTCATGCAGCAGTGGCCCGGGCGTCATTGAACTTACGCATTTTTGTCTTGGCGATGCTCTTCCACCGTTTTTCTGGCTTCCCGAAGCCACGAGGGCCAAACTTGGCTGGAGTGCTGGGTTTCATGTGACCGGTGTGACCGGCGCCGCCGTGGGTCTGACAGTTGGCACACGAGTAATCGTTGCCGTCGGCCGAACGCCACCTGGAAATAGATCGTTTTACTCCGAGTCCGTTTTAAAAGTGATGTCTCCAACGCGCCACTTGCCTTCCGTTCATAAATGTGCAGGCCTTATGCGGTGCCTCTGGGTCATTGGTTGGTACAGCGGTCAGGTGACATGTGATGTAGAGCTGCGGGAGAGACGGGTCGTGCATTTATGAGGGACACAGCTGGGAGAGATTTACCAAACCGAGTCAAACCTCGCCGCTGTCCTGGTTATGGAACCTGAAGGCGTCGATGACCATGTGGAGCTTCTCATCCTGAATCCTCGGGAAGAACTGAGACTTTGAATCTGGAAGCTGAGAGTCAGTGAAGCACCTACGACAAGAGCCAGAAATGGGTCAAGAACCTCAAACCCGACAGTTCAGTCCTCACAAGCTCCTCCCCCAGATTCAGACCACAACACTGGAAGCCAAGCTGACGTTTACCCATTTTCGATGAAGACGTGTCTGGGATGGGAGAGGGCGTCCGGGGAAAGCGTGGCCGTGCAGCTGCTCACAAACACCCGGAGGCCCAGGTGGTGCCCAACTCTGACCGAGGCCTCCACGGGGATGAGGTCACCCAGGTGAAACACGTTGGAGCCTCTTTCGTAGTTCCAGTCATCTGAAACAGGAGTAGTTGGCGTGTACAGTTTGAGCAAGTGTTTAAGGCCAACCAAAAACTCACCCGACACAAGCTTCATGTCAAAGGACAGGTTTTCCACCGCAGCTTGGGTGGACATGAAGGGGATCCAGGTGGGCTTGAGGGAGCCGCTGGACAGGCTGTACTTCCTGAGGAGACATGGTACACGTGAGCGGCAGCAGAGGCGTCTTTGAATTTAATAGACAGGAGAAGCACCTTTCATACTGGCACTCGATCGGAATGACGGCTTCGTCCATTCGAATGAGCCCGTCCTGAGTCACCCGAGGTGAGAATATGAGGAGGTTTGTGTAGACCAGAGACTCTTCAGTTACCTGAGGAACAGGAGCGTTTAGATGACATCACCGTGTCCTGAGGAGCAGCTCATTCCACAGTTACCCAGTGTTTGGTGCCGCACTCCCCCAGTCCGACCAGGATGGTGTACTCGTCTCCCGGAGAGGCTTGGGCTTGACAGTTGTAATCCTGCTGATCCACTCCCAGGCGCAGCTCGTCGCTGTAAACTGGGGCGCCGACCTCGAACATGTCCGCCTTCACAGTGATCTCCAGAGAGTTGGGGTGGCAGCTCACTTCCACAGTCTTCACCCGCTCCGGCTCCACCTCCGGGGTCTTCCAGCCTTTGTGCACGTCACGGCCCCCCGCCTTCCCACCAAAAAGGTTGGGAGGGACAGCAGAACACCATCCAACAGACAACAGGAGCCAAACCAGGGGGGTCATCCTGAGACACAAAGGCGCCGTTAATGCAACACTAAGCAGCAACTTTGTCCCGAAACACCGACACACCAGTCTGTGTCAGCAGCACTACTGAGGAACCTGGGGGGGGGGGGGCAACTTTATGCAGCGGACAATCAACACAGCCGAGGCCGACGAGCTCGTCAACCGGAAACTCGGCGCAGGTTTGAGTGATTGTGACTCAAAGCTGTGAATGGGTCCTCAGAACAGATCTGCATTTTAGGTTTTGATGAGGTAGATGTCTGAGACACATGAGAGTGGTTCTTTTCCCCTCTTTGTAGGGGCGGATTCCTTCAGCTTCCATCATGAGGTGCTGTAGAAACAGCAGTTTTCAGGTTGGAGGGGGTTCTTGGACCTTGTGCTTGTGCTCATTCCGAGAACGTTTTGGGCTGATCTGCTCTGCAGCAGCGGTTTAACACTTCTCTTTCTCTTTGAACCGCTCTTCCTGCCCCGATGTGCAGCGGGGTGAAAAGAGCGAAGCATCCTGCAGAGTCTCACAACGCTGGAGGAAATGGGAGGGGTGACTCCGCGTTGGTTCGTCTCCGTGCTTCTCTGATCAAACCGAGGCCATGAGGACGACGCTGACGAGCCTTCTCGTTTCCATCCAGCTCTTTGAAGGTGAGAGGAGTTGGCGTCCTCGCGCTGTCGCTCACAGGTGGCTGGACTAACTGGCGTTTACCCTCCTCCAGCGTGTGCAGAGTTGATCTTCAGGCAGCTGGCAGAGGGACAGGCCCTGCAGCTCTCTTGTCCACTCCGGGAGCAGCAGGGTCCACCCACAGGTCTGCACCTTTACCACCGCGGCGGCCAGACGCAGACCACCCTGCTGTCTATGGCGGAAGGGGCGGAGCCAAAGGTCAATCCGCAGCACAGGGGGCGTCTGCAGCTCCACGGTGGGTTGCGCTCCCCGCAGGTCAACGTGAGCGTGTCGGACCTGCAGCGCGGGGATACGGGCCTCTACGTGTGGGAGCTGAGCTCCAGGGAGAACAGCTCTGAGGAGGTCAGCGTCAGCGCTGCAAAGGTGCTGCTGCTGGTTGAAGGTCTGTGGTTCTCTGTCCAGTTTCCCCTTGAGCCAAAGCTGCTGTGCCTCTGATGTGATCTGCTGTGTGTGTGTGTGTGTGTGTGTGGTGCAGGGAGGTGGTGCCCGTGCTCTCCCAGTTACCCTCCGCTCCTGCTGACTCTGTTCGTGGCCGCAGGGCTGCTACTGCTGGCGCTCTGCTGCCTTGCTCTGGACAACCGAGTGAGTAAGGACGCCGAGGACGTTTGTCTCACGGCGGATGTGTTTTTGAGAAGTTGGCGATTGGTGCCATTTCCTCTTTGTGTACATTTTGTCACATTATTTAACACTTTAATCATCAGAGTGCTATTAATTTGACTTCTCTTTATACTGTTTTCCTCATTTGTTTCAATGTAAAATTTTTGCTTCACTAAAAGCTGAAGAACGTTGACTGTTTGTGTCCTGTAAGCTGAAGGTGAGGAAATACCACCAACCGCAGCCTCCTGTCGCAATTTACGAGGAAATGACCAGCAAGAAGCAGCAGCAGCAGGCCGGCGAGATCCCCCCAAACCACCCTGAGGCCCCTCGGCACCTGGAGGAAGTCAACTTCCCTGTGTACGCCAACCCCAACATCCGGCCGCCGCAGGACAACCACTACGCCTGTCCCAGAAGGCTGGCGTCCAACGCACACGGAAAATGAAAAAACAGACGGTACAATCTCATCAGCCGAGGAAAAAAAACGCTATTTTATTAATATTTGAAAGAAGCTCCATAGTTCATGAAAACATTTGTTTCGGTGCATGTCATGTAACAATCACATTCTATGAGGAGAAAGATATATAGAGAAAAAAGAAAACATCACAAGCCACTGACTTCAATAAATCTCAGTAAAGACATTTTTAACTTAATATTAAAAAAAGGAAAGAAAAAAAAAAGCAGCCCGAATCCCAACACCCCCCCTCCCCACAGAAAAATAAGAACTGAGAAAACAGAACCCTTCAGGGTGACAGGCTCGAATCCCACAGTGCTAAAGAGTGAGACGCTCATTGGTTTGTAGGAAAACACAGCATGGTGATGTAGCGCAACCTCCGTCTAGATCGGGGGGAGGAAGCTGGAGGAGATCCACCTCTACGCCTCCTGTTAAAGGAAAAAATCCAAATCCCAGAAACCCCTGCAAGAGATCAGCTGCCTCCCCCATCTTCCACCCCGCCCCCCCTCAAATCCTTGTGCATAGTTTCATGATCCTTTACAACCAGCTCGGGTTTTTACACAAACATCCTCTGAATGTGAAAAAGATTCCACAAAAGTCTGATTTTTTTTGTGTGTTATTGATACCCGCTGTGGGAGGATGAAAGAGAGAGAGAGAGAGAGAGAGAGAGAGAGATACAGAGAGACAGTGAGAGAGTAATGCACAACATTCCTGATTCAGTCAGGACGGGACCTCATTAGAAACACAATAAAGATTCAAAACATACAGCATTTTGCATGTTATTCACGGTCTCTTTTTCAACAATCAAAATGATTTTTTTTAATTTTTAAATGTAAAGCAATTTTAATATATAGATTTATATATAAAGCACTCATTTTTCATTTAAAGTCCATTATTTGGTTATTATGTAACTGCTACGGATTTAGAAACAAAAGGTATTTTCTCTTCTTCCGAAATCCATAACTTTCAGTGCTTAGAATGGTTTCCTTTACATTTTTATTCATTTTTTAATCATCATAAAAATGTACATTAAAATGGCGTGGAGTTGGTACTCTGGAACCCTGGCCTTCCTGAGACGAGATCCACTTTTTCGTGTGTGTGCAACATAGTGAGCTTTTTTCTTTTCTTTTTTTTAATATAAAGGAAAAAAAAAATTCTATTTAATCAACAAAACTTCAGATAGTCCATGAAATCAACATTGACACGGAACAAAGAAGGTCAAACGACAACAAGACAACACTGTTCGATCCCAGAGTTCGTGAGAGTAGCACGATAAATCTTCATTCTGTGAAGTCAGTTGTTGCACTTAGAGATTGGAAGCATTTGTCCTTTTTTTTTTTTTTTTTTTTTAAACATTCCCATGGTTTAACTCGTTTGTGTTGCTGATTTTTCTTCTGAACTCCAGAAAACAAAAGAAAAGGAAATGTTGTAAACTGTCAGTGGCCTTGCAGAACATAAAACCGACATGAGTGAAGTGAAGGTAAATGATAAAGAACAGAAAGCTAACAAACCAAAAGAGTAGGCACCTCTGAAGCGAGCCCTACGAGCTGAGGCTCAGTCCCACGTCTCGCCTTCGCACTCTCCGCTGCTCAGATTTGGGAGAGTTGAAGCCTTCTACCCCCAACCTATGGCCACAGGTCTGCAAAAT
Organism: Takifugu flavidus; assembly: GCF_003711565.1. Taxonomy (NCBI): domain Eukaryota; kingdom Metazoa; phylum Chordata; class Actinopteri; order Tetraodontiformes; family Tetraodontidae; genus Takifugu; species Takifugu flavidus. The sequence goes on along the minus strand of NC_079537.1, from coordinate 6,998,892 downwards.
ACTTTTTTTTTTTTTTGCTGTAATTTTTATGTAACCATTTGTGTTTTTTTTTTGTCTTTTCTACTTTTTTAAGGTTTACAGTCTGAAAAATGGTGCAATACTCATTTATGATCCATACTTTCTTGGATTATTCCACAATGAAAGCCACTAAGGTAGATAAACATTATATTAGAAAAACAAAAACACTTATTTTAGTCCTTGAGTAAACATATACACATGAACTGCCCCCCCCTCCCCTCAATACTTGTCATGTTGTTCGTTTAGCTGGATGAGGGGTGAGGCGACACTCAGTGCAACGCTAGAGGCTAGTAACAATGAACATCAGGATATAATTCAGACCCCCCCCCACCCAAAACAAAAAAACAAACAGTATACTGAATTGAAAAGAATCACTGGGCGGAGTTTCCTCCGCTGTAATCACAAACTCTCAGATGCAAACGTGCTCAAATCAGTCGTACGACATACAGTACAAGCAACCTTGAGCGACACTCAAACACGACTGATGCAAATTCGTCTTAATGTCAAACTTTGTCTTCAACTACGAGTGAATTTCAAATTTTACTCGCTCCCGTCCTATCAAAATAGCTCTGAAGTGTATGAATGAGACAAAAAAAAAAAGACTACAAAAAGTGTTCACATTACATTATTGGCGCTTTTTTTTTTGGATTCAAGTATTTGTTTTTTGTTATTTTGTTTTACTATGATATGTTAATCATCTCATCTTTTGGGGGGGGGGGGCGTCAGGGAGTGGAAAACCGAGATCCAGTCATATACGACTGTATATGAACTAGCATGTGCATATTCAACTCAGGGCTTTGCTTTCGTTAAAGAGACGTTTGCTAAGTCAACTCTTTTCGGGGACCCCGTCCCACGCTTGGTCGAATCGGTCGCGATTCTGCTTTAGCTCCAGTTGCATTAGGGAAAAAAAAAACACGAGACAAACTCTAGCGATGGAGAGCATGTCAGTTTCCCCACACCAGACAGGTAGATTAGAGTGCAGGTGAGAGGTGTGGGAGGGGGCTTCCTTCGTTTGCCTTCTGACACCTCGTTTTGATTCAAGTCGGGGACTGAAGGGTGGACAGACGCCACAGGCAATAGTGATTGTCCGCGCGTCTGAAGCGACTCTGGAAGAGAGCGAGTCCCCGGGGGTTTAAGACGTGGTACCGAATATGAGACGAGCCCCCGATTTGTGCCGCTTAAGCTGATGGGTTGCCTTCAAAAGTGTTTTATCCCCCCCCCACACACATGCACACACACACTCCGGCTGACCAGGTTAGACTTCCAGAAAGAACCGCCAGAAATGGTGGCGTCTGACAGCTGGGGCGAGGCGGAGAGGGCAGCGTACACAGACAGAGCGCATGCACCTTTTTCCCGGAGTGAACCGACAAAACACTTTCCCCCCATTTTTGCAAAAAAACCCCAAACAAACAAACAAAAAAACCCCATTGATGATAAAAGCAAGAGAAAAACAACAAACATGTTTTTGGTTTTTGAGATGTACCCAATGTAAGTTCAGACACACACCACCAGCCAAACCACCCCCTCCCTCCCTCCCTGCGCCTCCTTGTGAAATTTCCCATGGGTTGGTGGAACACCAGCACCATTCATCTCTCCTGCCCTTCTGTTCCCCGGAGCTCCCCAGGCAGCCAAAAGAAGGACTCATCACGCTAAAGATCAATTAGGATATGTTGGCACGAGACCGAAGGACCGACTGTTTGGCCGACCGCCCGTCTGCAGCGGGTCGTGTAGTGTTTCTGAGAGAAGCTGCCAGCTAGTAAAGGTCTAAATATAAGATCTGGTGGGCGGCTGCGAACGAAGACCTCCTGTCTTTGCATAGAAATGGAAGGCTGCTGTCAGTTGAGGTGGCTCTAAGTGTAACTGAGTGCTCCCAGAGTTAAACATAAAGCACCAGTGTGAATGAGGCCTGTCAAACACAAGAAGGTCTGGAATGAGGGGGGGGGGGGGGCACAACCTCCACAAAACCCCACGTGAAAACATGCCAGTTACTAAGATCAGACAGGTTTGGTGTGTGTTGCCAGGCCAAGTATCTCCTGGGGGGGGGGGGGGGGGCTCTGCTGCTGCCTCGGAGTCAGAGGGGGGCAGGAGAGAAGCTCAACACTGCATAAAGACCGAGAATTAAAAAGTCATTCAAAAAAAGAAAAAAAAAAAAAAATCATTATTATCAGGAACACAATCATCATCTGCATCACCAACGACAACAACAACAACAGCGCGCGTCGCCGCCACAAAAACAAACAATGTAAAAACTAATGCACGATGGCAAATCCATAAGTGCGACCGAGAAAAACAAAAGAACGTGGAACCGTCTCCGTCTCTGGATAAAGTGATCCTTGCAGGAGAGAGACGGAGGAGGCTGCTGAGGACAGACGCTGGCGCAGCAGTAGTAGTAAACTGAATACAGGTGGGCCAGTTCTGAAAGAGCTGCTCTTGGCTGGGGGGGGGGGGAGCGAGTCTGTAGGTGTCCGCAGGGAGGCGTCGAGCGAGCGGTAGGCTGGGGGGGGGGTGATGACGAGGGCTGCTGCAGAGCCTTGCTCTCTGCTGCAGGCAGGCACTCAGTGGCCACACTATCACACAGGTTGGCAGGGCCTCCGAAGATGTGGGGGGGGGGGGGGGGAAGGACCACAAAAGAACATGGCGGTCCTCCCTGCTGGACCGAGTAGAACGCAGAACATTTCCAGACACAAAGGCTATAGATTTCAAAGTATGCAATATAACAGTGATATTTACCTGGATGATGAACGCGGCCGCTTGGGCAGGGAGGGGGGGGGGGGGGGGGGGGTCCCTGCCGCGCGCGTCATCAGCCCAGTTAGTTTGTTCTTTTGTACTTTCCCTTCAGTTTGCTACCAGCGTGACATCTTCTCTGGTCCCACTCTTGTGAAGGAAGGAGTATTCAAAAAAAAAAAGGAAACTTCACATCCGTGTTCAAAAATAAGTATATGGAGAAGCCACTATGCAGATTGCTTTGTCCTTTCTTCAGTTTTAATTTGCCAGTGTTGCCTCTCTTTCTCCTATTTGTTGGTTTTCTGGGTATAAAAGAGCGGCGCTGCTCTTGATAAGTGCTATGACAGACCGACTATTCACAAATCTTTGCATCTTAGTTTTTTTTTGTTATTTTTTTTTTTTACATATGCAAATTTGGAAAACAAAAACAAACAAAAGTTCATCTGGTATATTGGGTAAAAAGGAAATCAGGCTACCCTTATTTTGGTTTAATGCCTTCAGTCCAAACACGCACGCACACACGCACACACACACACACACACACACACACACACACACACACACACACACACACACACACACACAATCATTCCTCTCCTAACCCTCAGTCACTGGGATCAGTCAGGAGAGCAGGCTGGCTGAAGAAGTGCTTCGTGTGTGCATCCTTGTATCCAAGACAGAGGGTGGTGAAAGACCAGCATGCTACTCTCCTAAACTCACACACTTTTGTGTGTGTGTGTGTGGGATCTGAAAGGGCATTAGTGGCAGTTTTGGAGTGAACGAGTGAGTGGGAGATGCACTTCAGTCATTAGTTTCAGCTCTCTTTGTGAGAGGCCACGGCGGGGGGGGGGGGGGACTTGGACGGTAGAGTCTGTGGCTAATATTGCACATCAGTTGAAATGGTGTTTTTTTTCTTCCAAATGAAGAAAAAAAAAAACAAATCGCCGACTACACCGGTGATCGTATTTCCGACTTGAGGTTTTCCAAACCGCCAGTGAGAGGGTCCGACCTGCAAGCTGCCTCGCAGGTGAATTGAGGTGCATCAATGTATCTCATTTACAGTTCCAAAATAATAGCAGTGGTTCATTTCATCATCCATCATGTCTGTAACTGTACACCCCCCTGAAATGCACCCACAGTTAGGTACGATTGACAGACACATCAGTTCTTTGCAATGATTTAGGGGGGAAAAAAGAGAAGAGACGAACCACTACAAAAATAAATGGCTTGAAATCAGCGAACAGAGTTGCATCATTCCCTTTGAGCGTTGTTTGGGGAACTTGGTCGGCTTGCAAAAATGCACTGAAAATGGGAGCTGTGGTTGCTTATGTATAGCCGCAGCAGCATGTATACTCCACTCAGGTTTCACTGGCTCAGAAATAAGGGTGTGCAAGTGTCTATATGCTTCTTCACCAAGTTCAGTGAGTGAGGATAGCAGGGCAGGAAAAAAGAGGTTAAGGCTAATATTAGTGCTGAGAGAAACAAAACGTTATGTGTGGATCAGCTGACTTTGACTTTGGGAATGATGCCTTGTCATGGATCTCTGAGGTGCAGTGTGACTGCCTCAAAAAGGCAGAGTTGGCAGCCCCTCACTGTGTCAGTCTGAGTAAAGTAAATTTCACATGGCATGTATTCAGAGGTTCGATTCTGTAAAAGTTGCTGAGTAAAAGATTTCCTGTGTCTCTAGACGCAAGAGCGGAACACTGATCGTAATCTCTCCCAGATGAAATGTTAGCAAAAACAAAGAGTTGGAGGTTGGCAAGGGCGCGTGGTGAGGATGTAGCCTTGTCCTCCTCCTCGTCTCTGTTTCTCTGACACACCCACAATGATTATCTCCACAATGATTTCAAAGGTTTTTGCTTTTCCACGTCGGCGGATGTCGAGTTTCCATCCTACATTGATTCTCCGCTCAGCAGGTCCCCGGGCAGCAGCGTATTGATTGGGGTGGGACTGCCCATGACCCGTCCCTCCTCTGAACTCGGGGGCCTCCACAGGCTGGAATACTGCTGCACGCCACCCCACAGCAGCTCCCCGCCCGACTTCGCTCCAGCGCTGCTGCTGCTGCCGTTGTTGTTGTTGTTCCAGTGGGATGAGTGACCGATCGGGTGGGATGCTCCAGAGCGGCGCCGCCCATCCTGGTCTGATTGGTGCCTGGAGTGGCCTGCCAGCTGGTCGTGCCACCGAGCAACTGGCCTTGTGCAAAGAAGCGATTTACTTCCTCCTCCCCGGCAAACTCTGCCAGGATGGTCGTGTTCCCGAGCACGCACCTGGATGAAGACGACGGAAAAACAAGCGGATGAAGATCGTCACAAAAACAACTCGGACCTTCAGACAGTTCTAAGACATACATGTGCAGGGACTTCTGAGCCTTGGCAGCCTCATCCTTGGAGCTGTAGCGCACCACAGCGCTGCCCTGTGTCAGGTTGAGGTGGAACGTGATAAGGGGGCCGTGCTGCATGCACAGTGTACGCAGAGTGGAACCGTCGATCTGGGACACAAACATGCACAAATGAGTTCAAATGTCATCATTTCAAAAGGCTACAAATCTGTGGAAACCAAGACAGACATGCTGCATACTGGTACCTGCGGAGTGAGATTTCTCAGCACCAGCCAGCTGCTGGTCCTGGTCGAGCTGTCGGTACTCCATGTGGTACCTGCTAAGGTGATGGCACCACAAGGAAGAAAAGGACAAGGATAAGAAATAACTATAAAATGGGTCTTTTAATAATATTTAATGCATCAGACAAATAATACACAAAAGCACCACCTGTGGTGTAAGAGCTGCTCCAGCCTTGAGCTAATCCCAGGGAACTGCCCCCCCACGTGGAGGCAGGCTTGGTGTTAGTGAGGCCAGGTGGTGGGCGGGAAGGGGCTGTGTTGGAGGTTCTTGGGGCCTGGGGGACCTTCCATAGGTCATGTGAAAGTGAGGCCTGGCTGTGCGAAATGGGGCCTGGAGACCAAGTAGATTTCATTTCTGACAGTTTACCTGGATAGAAAAGAAATGATGGAACTTTAAACCTAAATCACAGAAAGAAGGCGTGCCACGGGGGACAAAGATTTCACCAAATACAACCTCTCATGCCACAGACAAGGAGAGCAAAGACACACTAACAACACAGGGGAAATACACTGCATGACAGCAGAGCTGATGGGGAGGAAGGGGGGTCGTATCATAGAGGCACAGGGACTTGATTTAACAGGAGGTATGTGGTTCTTCACTGAGCGGTTCACGTTCTGGGTAACAGCAGAGAGGGGGAAAGGTCGGTCTGCAGGAATTCAGTCACCGCAATGGGGAGTGAGAGTGCTACAGATCATCCATGTACCTGCATCGTCCGTCTCCGGGGACGACATACTGAACGAGCTAGAGTAGGCACTGACTGGCCAATCAGTGGATGGAGGCTGAGCCTCACTCTGAGATGGAGTGGGAGAGGAGCCTGAGGCGATGCCAGCAACAAACAGACAAACACAAACAAATAAGAAAAAAATAGGAGAGAAAAAAAATGGGGCAAAGGAAAATGCACAACCAGCAAAGGCAGCGAGCCCATTAAAAAGAAAACAGAACTGAGTGATAATGAGCGTAAAGGCAGAAAGTAGGAAAATTAACAAAGAAATGAAAGAGAAGCAGACGCCTGGTGGCAGCAGCTCAGACAACTTCAGTGGGCTTCCACGGACAGAAATATGTTATTCACAACCCTCTAAGGCTGCTGGGTTTGCATGACCTATAACATGGCGCAAACAAATCTCTAAAAAAAATAAAAATAAAAAAAACAACCACAAAATAGATTGTGAATCCCTCCACTCTCACCTCCACTTCTGTCCCGCAGCAGGTAGCGGTTAACATCCTGTATGGTGGTGTTGATGGTGGGCCCACTGGGCACACTACCAGGGGTCACATTAGGGTCTGTCTCAGGGTCGATATTCTGGAGACCTTTCCAGGGCACCCCGGGGCAGAACTCTAAAAAAAATAAAAAAAGAGTATTATTTTTATCTGAACACAATAGCACAACATTAAGCAACACATCTTGAATGGCCAGTCCATACCTGGTGGCCAGTTGATATTGGTCCCATTGGCCATCTTGTCGCTGCTGCTCTTGCCCTGCCCCCAGCTGTCGGGAGGGACCAGGGTGCTGCTGGGGGAGTCCGAGCTGGTCATCAGGTTGTAGGGGCTGTAGGAGTCCTCCAGCTGATGAGGCTTACCGGGTGGACAAAGGTTGGCACCTGAGAAATTGTGACAACGCTTTTAGAAGGCAGTGATGAAATGTAGAGACGTTGTGACTACATTTTAAGGAATTTTTAATGGGAACAAATGCGATTTTTAATCAAGGAAAAACACCATTTAATCTGATAAAGAATCAGGAATATCACCAATTTTGGTGCTGTTCATTTAGCCAGGATTCTGCTCGTTTCCGTACCGTGCTTGCCCAGGTTGGGCTCTAGAGGAGAGGAATTTCCTGAAAGGCTTTCCATGGAGTGAGGATGAGTCCACTGTGACAGGCGGGACTGAGGCTGGGGGGGTTCCTTCATTGCCAGACCTCCCACCTCCATACAGCTTACATTCATGTTTGGATTCATTCCAGCTGCACACAGCGACACAATACCACAAAAGGCAGTGTAACCATACACATATACTAATATACTGCATAATTCACTCAAAAGAGAAGTTAAATAGTCCTCACCGAGAGAGTAGGGGCTGTAGGTGTTGGGAGACGACTGTGGCTCTTTGGTCTGCATGTCAGGGAAGCCTGGAGCCTGGGGGTGACCTGGAAATGAATCCATGGTGGATTTAGCCCCACTCGGATGCAGGCCTGAGTGAGAAGGGGGCGGCTGCTGTTGCTGCTGCTTCATCAGCAGAGCCTGGGCCAGCTGTCGCTGGTGCTGCTGGATCTGCTGCTGCATGTTACTGATTGTACGTGCAACCTGTGACACCAGCACAACGTAGACAAGGTTTTGAAAATCTTTCTCTGCAAGAGTTATGCAAAACTAGCAACATTAATATGAAAATAACCACGCACAAAAGGACACTCGAAATAATCATGCGCAGAGCCTGAATGACAAAGAACTGGAAAGATTGGAAAACTTAAGTGTCCCGAGTGCAACCTTACCTGCTGCTCTTGTTGTCGAATGGGGCCGGAAACATTGCGCTGCGCCTGCAACATCTGTTGCTGAATTTGTAAACGCTGGTAAGCCTGCATATCAGGTAAAAACACAGTTTAGATATAAGTACCATATTTTGTACTTTCACTCATTTTAACTCACACGGAGTAACATCAGAGGCATCGAATAAACCAGGAGAGCAGAAGAGGCAAAGACTCACCAGTTGCAGCTGGTAAAGTTGATTCAGAAGAGTCATATGTTGAGGGTTTATTGGTGTGGTTAAAAGTGCAGGATTCAGACCAATGTTTTTTGCTGCAAACTGTAAGAGCTGTGCTTGAACCTGAAAGACGGGGTTTGGAACTCAGTGAACAAGCCATCAAGTGCAACTTCCAAGGAGTGGATAAATAACAGATGAAGAACACATTTTTAATCATATTTGATGGCACTGGAGTGCAGCGAGGGAAATACGGGCACGTTTGTGTGTTTGCACCTGAGGGGAGAGAAACTGAGGCACTTGAGCACGTAGACTAGGCTGAGAGGAATTGAGAGGCGGCACAGGCGGTTGAGGAGGCTGCGGCTGCTGCACCGCTCTGGCTTGTGATGCTCCACCAAACATTCCACTCTGCATCTGCCAGACGGAAAAGGACGACATAATCAAAAATTAAAGAAAAATAAATAACTTGCAAAATAACGTAATCAACATTTTTTCCCCTCAGAATGAGATTTAATATGTAAAGCAAATGAGAATAAACATTTTGAATGTTGTGCTGCATAGCAGTTCTTCAGATGAATGAGGCATTTAACCTTGTCCATGAAGGGCAAGCGTGGGTCTGCAGAAGGGTCTTTGGAGAGGAGTGGAGGCCGAGGGCAGCTCATGGGCTTATTGATTAGTCCATTGTTGTAGTCATGGCCGCTTATCGCCATTCCTCGCTTATCCAGTTCTGTTTTCTTCTCCAACAGGGCACTCATGGCCTGATCCAGGTTCATGTTGTTGCTCTTTAGAGCCTCTTCTGCTGGATCCCTCTGCAGAAGAAACCAGGAGGCATCAGTAATGCAGACACAAGCAAAAAACAATGATAGATGAGCCTGTAATATCGCCATTTAGAAGGCAGGAAAGCTAAAAAGGACTCACGGGGAAGCCCATATCTGTCAGCTGTTTGATAAGACGATTCATGATCCAGGTATCTTCTTGCTTCCCTGGGACTTTACCCTGAGTGTGGAGTTTGGAGAAAATGATATTTTACCCAGAAATGTGAGAAAATCAAATCAAATATTGTTTATCAGACTTACCTTCTGTGCAATTTTTTTAGATGCATTACCCCAAGAGTTACAGGAGGAGTTGCTCTCTTGGGAAGCAGCACTGTTCCACATGTCTCCGTCCTCAGCATCCCACTGACCCCCTGACAAGTTCAGCTCTTCTCCTCCCCCTCCCCATCCGTCTTGCATAGGTTTGGGAGCTGCATAATCAAAAGCATTGTGAGAAACTCATCAAAAGAGAAATTATATATGAAACATTTATTAGCCTGCAAAAATTAGGGTATTTTAATCGTGCATCTGACATGAAGAGCGACGGCCACTAGGGGTCAGTATTTATTCAAGGTAACAGTGCAGACATGATTAAGAATGCGGTACTTATTAGCAGGTGTTCACAGTATGTAAAAGCATACAAAAAGACCTGTTTACCAGGTTTGCAAGATGTGGATGTGATCCCTGGGTTGCCATCACCCCAGCTCCCAGTAGGCTTTCCCCAGGCAGACGTTCCATTATCCACAGAGACGGGAGCGGGTGCAGGTTCCCCCCACGAGCTCTCTGATTTTGCGTGGGAGCTGGGTATCTCTCCCCAACCTTAAAGATTCACAAACGAAAAAAGCCCCGTCAATGATCATATTTTCTACATGCAATGCTTTTTATGTATACAGAGTATAAACATAATTTTGCATCACTGAGGTTATCGTGAAATTTAAGGAGCCTTTTTTGGTGCAGTCGTTAGAATTTGTCTTTCTAACAACAACAAAATTAATTATCCTGTTTTCTATATTAATACTTCACCGTGGAAACTTTCTCCCTGACAACAAAGAGACAAGAAATGATAAATATACATCTGATGAAACCCAACTTTAAACATAAATCAGTCTTTGGCAAATACCATAGCCGTGTTTATCCTTGTGTTTATGAGTGGGAAATGCAGATTGTGCAGGAGGGCAACAATCTGGACTTGGCTTATCAGGAGAAAATGCCCATTTAAGATTTGGCATGGCCAAAACCCCCTTGGCATGACAGGCACAGCGCTGTCCATGGACCTGTGGCAGTGCCAGGATCAGCTTAGCTCTCTCTCCAGGAACAGGTCAAGTCTTAAAAGCTGCTCCAAACTTATAGCTAATGCTCAATCTTTTAGCATGAACAGCATGTGGAAGAAGGCTTTATATAGAGTGAAAGAAAGCATATTGAGCCCAAACCAAATGTAACTGACTCAAACAAAATTAATCTATACTCTTATTTTATTAGTTTTAATCAGCTAGTGATAGGGACAATCTGTCTATGACTGACGTATAATGATGTATAGTTGTCTGGTATATGCTTTACGTGTTCTTATGCGGAGGTTTTGTCGAGGCACAAATGTCGACCATCGTGTTGACATGCTATCTCAAGGGCACTGTACATGCCACCTGCTGTTGGTTTTACTGAGAAGCGGAAGGATTTAACACTCCTTCAAAAAAACAGTGGTTTGCTGTACCTACAATCAGCTACCACCTGACAGACGGTAACTCCCATTTAATCACAAACTTCTAACTCTCTGCAACACTTTTCCTACACAACACTTTGTAAAGAACATTGTAGCTCTTCCTTTTGAGTTGGCTGTGCCTTTGTGGAATGTGACATAGGGCCGCACTGGTTAACTCGTTGGGATAAGGAGAGCAAAGTAGGTCAAGATTTTACCTTTAAGAAGGATCAACAGATTGGAGCTTAACGGAACTGTGCTGACACATGAGAGCCGGCGCTCTGTTTTGGCATCATTATTGTAAACCATGAAAACAAATACATAATTAGATATTTATGCACACTAAAAACTGGGTTACCTTGCGCTGCAAGGGGACCCCTGTTGTGAGATGGCCCGGACTGATGCTGTACGACAGAATCCATGGTCCCACCTGTAGGCCCTGTGTTCTGGGGTGTTTGGGTATGGTTCTGTAAAGGTGCAGGTGGCCCATGAAAGGGGTGATTGTGAGGAGGAGGGTGGTGGTTGTTGTTCAAGCCTTGGGGGTTATTGCCTCCAGTGTTGACTTTTGTCTGTGACATTCCAGAATTGTTTCTATCCCACAGGTTGACTGTTTTGTTGTAGGTACCTGGGTCACCCCAAGCAGAGGTCCCATCATCTATCTCCATCTTGCGTCGGATTGAAGTTGGAGAGGGCTCTTCCCAGCCTGTTGGGTCAGATGAGGAGTCCTGCTTACTGCCACTCCAGCCTGCACTCTGTTTTACTGTGACAGACCCACTCCAAGATCCCATACCCTCTCCTACACTACTGCTATTTGGCCCATCCTGGGATTTACCAGCCCAGCCTTGGCTAGGTCCACTGGGACGCTGGCCTGTTGGTTCTCCCCATCCAGCATTACCTCCAGCCCCAGACACACCGGGTGCTGCTGAAGACATTCCCCAGCCTCTTGGTATTTCCTTCCAGCCTCCTGCCTCTCCCTCCCAGCTAGGGTTATTGGGGCTCTTTTTGCTCTCTTCTGGCTCTCTCCAGTCCCGGACATTATTGCCACCTCCACTCGTGCTCCAACTGTGAGATGCTTTTGGTTGCTCTCCCCAGCCCTGGGATGTTGTCTTAATATGAGACTCATCCCAACCAGCTGATTTCTCTCCCCAGCCTTGACCCCCATTTTTGGGTATACTGCTCGCAGGTCCTCCTGTTGGAGGTGTTGACCAGCCTCCAGTGCCACCTGGGGGTTTCATATTGGTGGGGGATTCACCCCAACCAGAACCAGACTGGTTGGTAGCAGCTATGCTTCCACCCCAACCTGAAGCTCCCTGAGATCCAGCCAAATCATTTTTGCTCCCAGGTTCAGTTCTTTGAGAAGGACCCATATTAGTATTTGAAGGCCCGTGAGCATCGTTAGGGGCAGTTGATCCTGAGCCCCATGATTCAGTGTCTACATCTTTCTTGCTTTTAGCATCATCCATGTCCCAGGATGTGTGTTGGCGAACAGGGGTCTGTCCCCAGCCAGTGTTACACAATACCCTTGGATCCAAATCCTGTGCTGGTATTAGAGGAACTGGATTATCTCTGGATGTGTGATCTCTATGCCTGGGATGCGATTCCATGCTGTCGCTGCTTCCTTCACTGGCACCAGCTGCGCTCACAGCTCTGCTCCAAGGACTAGGCTGTAGATCCTGGGGAGGAGAACTTGGAGTATCCCAGCCTCCCTGTGGCTCTTCATGGTGCTGCTTTCCCCAACCACCCCCTGACTGTTCGCTCCAGTTTCCAGAGTTTCCTCCTCCATTTCCTCCATGGCTCCAGCCAGAATCCCAGGCAGGTGTCTCCTTGGATGTGGGTGCTTTTGAATCACCACTTAAACCCCACACAGGGCTACCATCTTCACCATTGACCTGTGGAGCTCCTGGTGAAGGCTGGGATACAGATAACCCTACAGGTGTATTTCCCCAGCTGGATAAGTGGTGAATGGGGCTATGAGGTTCTTGCTTGGTATGATTTGGTCCATCAGTTTTAAGGTTCTGGGGTTCTGAACTGAAAGACACATTTGTGGATGGGGAAGGATGTGACTCTAATGTGTCAGAGGCCATTATGTTACCCCAGGCACTGCCAATCCCCGAGGAAATGCTGCTAGTGTTGCCTCCAGTTGAGGTGCTGGTCTGGGCTGGTGGAGGGCCTGGTTGATTACAAGAGTTGGATGTAGATTGAGGAGGTGAGATGGTGTTAGCTCCCCCTGAGCTGCCTCCCCCTGCACTACCCCCTTCATGTCCTAACACAGGCCATGCAGAAGGGTTAGCGTTTGGGTTTAGGTTCAAGTTAAAGTTGGCAGCAGATGATGATGAAGACGATCCCCAGCCCCTACTGCTTCCTGCCCCTACTGGGCTGTCACTCTTCATTTCAGTGCCTACTGAAGACTGAGAGGGACAATGAGAAGGTCCTGGCCCAGAGCCCCAGCTGCGATTGGCTGCAACCGGGTTAGATAGCATGCTGGTTCCAGTATGACTGGTGTGGTTGAGTCCACTATTGGCTTTGTTGCTAAGGTGGTTGGCAGGTAAGTGGCCAGTCTGGCTATTGGCCCCTGTGGCCATATTCACCACACTACAGCTATTACTGGTACTGCCACTGCTGGTCAGGTGACCAGGGTCAGTGTCCACAGGACATCCTCCAGGAGAGGCCTGGCTGTGTCTCAGCTTAATCAAAGGCCAAGCCTCTGTGTCCCTCTGGTCAATGATCAGTGGATCCCAGTCACCAAGAATGATGGAAGATGCAGCACTTGTGGCACTCCTGTTGGATGGCGAGACTCCCCAGAGGGGATTATCATACTGGGCTCCTTGGCCACTCAGCGGGGACAGATCTGTATGGGAGTAAAGAAATAATGCATTAGTTGGGTGGGAGGAAAGATCTTTAATGTATATATGTCCTCACACCCACATCAGCTTAAGTCTGGTAGAAATACCATGGAAACTTCTGAGACGCATGCTTAGGTGCACGATGCTTTGTTAATAAAAATAAATAACAAGCACCCACACAGAATGCACAAACATATAAAGAAGGATTATGGCAGCAGGGAGCCTTATTTAGAAAATAAAAGGCTAAAAGTCTTTACAGCCACAAATTTTCTTACATTTATTTCCCATTATGCAATTACCCAAGATGAGACCAATGTCTTCCATCAGTAACAAAAATCTAGATTTTAAGAACGAAGATGTTGCTGAACTGGGAAACATAAACATACATGTCTATTATGGAAGAGTTTTCTTTAAAATATATATATTTGTATTTAATATGTATTATTTTGTTATTCGTGAATATTGAAATAGTAAAAGCAATAAAAACTAAAATAAGTTTTAATTTGTGATAATGCCAATATTGACAGCAAAGCACATTATGAGCTGCTAACTGTGACTTTAACCACTCTGTTTTTACAGGTAATGTATAAAAGCAAATATGGCATCAGGTCACACTGGGACCTTAAATATGCAGCATTGCTGTGAAACGTTCACATTTGGTTTTATTTATTTGTAGAGCATCTACTTATGTTTTATTGTATGTTTTCCGTCTCTCAATTTTCTTTATTTTATGTGAAGCACTTTGGGCTCTGAAGACGTTTTTGTAAAGTGCTATAGGAATAACGATAGAGTACTACTGACAATTAAGCGAAAATAATTATTCACTTTTATTTTTACATTCAGAAACAATGTTATTTACAAAGATCAACAGCTAATTACAATTCAATCAGAAAAACTGCACTCAACGTTAATCAAAGGCAGCCTTTATCCTCACTAGTCTCCATCTGCAATGACAACACAAAGATTGAAAATCTTGTAAAAACCCAGTGTAATTATGTTATAATGTGGTGTATATTAGGTCTATTTGCAGATTGCTTTTGTTGCACTCATCAACTTCCTGTAATCTCAGTAGCTCTGCAGCAGCTCGGTGTTTACACATGTATTTAGATGCATGCCGTGTACGTGCAGACAGTGTCACAGCTGTATCACGGAAGTGACAGCATTTGTATCCCACTTTCTAATTTCGCATGCACTCCAACATTTGCGACCCAAGAGGGGAGCAGAAACTGAGAGGAAAAAAGAGGGCAGTGTGTTTCTGATACACAGGGTGCTGTCGTTTTGTGGCGTCGCTCTACCGAGAAGTGCAGGACCGCCATTTTCTCAGTCCTGAACTAAAGCCAAAAAGGCTCTAAGCTACTGTCTCTATTTCCAGCACTGCTCCTTGCTGGCGCACATTTCATGCACAAAAATGCAGTGCAGAAATGCTCAACAGCGTCTACATGCTGTGCACCACCGCTGCAGCTCTAGTCTGAAAAAGGGCTCTTTTAGAAGCAACTGAAACAACACAGAATACGCAGGAAAGCAATCAATAGAGGGAGACTGAAGAGGCAAAAAGACACATGAACAGTAGTAAAATACCTGTGGAGAGGTGCTTCCCAACCATCCTGCACTGAGCTAGGTTTTGTACGCCACCGAGTCCATCCTTGCCTCAATATGTCTGCTCAGTTCACCAAGCTTCTACAGCTTGTTTCTGAAATCCTGCCAAGAAGTTGCACAGCTCTTACGTGGTATGAGACAACCCCCTCCCTTCCTTCCTCACCCCTCATGCTCAGTCCCTCCCACCAACAGTGCTGTGGCTGGGTCTCTCCTCTCCTATCTATTGCTTTGCTCAGGCTTTATTTATATCATGCTCTATTCCTATCCTGACGGAGGATATTCTTTCTGGCTCTCCCCCTCCCTGGAATAGTGCTGCTGTTTGGGGGAAGGGAAAATTGGGCAACACTAGCGCAAGGGGCACAAGAAGAGTGAATAATTTCAGAAAAACGATATAAGGTAAAACAAAAAAGGTCCCTACAACTTAAATACACTCTTACGCCTTATGAAAAGTCTATAAACATTTAGTCAAGACCATTCCATCTGCAATTAAAGCTGCTGTCTCCCTCTTGAATACCAGTGACAGGCAAGAGGGAGAAAAGGAAGCCCAACAAAGGCTTGCTACACCCCCAAATGTATGAACTGCAACTTGCCATGCATGTCATTCTATTAGACATGGTGACAAATGTGTTTTTGTCTAAATTTTCTGGGTGCTGTGACTATAAATACCAAGTTTTATGTAGAAAACAAGTTTAAACATAGCCCAGGCCCACAATGTCAGACAAGGTGCAACTGCAAAGGAGATGTACATTATACAACAACAGGGACCGACATGCATGAGATTTTATATGGAGGGCAGAGACAGGTGGATAGCAGAAGGCTGGGAACTCCTCGAAAGAATGAAATAAAGAGGAGCCTCCTTTTGTGCCATGACTGGTATTGTTGATCCAAGCACCTGAGTAACAATACAATGAGTAAATGTTTGAAGGAGATGAGTCCCTTTATGGGGAAAAGCTCTCCCACTGCACCTCTTCAGGGTGAAGATATAATAGGTGCTGTGTGACTTCCCCCTGGCTTCTTTGTATGCCACACATGCACAACACACAAGGAATTCCGTGCATCTACTGTGCAGAGAAAAGAGGATAGACAACATTAACACTTTCAGAGGTGCCTAATTTCATTTTTAACCTAATACAAATACAAATTACATGCGGAAATGGCTTGGATCAGTCCTCAAGGGCCACAATCCATGAGGATTTTTCTGCTTTCGCCATTCACCATTCAGGGGGGAACCCAGATAAAAGAGTTGTCTAACCTGGTAGGTCACAAAACCTGGTTCGATTGTGGCACTCAAGTCTGGGGCTCAACACTCCTGACTTAGATGGATACTGAGAGATGGGAGGAGGAAGTAATATGGGAGGACAGTATGGGCCTCAGCTGGACTGATCGCAACTTAATGAAGTCCCTGAAGGGCAGATGCAAGGAATAGTACAGAGACGACAATGCTAGCTGCCAGCATGATGAACACCAGCATAGAGCAGCAGAATGAAAAGCAATGCCCATATCAAATATGTAAAATTTGGTTTCATTACCCTCAGAAACACTGATTGAATCACTGAATTAGTCATCACATTTGTTGTAAACTTTAGATGTGTATGTTATTTTTCCAATTGATTTAGCAACATACTGTACATGCATAGTATAAATGACTGCTGCCTTTCTTAAAGTACCATGGCAAAGTGAGAAGACAGACGACAAAATAAATGTTTGAGAGTGCATGCAGACGAATCGAAGACATTTGGTCATCATGTTTGCTCAGGATTATCCCCTAGCTCCTCCTTTTGTAAAGGCTAAATCAGGTCAAGGGCTTTCTCCACCATGCCAGTCTTAAAATAGCCCACTATCATATGCCCCCTCTACATGAAAGAGCTCTTGTGATACGGTTTATTAGTTAACGTCAACAGTGGGAACGGGCCACGATAATTGGAAGATCGACTGGCAGCCGCACAGCGGTACATACAGCCTGACTAATTTCGTAGCCGTAGGGGCAAATGAGGGTGATGTTCTTGTGGAGGTGGAGGATGCGAAGACATGCGTCAGAGCACAACAAGCTATGGCAGTGAGAACGGCAGGAGCGGCAGCACAGAGCAGCAGATGGAAGTGAAGGCTCAACATTTGTGGTTAACAGAGAGCTGAGGTTTAATCACGTCGCAAGATGTCCCAAACCTCTCTGAAGGGAATCCCAAGGCTGCTTCAGAGCATCATCAGCAGACTTGACGCACATGTCAAACCTAGCCTGTTTTTGAACCAGACAAGCAAGCTATTTGTTCAGAACCAAGTTGTTCTTTCACTTGACAAGGCCTGT
The DNA here is from genome assembly GCF_003711565.1 of Takifugu flavidus. NCBI lineage: Eukaryota > Metazoa > Chordata > Actinopteri > Tetraodontiformes > Tetraodontidae > Takifugu > Takifugu flavidus. Next base: position 6,981,596 of record NC_079537.1, on the reverse strand, counting down.
TTACATTAAGATGCTGCAACATTGTGCTTAATGAGTACAATGCCTAAGGGCGAATAAACCCTAAAGAGTTCTGTTACAGCTTTTGACATGGAAACAAGATTGAACTTAATTGCTTGCAATGTAAATTACTAAACACAACTGTTAGCTTTTTGAATGAGAGACTGAGGAACATAGAATATGTGTCTGGGGTCAAAAGCTCATATTAACTTAACTTTCAACAACCCCATTTTTATCCACCAGCAGATGCTGCTATTCCTCTGAACAGGGGAAATGCCAAACAGTCAATGCTTGCTCAGAATCTTGAAACACCCTGTCTTCAGAAGTTCTCTGTGTACCAGCTTTGCATGAGCTTCTGTCAATCTCTTAGCAGGAAAAGCCTTACGTTATTGGGCTACCCTTGAGCCATCCTTCAAAGGTGCACGGAACAAAGGCAGAACTGACCAGATCTTTACAGAGGGGCGTAGAAAAGCAACAGCTTTTACTGTAAGCCATGAGTCACTTCAGCCCACAGCACTGGACTGTTGCCACGCTCAAAACCTCCTCATTTTCATCCTCTATTTCCTCCCCGCTTGGTCTTTCTAGGCCCCAATGAGTTATCCGATCAGCACACGTATTCTATAAGGCTCCTTTAAAAAGAGGAAATGCTCTCAGATTAGCTATCAAATTCCCAAAATATGATGACAAAAGAGAGGAGGAGAAAGAGGAGATAAGCCTCTTGTCTCAATGGAGAACTAAAGTCAAATAGTGTCAACATTGTTGTACAGTGCTCAGACTTTGTTTGTTAGAATTATTACAAACTATATGTATCCCTTAATATTTCTTTATGTGCGACACACAAATAAATAAGGTAACTTTCTCTTCTGTGACTGCTGTAGTAAATAAGACAACTCCACTTTGCTGTGGAGCCTCAGTAAATAAAACACACACAGCTGTGTTTACCCCATCCCCTTCTCCCGTATTCCACTATCCCCATACCTAATTCCCAGCCAGGTGGAGGAAGAATGAAAATAAACAATCTCCAGCACCTGGGATGAAAAGTGGCCTTACACGGCCTCTATAGTGCTGCGATTAGCACGCGCCAAATGAGAAAATATGTCATCAAATAACACCCATGCTGTTTCTCAGTCATTTCTGCTCATATTTAATACAATAATAAAGATAAATGCATGAGAAAATATAAAAGTTGGAGATGGCCGATGCTGGCAAGGTGGGTAGGATACAAAACAGGAGAACTGCAGGGATCGAGGACAGCAGGCAGCTTTAGGAAAAGCAGAGCTGTTCAAGTACATTTACAGATTTAACTGTATGTGTTATTAAATTTGACATTTATAAAAAAAAAATAGGGGAAAAAGGGCAGATGTAGATATTTTAGGAAGGCTGCTGTGGCTGCCCCGACTTTTGGATGAAGTGCCAGATCGCTAAAAATGCACGAGATTTGCCTTTTTTTTCTCCTGCTCCTTGTAGTTTCGTTCAAGAGAGCGGTCAGATTAAACACACAGCTGCTCTTTGAAAAAACCAGAGGACAGAAATAACTTGTCAATGTAGTAAACATCTGCCAAAATACGCGATGACTAAAAAAAAACAAAAAAAACGCTGGATTTGGCGCAACCTTAAATCTACATCACATTAAAAGACATATCTGAACTGAAAACAATGTAACAGCCCGCCCCTCACTGGTGTTAAGGCATGAAAAGAAGCCGCGAGTTAAAGTCTTAGCGGGCTCCTCAACTGTAGGTAAATGTAGAAATGCAGGTTAGGGGTCATCGTTAAACAGGATAAATAAGAAGGATTCACAGTCGGGCTTCCGAGCAAGATGCTTTGCAGCGCACAAAGCAAGCGAGATAATCGCTTCAGAACATTTCCTTACATAATAGAATAAGCTGGTAAACTAGAATGTTAAAAAGGATGCAGAGAATGTGTTTAAGACCTGCAGTTTACATGGTGTATTAGAATAAATGCAAAAATAAGCTGATCACTCAGACATAATGGACGAGACGTAACCCGTATTTGAATTCTTGCGTGTATTAAAATATGGTGGCTGGGGGTGAATGAAGAGTGTAAATGCAAAAAGAAATTCTTTATGGGCCTTAAATGAGTTATAAAGAGCACTGCTTCGCCATTGGCCGACATCCCGAGTGTGTGCAGGGAATCAATGAATAACGTGCACATGCAGGCAGCTCAACACACAAAAACAGTTATGTAATGCTGAGGCCCACACTGAGGGGAGAGGACGGGTTGTGTTTGGAGCATTGACTCAACTCTTAATCATTTTCCTCTGTATGGACATGTGCAGGGTTTGATCTAGTTTGATATCCTAACGTATGCAACGCCTTGCCATACTGCAGGGGGGTAAACAGGAGGGCTGTGAAACTCGAGCTCACATCGCATCGCATTTCTCTACATCTGATGCGTTTTCCTCTCAGGTCTTGCTCTGTATCCTTCCCCACCTTGTACATTCTTGTCCCCGGCGTTCCCCACGACATTATTCAAGCCTTCAGAGATGGCAGACGGAGAGAATTGTTTAGTTTCGCTTGAGGAAGTGATTTCCTCTTTAAACCCGCAACGCTCCACGCCTGTGCCACAACGTACGATAACGTGTATGAAGGCGATGATTATGCAGTTGGGACTCTCTGGCGTGTGACGTAGATTCTTCTGGAAGCTGGGGGATGGGGGAAGTTGGCTTTGCTGCTTCGTCAGCCAATCAGAGGAAAGACACGGGGAGAGGAGAGGGAGGGCAGGGGACAGAGAAATAAAGAGCGCTAACATACACTGTAGGAGCGAGGGAAGGAGGGTGGTGGGGAGAATGGTCCGTGTGAGAGTCTCCTCCCCCTGTGCACGCTCCAATGTGAGTGCAAGTCGGCTTGAAAACAGCTTTGCTTCAATCCGCTTACAGTTACAACGCCGTTTGTCTTGCAGCAGGCCACACTGTGATGGATTATTTTATTTAAAACTGACCACAAACACTGCAGAATAGGCGTCAGCGCCAATTTGCCAGAGTTGTAATCATCTAGATTACCGGAATTGAATTAAAAACTCGGTTCTGCTTATTAAGCGCAACTCTCACGACATCGAGCCGAAAAACTGAAATAGGAAGATCAGAGCCAAAGCCTTTTTGGGAAAAGCCGTGTGGGTGAACAAGAGAATTCCCAGTTCATTAAAGATGCACATGAAACTGAGGCCTTGGGGCTGAGCGCACTTAACTCACGGAATGAAAGCCCATGTTGTACTTTAGAAGGAGGTCTTAATTTTCAGAGGAGAAAGGGAAATGATGAGTGAACTTGTCTGAGTTGTTTAATCCCAAAGGTTGAATTGAGGGTGTCTGAGAGGAGAGAGAGAGCTACAGACAAGTGGGATTTTTTTATTTGTCTCAGTTAAAAACAGCAAAAACTGGCCACACGACCTTGAAATCAAAGAATCATTTTGATGTGTACGGTTAATGAGCCTTTTACTTCCATAAACTGCCATTTACAGTATTGAGTAACGCGCAAAAATTCCAAGTGTTGTGCAGATACACTGGTCAGAAAGAGTTGGTTACATGACACGGAGACAACCAGGAATTAAAGTACGTTCTTGTGTGTGTTAGAAGGGGAATAAGGCAGTGGATCGTTAATAAAGCAGGAAGCCTTGTCTTCAGGGTTCTTCATCTCTTTTCTCCTGTGGGCTTTCAAATGTAAGTAGAAAGCCTCACAGGAGAGCTGATTGAAGGGTTTTAATTAGACGTGAATAAAAATGACACGAACTGGAAAGTCTTCCCTTTTTGCATCGCATTCAGATTCATAAATCACGCAATGTGTGACTGCAAAGAGGTGCACGGGTGATCTGCAACACTCCACGTAGTTCCTCTGGTCAGTTTTAACCAGTTCTGCATGTGCAGACGGTCGGAGCTACTGCCGGTTAACCTGCTGCTTGTGTGTCCACTCCAGGCAGGGGACAGGTGGAAGACAGACGCTGCTGTATTTGGTGTACCACTAGCTGCAGGCGCCCCAGACTCCTCTGTTATGATTAACAGGAAGTGGTGTGTGAAAAAGAGCGGAACGTCCCGTACTCTTGACCCAGGCAGGCAGCTAACCACAAGTCCGAGAAAAACCTGACCTGACTGCATTAGCCTCATACAACAAGTGACAGGAGCATAAATGTTAGGATTCTATACTGATACTAACGACAGGACACAAATAAAAGTCAATACCAGTCAGTAATATGAATAAACAGAGCCCAAAAAGAGATAGATGCAACATTTTTATCGCATAAAGTCTATCAGTTCTCCTCCAATTGCAACTGAACGTACACATAATGCAGGCACTTTGATGAATACTCCATGTGCAGGTTTTAATGGGTGAACTGGTCACAGACCGGAGAAGTGCTGTGTGACTGAAGATGAGCCGTGTGAAACTTAAATTAAAACTGCTGAGAGGTTTTCACACTTAGTGTGTGTTTGTTTTATTATATATCTATTTATCGATCGAAGTGTCACACTGTGTGTGTCTATATATATATCTATAAAACTCTGTAGGATTAGGTCATGACACGTGCCAAAATGACACCCATGTGAATACCAGGCGCCACATTAAAGATGAGAAAAAGTCTTTATAATTTACTGCTGAGGGTTTATAATGTGGCTCAGCGGTGACTTTTTCAACAATGGTGACACCACAAAACAGCTCTCCTACACATTACTCCCCAACATATCTTTTAAAAGCCAATATCATAAACTCTTACAACGGCGTTCAATTACAACACACACCCGTGACCTAATGGTTGTCGATTTGAACGTAATTCAGAGATTTACTACACATCCGGATCCTAAAGCTTTTTTTCTCCAATTACTATATAACCACATCAACTCAAAAGCTGCTTCTTGATGTAAATAACAAAAATTGCATGTGTATTACAATTACACACAAACACACACAAATCTATTAAAACTGTGCTTAATTGTGGAAGACATATTGAAGACATGGGACTAATGGGAAAAAAAGACATAAATCCCTGTGATCACACTGCAATTTATGACTCTTGCACACAAAGTGCTGAGAATAATTACACAAATGTGAAATGGCAAATTAATCTATTCTACAATTACTGCCATGGCACTACTTTATAATAATGCCATCTTTTACTGCACCATGACAATGCGGCACATGGCATGTCCCATCTTTAATCTGGAAACCAACATAGGCAACAGCTTATTAACTCTTACAAATGAATTTACAAGTGCCGACAGCCACCGAGGGGCCAATACTGATTACAATTCAGTCATGACAAATGGCACCTTTGCTACAGATGAGCCGCCATCAAACAACACATCTGTGAAAGAGCGATGCTCAAACACTGATATCTGAGAGCTGTGCTATTCTTAGACTAAGAAGCAGGCCCAGAATCATTCCATGAGGTCCCTGGCTGTAGCGAAACCCAAAAGATGATATCCTGAAGGGTACTTGAAAACTTTTGCCGATTTAACCACACAACTGAAGGGAGAGCTCTGCTATTTGTGAGAAGCAGCAAAAAATCTGAATACATCTGTACTCTACCAGTGCTTTGCTGCTGAGGGAGGCCTTGCACAGTGAGGTAGAGCAGAGAGTCAGTAGTGGGATCCTATAAAGGGCCCCCTCAGCTGTGCCAGCAAACAGGAAACTGCTGTGCATTCTCACAGTTTCACGTGGCTCTGTCTGCTTTTTTCACCTTTTCCTATTTCGACTCAGTTGCTCTGTTACCTACCAGAGGCACTGCGTTTCAGCAGCATTCTCCCAACACTCTCCGCACATTAATTCCTGTGAAGCGATTCCCAGAAGACCACTGTATTCTTTTCCATTTTCCCTCCTGCTGCTCCCAGGTTGGGCCTCTCTATTAGACCATGTACAAGGAGGTGCAGGGTTTCTATGGTGCTCGGGGTCTTTCGGGGGGATCGCCAGTGTAAGGAAGGCTGTTGATTCAGCCTCTCTGCCGTCATTGTTCTCCTAATTAGTTCCCAATGCACTACTCTTACTATCAAAGATGATCTGCTTTTACTTTAGCCCCTCGGGTCTAATTGTTGCTTGGAGGGGAATGATAACTTATCAATGCCTTTAAGTTTTTTTTTGTCAATTCTGAAATTATTATATAGCTTATAGGTATAATGACTGTTAATCAGAAAAGAATGATACAGCACATTTAAGTTCACAACGCTTGGAAAACATAAAACATGGTATATTACTATTATGAGCAGAAGGATACAAATGAGTATACTGCTGGATAGTGTAAAGGCTTAGAGGAAAGCATTCTATATAGGTCAAAGTGTGCATGCCGCCAAGCTAGGAAGGAGACAGCCCAGCGAGCTTGGGTCACAGTCATTAACACAGCTGAGGCTGGTTCGGACACTGGAAGGAATAATGGCTGAGAAGGAGCACCTCTATGACATTAGAGTCTCATTAACTCATCCTTCAGGGAGACCATGTGGGGTCAAAGCAGTGACCTCTGCTGATGGGGAGTTTGCATGTCAACTCACTCTTTTTAACAGAGCGCAACTAAAAATAAAGAGCTTCTGAACTCACAAGAGCACATGTGGCTGAGTTCAGCTATATGAGCACAAACTCTTATAGATCTCACGTGTGTATAGATTTAACTGAATGTATATATTCCTTGCCAATAAATTCATACGCTTAAAACTCAATCTGAGTGAGTTCTATGTGATATATAATTAGCTGACATGGGTATTCAGACTCTTTGGGATCTGGGTGCCTTCTGGTTCTCTTCAGTATCTTTTAAACGTTTTGAAATTGGTCACCATATGTGGTAAATCCAACTCATTTACCATGATTTGTATAGACACACAGCTGTCAATATAAGGTCTCACAGTAGACGATGCACATAATTGTAAAAACCAGGCCGTGGGGTCAAGAGAACTCCCTGCAAGAGCTCAAGGACAGGATTGATTCAAGGCACAGATATAAGAAAAGCTACAACAGATTTCCTGTTGCATCGAACATTCTTAGGAGCACACTGGCCTCTATCCATGTCCCGAGCCTCATGTTTGGGCCATGGTGCTTAGGACAATAACCCCTGACACACAGCCAAGACAAGCAACACTGGATTAGGAACAACTGGTGTCCTTGAACTTAATCAAAGCCTGTGGACAGAGATGAAAATGGCTCTTTAACAATTATCCCAAACCAGTCTGACAGAGGATCAGCAGAGAAAAATGGAAGAACAGCCCCAAATCCAGGTAGGTAAAACCATTATAACCAAGAAAAGTGGAGGGTGTATTACTGGAAACATTATCTTTTTTGTTTTGAATAAATTTGCATAACGAAATACAAAATTATTTTTTCCAAAAGTGAAAGGATCCAAAAAGCTGTCCAAAAGCACTCTTCAATGAATCCTAAATTGATATTTTGACCCATACTTCCAGGTATGTGCATAGATAAACAAATCACTTCGTATGGTAGCATTCATTTGGCTGTGTTTGTTTCCTTCCCCTGATATAGCCTCTCTTGACTATGACGATGTGCCTCAGGAAAGCCAAAGAGAGACCTGCACCATCCCCCTGCTGGTTATTAGCATTAAACGTGAACTCAACACCATTTTCATACTCATTTTGTGACCTTAATACCTCCTGTTGGCTCCTTGAGGGTTTTTGTGTTGTAACACAACTTAGCAAAGCATCATGCAAAAGAGCACAGTTAACTACCTATTTAAAACGTTAACAACTCACCTTTGGTTTCCTGTTCTGTGACCTGAAATAGGAGGGAAACAGCAATATCAGAGAAAATTGTCAGCTGCCCAAAAGCGCTGAATAATTACAGGTATCGCCGCCATCGGAGCTGCATGATGACCTCCGGCCCCGCTGACCCACTGTATAAATAGTGTATTTTTGTATGTGTTTCTCTCCTCTCCTCTCCTCTCCCTCTCCCTTCTATCCTCCACCTGTCCTCCGCCCTTCTACTCTCTCTCTACCCAGCTGGCCATCAGCAGGATGGTCCCCCTACATGAGCTTGGTCCTGCTCAAGGTTTCTTCCTGTTAAAGGGGAGTTTTTCCTTGCCACTGTTGCTTGTCTGGGGTCAGGCCCTGGGATTCTGGAAAGCACCTTGAAACAATTTTGATTGTAAAAGACGCTATATAAATATAGATTGATTTGATTTGATAATGAACCCGATCTATCAAATAAACTTTTACGTTATCAAACTATGAAAATAAATAATACATTCACATCAATTTAACTGCTTGATGAGGCAACAAGTTTGAAAGAATAAAAGGGAGTGTAAGCATTCTCACGGTTAGATAAGAGCGGTCAAACATATTACTAAAAACAGTTCGACCACGGAAAGAAAAACCGTCCTCAAGAAAAGAAGCAGAAATTTTGGCTGCAGTGCAAAGGCAGAAACGCAATGACATTCCGGGTTGCTACTTCAGGGGAAACACACACAACAAAGTGCATGTGCACGGTACCCATGTGATGATTTTATGTAACTGCCGCAGAACCAGCTGAGTATACTGGTCTCTGACTGGGCTCTTTATTTGATAAGGTTGAACAGAATCTCCCCATTATAGCTCTGATTAACTGGCAGGCAGAGAGGCGCAAACATGAGCTTACCTTTTTCTCAGCAACGTCTCTCTTCTTCTCTTCTTGCTTTATCTTTTTCTTATCATCCATCAAATGGTTTTCCTCTTGGTATACTGGATTCTTCTCATGGCTTGAAAAAGAGAAAGTTGCAGAATTTATTTCAATTAAGTTCAAAAGATATTTTATTAAGTGCAAAAGGATCTAGAGTGCAATGCCAATAGAACCATTTTTTAACAGAAGTACAACCAGACCGTAAACTTGTACGCAGGGTAACAAAAGACAGGTAAGGATGTCAAAGGGATCAGCTTGAACAGCTACATATACTGGATCTGAATTGCTTTAAGCATCATGACAGCAGTGTGTTCTCCTGCCATGTCTTTGCTGCTGAAGGTGCATGGAAATGTGTGCCATTGCCTGGCAACAAGCTCTCCTACAAGTCCAGGTGGAGACAGACAGTGCCTTAAAACAGCATGGCGGTATCGCTTGGTTGCAGAGGCTCAATGAGAGAATAGAAAAGTAGATTACAGAAAACACAGATCCTGCAAGTATTTAAGTACATCAGCAGTGGAAACAGCCAGCTCCAGCTTCAACGTGATGGCAATTTTAACGGTAAACGTCTTCATCTCAGCACATGCCTTTAATATCTGTGGGAGGCAAAGAGCTGAATTCAGTCAGACTTCTGGCAGAGGTCATACTACAAGCTTAAGAGTTTTGTTGCAATTTGCTTTGGAACGGGGGAAAAAAAGAAATCTTGCATCTATCTGGAATGTTTTACCATTAAGGTGCCGGATATGGAAGCTACTGATTCAGCTAAAAAGCTAAATAAAGCTGGATCTGTTCCTTTCAATGGCATCAGTGAGGCTTGCAGGGCTCATGCAGGATCAAAGGATAAGAGAGATGCTCCAGTTAAAGCCCAGACAGATGTGATAACTGATGCTTCCTCGTGTCCATTTGCATTAAGTACAGTAATTTAGTAAAAACATACCTCTGGACAAATCACGCGTATTGACAGTAGATTTTCTTATATGAATGGATGCTTTTCAATATACGCATGGTTTGTCCGCATGCGTGTTTTGACTAAATTACTGCACTTAATACAAATGGACACGAGGAAGTATCAGTTATCACATGTGTCTTGGCTCAATTTAATTTACCGATATGAAACTTTGGCCAATATATTTAGATTTATTGACGAAAACAGCAGTGTCATATTTAGCACTGCTGCGTGAGAAGTGGTCTCTATGGTATCCAGTGCTCATCCTGAGCCTGTGGCGGTCCCCCCACGTTAGCTGACATCCTTCCAAACTCCAAAGACCTCCCCCCAAGAAACATTTCCTCTTGTGCAACGCTACTACATGCGTAATGACGCATAACTCAGGACTCGAACATGCAAAGGCATAGATTGCGCGTGTCATCGTGATAGGAAAAAAAGATATGGCTACTGCGCAGGGAATGCTTTAAGCAACCTCATCTCAAACATACGCATCTGTGCTCACTTTTTTGTTCAGTTTGTGGAGAATAACACAAAAATGAATCATCTCGGGATATACAGATGCTACTGTAAATACAGATAAATGTGCTATTAAATACCGACACGGTACAGTCCATTATATAATAAAAATAAGCACAACCGGGAGGTGTGTTTACTTGCAGCAGTGCGAACCTACAGCATGAGCAGACGTCTGTGCCGGGGCTGGTGTTGATATGAAGAACGGAGGGCAGTAAGCTCAGCCCTGATGCAGAATTACATCCCCTGTCAGAACAACAGGATTAGAGCTCGGTGGCCCTCTTTCAAAAAAGACTAACCCTACCGACAAAGGGGAGCAAAAATGAATAACAAAAATAACAGATCAGGTGGAGGGGGGCAAGGTCGCTCTAATAAACAGGCGGAAACAGAATGAAACAGAGAGGAAGAGGAGGGTGAGGAGAGTCCGTTTCTACAAGGTGAACTGTGGATATGCAAATGCCTCACTGCCCCACATTGGCGAAATGAAGATGAGGGAGCTACGATTGATGGGGCTGGTTTGTGTGTGAGAGAGATGGGGGAAGGGGTGCTAGACGGCAGTCGCTGGGCACAGAGCCAGGAATGCCATCGCTTGAAGCCAAACAAGAGCACGGCGAGCCCTCAAGAGAACAGTCGCAACTACAACGGCAGCCGCCATTGCTCGCGGAATGCGCCGTCCCGTTTTTGCTCCTCTGCGCAGTCGCGCCACTTCTTTTTGGCTTGTTTACAGCCCATGTAGACACGCTTGGAGGGTTTCCAAACCTCAGATGCAACATGCAAAAAAACTAATACAACAGTGCGCATACGAAGAAAATTGTCTGCACCATATTTAAAGTCATGCGAGGGCCAGAAATTGCTGGGTGAGCACTGACAAAGTCCTTCTACTCTGCAAAGAGGATTGCACTGAGTAAAGTACATGAGGCTATTCTCAGTGTGTTCATGCTAATGCTTTCTGACCCAGCCTGATGACAAGGAACAAACTTATGCTGCCACCACTACCACTCTGAACCAGCCCCTTAAAATATCTCGTTCGAAGTGAACCCGCTGCCTTCACTGTCCACTTGTGAAACATATGTCATTTTATTAAACATTCTCCATTAATCAACGCAAATCTTGCTAAATTCTAGCAAGTAGGTGTTGTTTGAGTTACAAGATGCCTTTAAGCGGCACACATAAAAGAAACTTTTGGACATTTTCTACTCTAAAATTCTGCTTAGAAAAACATATCCTGTAGATTGCAACCTCCCAGGGAGGGAGGCAGTCGGTTAACCCTTGTATTATAGGAATACAGGCAAATCGTTTTCCTCAGAACTCCAGTTAAGCTTTTGATCACCAACAGAAAAAAAAAAGGTTCCAGTAAAACAAATTACACAATATGATGGCAAAATGCCTTTTGGGCCACTTGTCCGGCACTAAGCACAGAACCATCAGGGGTGGTTTGAACTGAATGGTGGGGCCATGACCCCTGTTTTCAGAAATAGCAATATTTAGTTGCATACTTTTGTTTTCAAGCCCCCTTTGGTGCCTCTGTGTGAATACACACTGCCTCCTTCAGAGAGTGCTGACTGGGGCCCCTGACCTGGCAGCAACAGACCCCCCCCCCCCCCACACACACACGCACCACGTTCATTTTATCCCTCACCAGATGCAGGTCCAAATTAGGGGTTCTGACACACGGGTTACACCTGCGGGCCTCAAACCTTACGTCAGCCTGCCCTCTACATGCATGCAAGTGCTAACATTCCCAGTTTGTTCACACTCCCTTCTCCAGTGGGCCGATCTGTCGCTGCAGGATATTGGGTTGCAGCAGGAACCGGGCACTGACGATGGTCTCTATGGTGAGGGACATACAGGAAGCAATCACCGGGGAAGCCTCTCAGGTTTGGTACAGGAAGGTAAAGTCGACCTGCTACAACAGGTACGTCTTCTTGCATTTAAGCAGTCCGGCAACACTTTCAATTCAGGATCTCTGTACAACAATTATTTGCTTAAAAGTAGCAACTCGGTGCATTTTGTAAAGCTAAAATAAATAGCGATCAGCGAATGAGTATACCGCGATTAAACTCGACTTGTTAATGCGTTTACTGCTCATCAGGTGATGCATAGATGCATAAATCCACTTAACTCTGCAGCATCTGATAGCGATAACAGATAACAAGCAAGCACACCAAGGCAACAAGCCGTGTCTCTAAAGCGTCAACATTCGCGGCAAGTCACCAAGTAATAACACAGGGCGCCCTTGAATCATCTGCATTAGGAAGCCACCGCGGAGGCCAGGGCCAACCACAAGTTACACATATGACCTTATATGAATAAATAAACAGGGTTAACAACCCTTGCACGCAGACTGTGCAACCAAAAAAAGCCATTAAAAAGGACCCAAAGCGACGAAAACATTCGCGTCAAAGTGGAGCTCAGCCGAAAATATTTTTCCCTCGCATCTCAGCTGCCATATCCAGCTTGTAATTTCTGCCGAAGAGGGGCGTAGGGCCGCGGATAGCGTCGCGACGTGCCCTCATATGAATTAATAAATCTTACCACGAAACGTTCAGGGCTTTCTCGTCGGCGGCGGAGATTGTGCAGCCATTTTGTAGTAACTGACCGGAGCAGCAGCTCGACACGGTTGAATCGGTGGTAACGGGAGGGGGGAGGGGCGCCGTCCTGCCACGTGATCTTCAATAACAAAACAAACTGGTCCCACTTCGTGAAGCTCCACCTTCCGCCGTTTCCATGACAACTGCAGCACTTCCATCCGCTCTCGGTCTGCTCCGTCTCTCCGCTGCTGTGTGGTCCAGTTCTCCCGTCTGCTTTACTCTTTTATGGCTGAATAACAAAGCAAACAAATAAATGACTTGACACGCCACACGTGAGAAGAGACGCCGTCTCCATATTAATCAGTCTTATGACATGAAGCGCGCCGTTTCTATGACGTTGCTACGTATTAACACCAATAGATGGCGCTGTTTGGCATTAAGCCACTAGACGCCACACCACGCTGCTGTTGTTATGGCATCTGGTGTCCTTTATTTAAATATCGCCAGCCTCCTCTATAATCGGAGTGCAAGTGTGTTTTAATACTGTCTGTTGTGTAAAATGTAGAAAGATACTTGCATGAGGTTGTTGACAGAAATGGTAACGTTTTTTTTTTAAAAAAAATCACTTTCTTTAATCATTACTAATGTTGTGTCTGTTGTGTTTTTTTCCACAGAAACAAAAATGAAAATTATGGGTGCAAACCTCAACTGCGTTCTGAAACTTTAGATGGGGATTTCCATGTGACGGATGAGGCGAGAGGATTTTCCTTGTTTGTGCTGAGGTTTGATGGCAACAGGAAGTCACCAGTTTTCTGACAAAACATGCAGGTTGTTTTTTTTATGCATCCTGAAATGAGGAACATTTTTCACATGGTGCACTTTTCTGTACTAATTTCAGTTAGATTTTAATACCCGATTGCCACATAGATCTAGTTATCATTACTTAATTCAGAAGTAATCTAAAGAAAACTATTTTTGCCATTCAAGCCATCCCCACTGTTCAACAATCAATAAAATATCTCTAAATTTGAGTAATGACATTAATGTGTCATTGTATCAAAAAGGGGCACATTTTTTTAACCAATGACTGTTGACTTATGCTGTATCAATAATCATTTTCAAAGGAGCGATGGCCTTGTATTCAAATTTCTGCTGCAGCAGTAGAAAAAACTACAGGTTTATGCATGATTTGACACATCAAACACTGTTAGATATAATTGCAATAGAATGGGGCAGCTAATTCATGTCCATGAGCTAATACTGCTATCTTTAAGGTGACAAAACAACCCTCCGCAGAAATATTTTCTCCACCATTGAACTGTGGAGACAGAAATAGGAATGTCGCATTCGCCAGGCCAACATGTCACCACTCGATGAGCCATATCTGGAGCTGACTAAATACCCCCGCTCTGTATCTCATTATCAGATACTTAAGTCCACTCCAAATGAGACTTCTCTGGTATCTGATGGGAAATGAATATGGAAACATCAAACATTGACGGCCCACAAAGAAATAATGAATCTGATTACAAAGCGAGGCGATGGCCACCATGTGCTCGCCGCACACGGCCATCTGTTGTGTCAATATGGATTGTGGTGTCAGCTACATCTGGATAATTGCAGATATGCATTACGGTGGCCAAATGCAATTATTTGGACTGCAAGATGATGGAGTGCAAATCGGGAATTATGTTGGGAGGACAGGAGGGGAAGCACTAATCAAACACCCCGGTGATAAATGTTCCTGATAAAAAGGAGCGCGTGTCTGACTACATGTAGTGTGTGTGTGTTGTCCAGAGGTTGATATCATCAGCTCCTTTTCATGAACATTTAAATTATGATTCTTCCCTCTTTTTGGGGCTCATCTCATGCTCATCTAATGGAATATTCAGAAAAGATGCGATGCAAATTGACATCTGGCTGATGCTGCTGATGATCTAATTTAGGCAGTGCTGAAGATTCTGAAAGGGAAGAATCGCTATAGTTAATTTTTCCACCCAGCTGTTTAAGTTGAAACGGTATCCTTTGGATGTGTGTGTGTGTGTCCTGTGATGGACAGATGACGTGACGCTGGTGTTTGGTTAACAGATAAAATGATAGATGGATGTAAAATAAAAGGCAGATGCCATTAAGATGCCCGACACACACACGCACGCACGCACGCACGCCCGAACGCACGCACACACACACACACACACACACACACACACACACACACACACACACACATATATCTTGTACCTATTTGTGAGGACTTTCATTGACAAAAGACGTACCGAGCTCCCTATCCTGCCCCTAACCATCCCAACTAACCCCTAACCACAACCATAACCCCCAATTCTGGCCTCATCCTTAAAAACATCTCTTCACCCTCTAGAAGTCCTTTGAAGTTATGCGGACCAGCCAAAATGTCCCCACTTCCAGAATGAGGATTTTGGTCCTCAATATGTAGCACACATCAACAGGGCAATTTAACAATTCTGTCGATTGAAATTCCGCTCTAAGATTTGCGCTTTGATGCTTCACCTTGAGGTTCTCTTGGTAACACAAACGAGGTGGGCGATTGTGATTTGCAACCGATCCCACGTGTGCAGCGTGAGAGAATGTCAACACCACTGAGTGACTCTGTGGATTGAATAGAACAATCAACTGAGGTCTGATATGATTCATCTGTCCTTTGAACGTCCCCTCTCTTTTTAATGTCCGCTCATTTTTTTTAATCTGCTGCCCAAAACATATCCACCCCCCCCCACACACACACACACACACACCACTACCACCACCCCAGAGGCCCTGTGAGGAAGTAATGACACAGTGATATGTTACAAAAACCTCACTTCATCACGCTCCAAAGTCACCTGGCTGCACCTGCCAAGGTCACTCCGATGCTGCGGTGTGGCACGGAGGGTGTTGCCGCTAAAACGGTCCCCCTCATCACCAACAGCTATGATTGCTTCTATTTTGAGTTGAGATGAGATTAAAGTCCTCGGGGCCAGAGATATCAATCTGCTGTAACATAATGAGTCTTTTCTAGCGACCAAATAGACACTTGGGCCGACAATGACTATGGTCGATATCTGTCTGCCACTCATGATTATGCGCCTAGCATGGGGGGGGGGCACACATGCGATGCAGACCAAAACAGCTGCACTGGACAAAATACACAGTTTCTATAAGCTGTGCATTTTAATAGAGTGAGAAAAGTGGTGAAGCAACCCCAGTTGTGGAGTTTGGAGCTTCTAATCCATCTGGGTACTTTTTAGTTTTAAAGTTTTACTGCCTCCACCAATAATTGAAATGTATTTCTAGTCGTAATGTTCTAACATTGTCTACACAGCTTTTAAACAGGTCAGAAGTACTTACACACCCTCATCTCATTTAATATACAGAGATCAATATCAGGCCGGCCTCCTTTCTACCCCGCTCTGTCTCACTAACACATGTCCCCCCTCTTCCTGACAATGGCTCGAGTAGGAAATAACCAAAACGTTCTCTGAAGTAAAAGGAAGTAAGAGAATATTAGAAGATGCATTGTTGCAAATCCATTGTTTGTCCATACATAAATAACAAACCACTTAACGAGGAAATAAAAGCATTTAACACAAAGGAACTTTCCTAACACAATAATGAAAGATATGATGCAGAAACTGTTGTTACATGCTGTAAGTCTTACTTAATCTGGAAGAATTATAGTGTAATGATAATAATTCACACACACACACACACACACACACACACTCATCATTCTCCTGTCCCTGCAGTATTCACGTGTCAGAGTGATGAATGTCTCCTTCCTCTCGATGACCTCCAAGGTCAGCAGCAGAGGGGTGAATTTAGCCGAGCTGCCTTGTTTCCTCGGCAGCTACGGTGAAGCTAACAGCTCAGGAATAATTCACTGTCCCTTTGGCCGCTCCTTCAAATGTAATCAAACTGGCCCTGGTGCCGCAGACCTGGCAGGACCGGCAGCACCGGCCTGGACCAGACCAAAAGCAGAGCGAGCAGAGGAGGGGAAGACGTGCACACACATGCACAAATGTCTGCAGCACTCAATTCTGCAGATTTCTTAGCATCTATCACTAACAGAGATCTGGGCATGAAGGCAGCGCTGTTTTCTACAGGCTCATGGATGGAATCTATGTAGGCCACAGCATCAGTCTGGTGCCGCTGTGACCACCATCAATGCATCCCCGCGATAAACAGATACATTATTTATGAATTAAATTTTATCACCCATTTAATTGTTCAGCGGGTCCTAATAATCAAGCACTTCATCTACTTCAGGTCAAAGGAAATACGATAAGGGGAGAGGATGTTGTTTTAAAGGTCTCCCTGACTTAGGTTGTTCCCTGCTCGAGCAGAAATTAGGTGTGTTTGTATTATTTATTGATGAGTAGATGAAGGAACTGAATTACAAATAGCACACAAGTCATTCTATTAATTACAATAAATCCTCTGGAGGGAATAAAAATGCACTCGGTGTTAAATTACAAAGGCTTTTACAGTTTTTTCCTGTAGTCGCTTGATTTTATGGCGCTATCCCCAACATCTGCATATCATTAGCTCCTCTGTCTGGATTCTCCCTCCCCCTCATGAGCATCTTCCTCGGTGTTTCCTCCTTCTCAAGTCCGAGCACATACAGAGAGGGGGATGAATCATTCATAGCGGAACATAATGCCCTCAGTTCCCTCTCCTGAGAGAGACAGAGACAGAGAGAGAGAAAGGCAATGAGAAGAGTAGAGAAGGAAGAGAGATGAGGGTCATAACACTGATGCCAGAAGTGAAATAGATTAAGATGCAAAGCAATATCGTCTGTGATGAAAACTCTATTGAGTTTTCTTGAAAGATTTAATAATGTCTGATTTACAGATATCCGTAATATTTTTAGCTGTCTTTATGTTCACATATGCTAACCTGCAGCTTTTGGAGTAAAGGTTTTGCAGACTCTAAAGGTTTTTATTTATTTTTTATTTAAGGAGGATTGACCTTCAGAAATGAAGTGAAGGTAATAAATACAATTACATATGACAGTAAATGTATTTATCAAAACGAGGAACCAAAAAAATGACAGTTTTTAAGGATCAGAGAAAATGCTTATGACTGAAAACGGCTGCAGATTATTTCCACTGTTTTCTGTGATATTATCAGCGGAGGCAGAGCCAGGCTGTGCTGCAGTCTCCATTTTTTATCAGTCACATGCTCATTAATCACTGATGACCCCGCCAGGACGTACTCATATCCCCACAGATCAGTTTACAGCAGAATAAACCAAACCTGCAGTCACAGGGACAGAAACTTATTTCACTTTAAAGCTGTTCAGGCTAAAAGAGAAAATGAAGTGTGAAATCTGCTGCATCCAGGTTCAGCCGGAGCATATTTGGGTCGTGATCAGTTCACTGAGGCAAATATAAGAATTTGAAAAGGTTGCAATAAAAGATGCAGGAAGTTGAAGTCATCATTCTGAAGTCTGCCATTTCTGTTCTGACGGGCTCTTTCAAAGCGCTCCTGAGGTGCCACTTAACCGCGAGCAAAACTCCTAGCCTGTGTGGTTAGAGGAGAGCTGGAAAGTACCAGAGTTACAAAGAAAAAAGTCTGGACGGCAATAACAGGTTGTGTCTACATATGATTCTGCCAGTGTTTGTGTGTGTGTGTTTAGAGCGCAATCATGCGTCCGTGTTGGGAACTATTTCTGTTGCACTTATTTCCATGTCAGGCGTTGTTATTCACCTCACTCCCTGATGATTAACAATTTTTTTCTTCTCGTCACAGGAAATAAAAGCAAAAATGACACAGCAGGACTAAATATCTGAGCAGGAACTTGTTTCATGCACCCCCACTATATTATTTTTCCCTCTTATTTTGCACCATGTCATGGTTTCTTTCATGTCCTTACAGGAAATCTGAGGACAGGTGCATATTTCAGATTCCAGATGTCCTAAAACGCTCTTGTGAATGGTTACATGCACTCCAGGTGAGAGGAGGGGAGAGTTGGAGCCAGAGTGTGAGAGTTAATGAGCATCAGGTATACACAGACGGCCATCTGCTGAGGAACAAGTAAAATTAAGAAAGCAGAGAAGAAAATATCTGCACCGTCATGCATACACTGTGCAATTATTATACCAATTTTCCATTTCAGCTTTTAGAAATCCATAGAATTTATTGCTGTTTATAGTTGTTCTGCCTTCTAATTGCAATTGAAGTGGAAATACTTGGTATTATTAAAGCATCTGATCAGGAAGAAAACCCCTTCAACTTTCAGGAGCAAGGAGCAGCTAATGTCCCAATGCTGGTTGCCATGGAAATAATAGAAAATGTCAATTACTGTAAATATGTAGCTCCTGGCTGGCAGGAAGCATCTGGAAGTGGAGAGAGTGCAGGCGTTGTGCCATTTATGCACGCTGGATGCAGCTCACTCACTATCTGTGTCCTCGGCCTTGCACACACAATTAGCGCTTTTATTCATCTTTTTTCCTGTTATCCTGCTGTACTCTTGAATGTGGCAGGGGCCAGGTAACCCCCCCACCCTGCACTCATATAATCCACAAATCGATCCCTCAACTTGGGCTGAGCCACGATCAATACAGGCAATAAAACCAAACCCAACAACCTCTCCAGGGAGCTATGACAGGCCCTTGGGCGGTGTGTGTGTTTACCCATGCGTGTGTGTGTGTGTGTGTAGCAGTGTGATGTGACATGCATCCGAACACAGATCAGTCTCAGACAGGCTGTGTACGTTCTTCACTCCAGGAACATGAAACACCAGCAGTTGTGTCTGATAAACGATGAGAAGGCCAATTAGAGCTCAACCACAGGAAAACGGTAGCATCATAACATGCACGTGCACACTGAGATGCAATATCAACACCCATTTATTCCCTGTCTAAAAAAATAAAAGATTTTTTTTTTAAACCAAATAGTGGTTTTGATAGATAAACCCATGTGATTACATGCACGTACGCACACACACACGTACGCACACACACACGAGGCTGGTTACTCTACCTACGCCTTCTGTCTTGGTAGTTATGTTTTTTAAAATAGTGGCTCTTAGCTTAACATCATTAGCCTGCTGCTGTGCTGCGGGTGAGGGAGTGAATTGTGGCAGTCAAAATATTGTGACTGTGTGGACAAACACGTGTTCCACAGGCAAAACAATTACAGTCATTTTCTTTTTTTCTTCTTTTCAATACCTGCGATGGTGCTACAGTCAAATGAGCCGTGTGAGCTGCACTAACGTAAGTGCTTTTATGTTTATGGAAATTAGTCTGGGAAAGTTGCACTTCTTTAAAGTGAAGCAAAAAAAGGCCTTGGTGTACAAACAACTTCTGTTTGGAGAGGGAGAGTGATGTAAGGCATGTCAATCTCCCTTGTTTTGAATTTCTTTGTTGAACGTTGTGCAAATTCTAAAGTATCTTAAACTGAATCTTTAGATTTAGGAACAAGTACATCAAAAATTACATTACTATAAAATATGAAAGGTCCAGTATGTAAGATTTGGTGGCATCTAGTGGCTAAAACACACATTATAAGTATTAACTCTTTGTGCTTCTTGGCCATATCCGGCGTTTCTAGTCAGGACATTTGTCATTGCAGATAAACCGGTAGTTCAATTGAAAAACATTAGAAAGAGTTAGACAAAATCATACACGGCCTTGATGACTTCACATTTTTCGGCTCGTGATAATAATATGCATTGGTGTGGAACATCAAAGCAGCAGGATGGACTCCAGCACCTTAAAGGATGATGACAAAAAACAGGTGAAATGGGGTAAATCACCTGGAGGAGAGAGAAAAGAGGGAGTAAAACCGCAGTTGCACCGACGGGAGGCTAAAACCCGAAAAAGTAGCCGAGTGCAAAGCTGTGCAGATGCGCCCCGACTGTGATAAATTGACAAATCCCAGCGCTTACGCACTGGGGAGGATTGTGCTTCATTAACAGATAAAGAATGGGGGAGAAAGGGGAGAAGAAAGGGGATGTGGGGAGACGGTGGACTTCTCTTTGTTCTTCGGCAGTAACTCATTTCACCGTTATCTACTTCACGGAGCTTTAGCGGATGACACGACCTTTAAGTTACAGGAGGATGAACTGACAATGAGCACAAGTTTCCACGCGTCTGTATGTTGAGGTGTCTTCCTGGGCTGGATGGCGTCACACTTTCTCTCCCTGTATCACCACTGAATGGTCCCTACCACCAGATTAGGGTTCATGTGCCACTATTAGTCCACGTGCCATAGTTTGGACAACACTGCTATTTGTAAATAACCTGAAACGTGTTTGGTCAATGCCCGTGTGTGATGACCTATATCGTTAAAAAAATGCTCCCTTTAACTGTGTCGGCCATGTCGGTGTCTGCTGTGAGAGGTTAAAGGTCGGGGCTTCAGTCAGACAGGCCCAGACACGACCTCTGACATCATGACCTTTACACCAGACAATCAATTTCCAAAACAGCACACTGACACTTTTCAGCAGCAAGGAGTCATTTTCTCATGGGAATTTGAAGTTGATCCAGACTACAATTGCAGAAATGTCAAGGATTTTGAAGGTGACGCACATAAACATCTTCACTTGTGTTTCAAATGGCACGGAA
The DNA here is from genome assembly GCF_003711565.1 of Takifugu flavidus. Classification (NCBI taxonomy): domain Eukaryota; kingdom Metazoa; phylum Chordata; class Actinopteri; order Tetraodontiformes; family Tetraodontidae; genus Takifugu; species Takifugu flavidus. Next base: position 6,960,436 of record NC_079537.1, on the reverse strand, counting down.
AATAAATGTGACATTCACTCTGAGGTAAACGTATTTTAGAATATGTTAATGTTTGTTTCCTGCTGCTGTTCGGCTCGTTTATTATTCATAATGCCGTATAAGTGTCCAACATCTCAAACACGTTCAAGAGACAGATTCCATCCTTTCTAAATGAAACAGTGGGAAGTGTGTGCAGTGATAAACGAAGGTGTGTTACACCCATGTTACACACTGCAGATCAATAACCATTACAGCTTTAATTCTATTGCAACAGAATTGCTGTGTGTGTGTGTGTGTGTGTGTGTGGTGTGTGTGTGTGTGTGTGTGTGTGTGTGTGTGTGTGTGTGTGTGCAAAGGATGAGTTTAGTGAAGGAGCTCTATGGGCAGTTTTATATGAACTTTTCTGTTTGAGAAGCTTAAAAATGATGCACCTTTCCAAATGAAGAGAAGCAGAACTGCAATTTGAGCTATGCAGGAAATGAGCAGGAAATGTGCAGGAAAAAAATTCTTTAACATGGTCAAAAGCTCATGTGCACCCCAGAATATATGGCTGAACAAATTGAATGTCAGGCCCTGGCATCTTGAGTGCCCTCTAGTGGCATATTGTAAAAAAAGCCCCGCCTCCTCACATGTTCTCAGGAATGAACTGGTGCTCCCGAAAATCAATAATGTGGTATCTTTGTTTTTATCATTAGTTCAAAATGTTAGAATGCCATGTTGGTATTAGCAATGAGCTTGGAGCTGTTCTATGTGGCAGCACAACGGATGCTGCGTGCTAAATAACGCAGCTGCCCCAGTCACCCACGTTAGCAAAAATGTTAGTCAGGTATGAGTAACTGGCCAAAAAGCCATTGTTCCTCAGTGACCTAGCAAGCGTCTGGAAAGCACCTAGCGCTCACAGAGCTGAAACCTGAGGAAGGTGTGGATTCGTCCTGCACAAAGCTCAATTTGTTGTCAGAGTTTGCCTCGTGTGCGCTCATCGTTGCCATGCAGATCAAACAGGAAACTCCATGCGGACGATAGCCACCGAGCTCACCGGTGAGTGAGGGAACAGTCCGGGTGTGTGCATGTGAACAGGCAGGAAACAGACCATGCATACAGCAGCCACACACACAGACACACACACGTGCAAAGCAAACATTACCACCAACCAGAAAGGGCAACCTGACAACCCCAGCGTCCAGTAACCTTGCGGTGGGAGTAAATCTGCGAGTGGGCATGGAGAGGGGAGTCTATTTCCTCCGCCGCAGGCAGCCAGCAGGGATGAGCTCGATTTACCATTCCTGTCTCGCAGCCGCAGCCCGGCAGGCTCATCCATCTCCATTTCCTGCTCCCTGTCGTCACGTCTGCAGCACCAAGCCGGCCTTAATCAATCTAATTACCAGCCGCAAAATGGACCTCAGACCCATCTACCTGTCTGCTAACCCTCTGCTCTAAGCTGCCCCTGATTAGAAGGCAGGTTGTTTACTTGGTGGTTTACTGGAAAATTGAGAGTAAGTGGAGGCTAAACTAGCAGAGAGAAATTTGACAGAGTGTGTTTGGTTTTGGAGGAGAGAATAGCTTTATGTGTCCATTTGGCAGCTCTGGCTGATGAGCCGGCCTTTATGATGATGTGAAGTGTGACAGAGTGTATGACTTTCCCCCCTCTCCCTCTCACCCCTCTGACAATGCTAAGCTAATTAAACTCCTGACATTTGATATTCACGACTAATTAGCTAAACGAGATGGCAGCTACTAATTGGGCTGCTCTTTATTAAGTCGGAGGATCAGAGATACACCCCGATGTGGTTGTTGTGTGTGTGTGTGCGGGCCCTGGCATTTTGCTAGAAGCTGACCCCTGTCTCACCGGAGGAAAAGGTTAATGGTCATTTAATACTACCAGTACACACCGTCCACACTGGCTCTGTCAACATGGTTTCTGTAGTTTTCTCTTAAAGGTACAGTCATTGTACCGTCTACACACCATCAGTGCACCAGGAGACCTGACAGGTCCAACATGAAGGATCTGGTGGCATCTAGTGGTAGGAATACAGATTATATTGTATTTTTTCCAGTAATAAGGAAAAATGTGGCCTTTGTGTCCATTCAGGGCTACCGCAGGGACATGGGACATCCATGGAGGCAGCTATGTCAATATCACCATCATTGGTTTGTAGGACATGTGAGACCAAGTGCGACAAACCAAGTGGGAAATGTCAGAGAGAAAAAGTCTTAAAAGGAGAATAAAAATGGCAGGTGAACTAACTTTTATCCCCGTTCAGTTTTTGGTAATCTCAGGGAGGAAATCCTCTCGCATTCGTTACAAGATTCTTAAATCCTGGATGAATCTGCAGAGCTGTGAGTGTGTTCCAAACCCTTGCCTGACTTTATTCATAAAGTCAGCTTTGCGTGCTCCAGACCTTTGACCTCTGGACCAATGCAACACTACAAAGAGACCCATCTTTGATGAATGTATCTTTGATGATAATTTAAGTTGTGAGTTTTATTTCTTATTGTTTTTGTCTCAATTTAGAATTGAATTAGACTATAACTTAGGTTGTTGTGAGTTGTTTTTAAATTCTGTTCCATGAATAATGTTTATAGTTATTTCAGGAAAGCCCGTAGTTCACGTTCACAGAATCAAACCGGTCACGAGAGAGTTCTGAGAGATCAAAGCACATTCAGGTCACCCTAACACAAAGGGTCCAAGCTTTAACCAGTTTTAACAGGACTGTTGAAGAAAGAGGTTCAGAAAGAATAACAGGCTACTGCATTATTACCTCTGCCAATCAGGCGGCTGTGTGTCTGTCCGCCCGTTGAGTCCGTCCCTCCATTGGTGCAAAAGACCGGGAAATTTTGAACAGATTTTCATGAAAATTTCAGGAAAAATTGATAATGGGTCAAGGAACAGATCTTTAAATGTTGATGATGTTCCAGATTCCAGAGGGACTTTGACCCTTGAGCTTGCAAAGATCAAAGGAGCTTTGATCATAAAGCAACTGATTATGTTACATAACCTTGTATTGCTCCTGCCTAAATACACTATATTGTGTTTTAGATGTTCAAGAAGCTTCATTGGTCTTTGAACAACTTCAGTCCCTCAGATGTCAAAACACCCTCTGCGGTTGTGTGGAAACAAAACAGGAGTAGTCGTGACTGGAGTCAGCAGGGAAAAAACCCAAATCAAACATCAAACACGTCATTCTCCTGATTTTTCCCACTTTGAACACAAAAGCATCTAAAGTAAATGCTACTGAAGCTAGCTGCAGGTTTACCCTCCCACAGCGGTATCGCTTTCGTTCTTCCTGTTACTCTACCTCAACCATCTTTAGGACCTCAAACACACACGTTTGTTTGTCTTGAACTCTCCTGTTCCGAATAAAAGAAAACCAAGACGTCCCCTGTGAGACCAGTCATTTGCTGAAACCAAATCGTCCTCTTTCTGTTACCATCATATTTGGAGTTGAAGCATGTAAGAAAACAAACTCAGCCTTTTTTTATACTAATAATTTACAAATTAAACATTTTGACTCGAGAAGTTCTGAAGCAGGTAAAAAGCCAGTCTTTGACTCACACAATAGAAATCATTTCACGTGTGTATCACATGTGTGGGGGTGTGTGTGTGTGAGAGAGAGAGAGAGAGAGAGAGAGAGAGACCATCTGTCAAACGCTAGTGGCTGCTGAGGATGCTGGGCTCTAATCCACTTGTTTTTGCAGTGTGTAGATTAGCACTGGGTTAATAGACAGATTGGCACCACAAACACACACACACACACACACACACCACACACACACACACACACAGACACACACACACACACAGACACACACACACACACACACACACACACACAGGACACCTTGGATATGGTGGAGATAATAAATAACCCTCAAACTCTGACGGACAGACACACAGAAACCTGGATAGTCCGAGTATCCGTTTGTGTATCGACTGTTACTGTTACAATGTGATTACATATTTCAGTTAGCATTGTTAGAATAGTCGAGCGCATGTATTAGTGGGTTGGAAGGGGAAGGGGGGGACAGGTGAGAGTGGCAAACGCAGGGAAAATTCTGGCTCATCTTCCAAGCCTGTAAACACATTCAGATCTGGAAGCCCAGAAATTTTAAAACATCACTCAGATTTGAAAGTTTGTTTTAGTTTCTATAGTAAAGCGATCGGTTGAAGTCTGTACTGTAGGAAAATGGAGGAACATCATCCTTGGACCCATGGAAGGGGCCCGAGTCCATCTTTAACTGTGCCACTTTTAAGTGACAAATATGTAATTCTGTAAATGTGCATATTTGTGCTGGTTTCAGAGTGATCGGGCTGTAGACTTCCTTTCCTTCCCACCGTCAGCTCGTCTTCACACATCTAAATAAACCTCCCCTGACATGACAGTTATCGATCAACGGCGAGTTTTCCTCCCACCTCCCACCTCCCACAGAGGAACGCCGAGACTCAGAAAACCTCTTTTGTTGTCGACGCTTTCGTAGGTGGAAAACCTCGCAGCGGCATGTGCACAAAAATCAAGAAACGCACACAGGAGAGGAAACAAAACTCAGACCGGGCCCAACAATTTGGAATATATCAGAGCGTGGATGGGAACAAAGCAGAGACAGAGGCGCCATGGAGACGAGGTGAAGGCGGAGGATCAGTGCAGATGAATTTACAGAGGGATTTGGCACCAACACTTCCTGTCTAATAAAGATCACTTTCTGCCTCTGCAGCCTGAGAGACGCTGCATTATTGGTTCATATCTGACTGACTGCCTGCTGCAGCCACGGGCAAGAGTGTGTGTGTGTGTGTGTGTTGTGTGTGTGTGTGTGTGTGTGTGTGTGTGTGTGTGTGTTCTGACAATATTAAAGCTTCACTGGATCAAAGATTTCAAACAACTTATGGAGTCGCAGAAAAAAGTCCAGAGGGGGGAAAAAATCCCACTGAGTCTTTCTGTTACTCTCCTGGATTTTTCTTTGATAAAACAGGCCGAGCGGATCGTTTAAAGGAAGGGGAATTGACTGACAAGCCGGGAGGAAACGAAGCACACGCGCACACACCGTGAGCCATGTTTTGGGATCCACTGGGTCTCCTCTCCAACCGGACGGTGGCTCCCGGGGCTGGAAAATCAGACAATGGAGTTCAATGCATAAGCGTCAGGTCTGGGTGGCTCCTCTTCCTCTGCTTTAAATCTCCAGGAAGTGGAAAACTACGGTGGCCTTAAGGGTCCAAACACGACAGTCTTTCACAGAACTGGGCACTGCTATGGGATACTCGTATAGGTGACTTTTGTATTTATCCTAACGTATGTCATGTTGAATATCATTTATAAACGTTTTTTAAGCTTTATAACATGCTTGAGTATTTGATAAAATGTGTTTTGTCACCTGAAATTCTTTAAACCATTTTTAACATCATGACCATAGTAATTCAGAACCAGGCTCTCTGTCACACTTTTACATTTCCTTTTTTGAAATTATTTCCAGATGAGCAGAAATGCACACAGCGGATGCTTGTGTGTGTGTGTGTGTGTGGTGTGTGTGTGTGTGTGTGTGTGTGTGTGTGTGTGTGTGTGTGTGTGTGTGTGTCCGTTCAAGCATCCCGTCGTCCTCCCCTGCGTGTATCACATCTGAAAGTGATGTGCAACCATGGGGAAAATTAAATTTTTATTGCCCAAACCTCTTATTCACTTTGCTAGCCATCTCTTGTCTTGTAACAGCTTCCACACACAAGCCTCTTCTTCTCCCTCTCTTTGCCTAATTTGTCAACAACCTTTTGGGGTCTCACGTTCGTGATTTCGCCCTCATCAGTATTCGCCTGCAGTCTCACCTGGCCGCACACATCAGACCGGCTCTAAAACTCTCTTCCGGAGAGCTGGGCCTCGCTTTATTCGCGCCCATCTAGGATGAAATGTGCAAGAAAGTCAAATGCCGAGCATGTCCTGCTGCGGGAGCACATTTAAGACTTTCCCCGGGCGCACGCTTGCTGATTGAATCTTAGCGTGTGATGTGAGCTGCATGCTGATGAAGTCCAGGAGCTCCAGCTCAGACTCCCTCTAAACGTGCACAACATGGAATAAAAGAGTCTGTCTTTTTATGATGGATGCTGCTGACCTGGGTCAGGAGTTTTTAAAGCGCCTACACTTTGGTTAAAAACATTCCCTCATTGTGACGAAGCTGACGTGCATGAACCTTTTCATCGTCAGTCTGTCAGTTCTCAGCCTCTGAACTACAGCCACTAAAGTTAAAGTGACCTTTATGAACACTGGGTGGGACATAATACGGGCCTAGTGCACAGCTATTATATATCTATATATAGATATATCTATATCTATATAGATATAGATATATATATAATATATAGATATATCTATATAGATATATTATACACCTACAGTACATGGAACGTCAGATTATCTACAGTTGGTTTATTTTGTGGGGGAAATGCAGCAATTTATTTCACAACAGGGATATTTAATATAAAATAAGGTTCTACCACTAAGTAAATATGCAAATACTGCAAAGGATGCTGGGTAAAATGAAGGGACAACCTTGACTGAGCTGTCAAACAGGTGATGTCACTCAGGTTCTCTCCAATATTGCCAAACAATGGGAGTACTGAAAGGACCTTTAGCTGCAGATGAAACCGACGCTCCCGACTGATGAACTCACCCAGACTGCCGCCTCCCGTTGAATTAAACGAGTAAATGCTGCGATTGTGCCCCACCACCCAATGATCTTCGGCAACTAGCTCCGCCCCTGGAGCATTCCATGGAAGCTGTGGAGGTCCGCAGGTCCTGCAGTTATCAAAAACCTCAACCACACCAAAGGAGGGCTGTCCAAACCCAGTCCTCGAGGGCCCTGATCCTGTCCAGGGATTTTGACATAGGAAAGTGGGATAACTGTGCATCCAGACACTCACACACCCAGAACTCCCCTTCTAGAGTTAACCAGACATGAATTCTTTGTCAGACATGAGGGCTTTGACAGCATACAACTCCAAACAAGCCCGACTCCTCTTTCAGTTGGCAAATTCAATTTGAAGCTGACATTTAATTAAGAGCTGAGCTGATTTGAGTTTAATCGGCTCATTTGCATACCGCCGACATCCTCGCCGTCACCCTGCTGATGTTTAAGTGGCTGGCACGGAGCCCAAAAATATGGAAACTGAAATCTGAGGAAAAACGGAGGAGAGAGGAGCCTACAAACAAAGAAGAAAGGCAGCAGAGAGAGAGAGGAGACTAATGTAGGGGAGAACATTAGGGAAACAAGCAGAAAACACAAACACGCGCACGCACCTGACGCACATGAACAATTAGCTAGACAGGCTTTTCAGTCCAGCTAGCTAAGTAATAAATGTAAGGGAAAACGTTGAGCGAGCTGAATCTTCGGTACAAACTAGTGTTAAATGGTGGCACGTCTGCTCACCAGATGGGATGGGTGGACTCAATTATACAACGCGGTGAAGGATGAGGTGCACCTGCGGAGAGCTCAGCACTACATGTGCACGTCAGTTCTGCAAATACCCTCAGTGCCAGGTCGGGCTTTGATCCGGCTGTGGCAGTCCTTTTTCTCACCACTAGTCGCCACCAATTCCACCAGGAAGGGGGGGGGGGGGGCTTTTACGAGTGTTCACTTCCTCTTTACTCCTAGTTTAAGAAGCTGACAGCGTGACATCACATGGATCCGCTCCCCTCGCTTGTAAACACCGACTGAAGCGCTCAAGTCATTAGTAAACAAGCAGGCAGATGCATCAATCCCAGAATAATCAACGAAAAAGCTGTGGCGAATTCACGTACAAATATAGAAGTGACTTAAAACTTTAACCTTTATTTCTTTAAAATAAGATAAAGTAAATTTGTTAATAATACAAGTACAAAAATGCATCAGAACATAAAGGAATACACAGAGGAGCGCGTGACGGCGACACTGGAGGGTTCAAACAGATAAACCTCTTGGATATTATAGGAAACAGAAGTGAAACTGGGCTGATAAGTGGAAGAATTCTTTTCTAGATAACCAGAGAAAATGTTTGAAAATTGTCTAACGCTAAAATTGGCAACAACGAAGTTATTTTATTTCCAGTTTCAGCCAACAACCACCAATAAATAAGGCACTATGATGGGCCCCAAAACAGGAAAACTGTGTGAATGCGTGCCAATGATCCGAATAAATGGACCACAAATACTTGCAGCTGACGAAGAGTTCACATTTTATACGGCGCATAAATACTTATTTCTCTTAAATCACTCCAGATATTTCTATTAATAGACAATGATATTTGTTATCAGGAATTTAAAATGGTTTGAAAACACCAACATTTAACAAAGAAAGCAAAAGACGTGAGAAAGAAAGATAAATGTACGATGTGCTGCTCGAGTAATGCGTGACTGCATGTGCAGCGTGTCCCTCCGCCATGAGCGACGACACGCCGTCGTGGTCAAGTGCAACAGTGGATGTCATCACAGCCCACGTGTGTTGACACAGCTGCTTGGATCAGGATAGACAAACACGACTTTGTAAAAGCAAAGTAAAACTGGACCAGATTAAAATGTTAATGATTAAGGCGGTTCTGATACCGGCGCTGGTCAGAAAAACAAAAACAAAACGGGAAGTTTAAACTCTGGAAGCGTGTCCAAACGCAAAAGCATCAAATCTCTGCTCACTCTCAGCTGTACAGAGGCCAGAAGTTGACATTGAACGTCCGTGTGGCTGCACGTCGCCAAAGTAGAGTCTCTCAGTCTTGAGTCTGTATCCCACCTGGGAGTCGACCATGGATGGAGTGGTGGTGGTGGTGGTGGGAAGGGTCACGGGGTCAGCGTCTCATATTAGATGAATTCTACCCATCTGTCGTCTACATCTCATGGGCCACCAGGTGATGCTCTGGGATGCCGTTGGCGTGAGCCACCGCTGTGTTGTTCTCATTCAGGCGCCTGACTCGGTACATTTCGTAGTGGATGCTGCTGGTGATGTCCTTTATGTTCTGCATGTGGGTCCTGCAGGAAAGAAAGGATAAACGCTTCATACAAGATATCCAATCATAAAATCAGAAAGCCTATGTTGTTTTGAAGATAATCAAAGCTAATGTATATTCTGTTCTGCACATACAGAACAATGAAATTAAAAATAAATTAAATAAAAAAAAAAGATAAAGTCACTGAAAAATCTAAAATCTCTGTACCTGATGAGCAGATCTCTCAAGTAGGCAAACTCACAGTGGGCTATGTTCTCAACTGTGGGAGAGAGGAGTAGGGAATGGTTATCAAGTAGAGAAAAATATTAGAAAATCTCAATAATAAATGGGAGAAGTCAAAGATAAATGGAGAAAACGTGCTTAGCAGCCACCAAGTTGTTGAAAGACAACTTCCAAAACATTCCACTAGGGGGAGTCAAGGTACCTTAAAATGTTTCATCTGGTGTGTGTTTGTATGATTATTGAGTGTCAAATAGGAAAAAACAAGGTCAAATGGCTTGAAATGGAAAGAACTACAGTGTGTTTACCTTCGATGGTTCCCCACTTTGTTTTCCTCCCCAGCAGCCTCCTCCCGTTGACCTGGTACTCCTGATCACTGCCCACCACAGCAAATGGTATCATCTCCTGTTCAACAGTGGAGTTCGAGGTAGTTTAATCCCACCGTTACTCCATGCATCAGGCACGATCGTGCTTCTGGCTACAACTGTGAGCATGATCGTCACCACAGCAGCCATAAATATCTTTTAGCCCCAGAACTTGAACATGATCCTCACCCTGATCTTCTCGTTGATCATTCTGTCCTCGGCATCCTCGTCAAATTCCTTCTGAGGGTACACGTCGATGCCGTTGGCTCGCAATTCTTCTCTGATCTGGTAAGAGAAGGTTCAAACATTAAACCAAACTAAATCCACCGCAGTTTAAAAAGGATCCACTCTCAGATCTTCAGTTTCAGGTATAATGGTGCAGACGGTTACGGTTCTCTTCAGAGTCGTCACACTGTAGACTGAATAGATTATAGTGGTATTAATGCTAATCTCTCCTTTAATCTACTCCAAAGGTTCGAGCTTATTTATTAATTCACCTCTGTGTGCAGTTCGAAGAGAAACGCGAGTTTAATGGAGAGAACACCTGCCAGGCAAATATGACAGACAACAGGAAATCCCTGAAGACGTTTATAATAAATGCATGAACACATGCAACATTAATAGCCGAGCAGAAGAATAAAAGCGTCATTTTTTATTGAACTATCTAGAGCGGTGGGGAGCAAAGAGGAGCTTATTGTCAGCTTTGATGCCACAAATGCAAAACACAATAGGATGTTTCTGGGGTAACGATGTGGATTAAACATGAACATTTAACAGAAGACACAAGAAAAACAAGATGCTACCTTCTTTTTGAAGAAGTCCCTCTCCTCCAGGGTGAGTGTGTCTGCCTTGGCAATGACGGGGACAATGTTCACCACCTTACTGAGACGCCTCATGAATTCCACATCAAGAGGCCGCAGACTGAGAAGGAAAAATAAGGCATAGATGAAACACATCTGATCCAGCAGGGGGCAGACGACAGCTCCTATACTACACGGTATAAAATGTGTGAACAGCTGCTTCTCAAGGTTAAAAGAACCTTGGATCAGTTTCAGGGCCTTCTCCACAATTTGATCTCATCCTTTTCATTTAGCTTCGGCACCAGGCTAACGACCCAGCGACACAGAACGATTATTGTCAAGAAGAAGTCTTGTGCACTCGCACAGGAAAATATCGGTAAAGCAAAAAGGAAAAATTGATTATGTGCTCACAAACACCCACACAGACTCTCTGTCTCTTACTGCCTGGCTCCCATTAGACCTTTAAAAGCGAACCCTGAGCAGCTGCTGGCCGGAGCATGTGACATCTGCACTGCTGGATCAACATGAATCACTACTGGATGAGGCACAGAGACAGGAGAGTGCTTCTCACCAGCAACCCTGCCTGAGCAAAGACGGGAACACTTTAATGGAACTCCAAGCCCGACAATCTACAGCAGCTCTACCGCAGTAACACGACTGTAGCGTCTGGACACCATAACATCTTCCCTGTTCACTCTGAACAAGCGCCTGAACAACAGTTTAAGCACGTCAATAAAAGCCAGATGTGTGTGTAAGAGATCCAAGAAGAGAATGTTTCTACTGCTGGTGTGTTCTGAAAAGTGTTGGATCAAAAAGGTTCAACCTTTGTGTCTCCACCATCAAGAATTTGATGGGAAGGAGACCAGTAATGTTAGCAAATGCTAATCAATGGAGCTAGCCCCAGTGGAAACATTATTATTTTATCACATTTTTTTAGGAGCTCAATGTAAAAACTGATCATAACTCAACACACTGCCAACAGCTACAGCAGCGCTGTCATGCAGACTTACATTAATGTTAACGCTAGCTTCGAAGGCAGTTTGTGAACGCCACTAACGCCATAACATTCGAGTTGACCAAGTTGGCACGTTTGGAACAGGAACTAAACCAAACTTAATTTGCCTTGACTGTCCATGTTCCAACTTAGCTGTCGGCACCAGACACAGCCAACAATGTGCAGTTAATCAGTTCGGAGAGAAGGTGCCCAGGGAGTCAATTAACTGGAGCTTTGCTGAAGTTATTGGATTACGCTATGAATATCACACTTCAAACGTAAGCGTGAAACTGAAAATTCACATCACACCAACGGTTTAGTTGACAGAAACAACTGAAGTTCAGGCTCTTACGGAGAAACACTGAGGGGCCTGTGGAAAATACACTAAATTCCGACAATAAATTGAATTAAATGTCGTTTAATATCATTTCAGTGTGCATTACCAGTGTCCAGTAGGGGGGATGAAGTAAATGCAACAGTGGACTCTGGAGTCTGGAATCCTTTTCTTCCTGTTGATATTGATCTCCTCCTGCAGGTACGCCTCATACTGGTCATTAATGAACTTCATGATGGGCTGCCAACTAAACGGGATCAATGGAGAGGATTTTGAGGAAAAAGAGTAATTCATTCCACATAATGGAGGTTTTTTACAACATACCAGTTCTCATTGTTAATCTGGTCTCCAAAGCCTGGTGTGTCAATGACTGTCAGCTTCATCCTCACCCCCTTTTCCTCAATGTCTGCACACACACGCGCACACACAGGAGGATATATTTCAGCACGTCAGAGAAGCCAACATTTATGATATTTGCCTCCTTTAATAAAATGACACTGGGATCATATGTGGTTCCGCACCATGGCTGATGGACTTAATTTCCACCGTCTTCGGAATCTTCTCCTGGGCTGTTGCCAGCACAGACTTACGACTGACTTTGGACTTAAACAGTGTGTTCATCAGAGTCGACTTTCCCAGGCCGCTCTGTCCTGTAAGCACAAACATACAGATTATACAGATTACACTCAGGATCTACAGAGGCATCCGTTGGTCGATAAACCAAAAACCAGGACATATGAAGGATGTGCAATGACACTCATTGGGCTGAGGTAGAGACAGACTGCAGGTCCCTGTCTGCATAAACACTCCCAAAATGGTAGTCGCATTCCTGACTGCAACCCAAACACACCATCAATACTGCTGTCAGGTCCGTAGTAAAAGATCAGGAACTTTGCAATTAACCTGTACAAAGAAGTTTAGAATGACAGAAATATTTTAAGGTCAAACATCCAAAATTAACTTTCATAATTTCCCCACATTTAAGATGAAGATGATAAATCTAAAGATGGTCGGGTGACATTGTCTCCAACCATAAAAACACCATCCCAATTACTGGCAGCGCTTCTGTCAAACATAATTTGAGATGAAGGCGGATGCCAGAGCGCGGTGGTTTCTTTTACCGCCACCTCTGCATCTTAACCCCGAGGCGTCTTCATAACCACCAAGTTTATTTGAAGATGAAGCAGAGCAGACACACCAAGGTGAGGCAGTGGGGGGGGGTTATGATGACCTGTCTACTACCACTGAGCTTGAGCTGTGTGTGTGTGTGTGTGTGTGTGTAATTAGCTCCTGTTTTACAGGTGTGTGATCACAGTGATGAGGCTCACTGAGAAAGAGCCTTCCAAGTCCTGCTGTGTGTGGCTGCTTATTAAAGCTGGTTTGAGGCTTTTATTTACCGTCAGAACCGGATTACAGAGAAAACCAGAATAACAGGACTCGTTTGATAATGCTGACTGGGCATGTTTGAGGATAAACACACATTTATAGTCAGGGACAGAACTGACACTAACACAAACATGCTACTTACTTACCCACGACCATTATGTTCAGTTCAAACCCTTGCTTCATGGCCTTCCTCCGCATCTGCTCCAAAATGGCGTCAATCCCCACATAACTGAAATCCATGGCAGGACCCCCGGCCTTGTCCCCATACAGGCCAACCACTGCTGGGGTCACCACAGTTTCCGGCACCGCTGCCTCAGTCATGGCACTGTTGTAATGGGAAATTACCTCCGACCCTGTGATATGGGGAAAGGAAAAAGAAAAAAAAGAAGGTTGACAGAACGTTCAACAACGTGAAATAATGAGCAGCATCACTGCTGTTTGCTGTGTACTTCACAATGTGAGGCTATGCAAAAAAGTACCACTTTCTCTGATATTACTGGAACCATTTAGCCAGCGATTATCCTGCTAGTCCTTGCCAAGATGTCCATTGACACCATTCTGGTGCCTGCCCTTCTCATCAGGCTCCAACAGTAGCAGCAGCTTTGAAAACTGGCTTTGTCTGAAGGGCTACGTCTCATTTGTTTGGGCTGAAGTCAAGTGTAAAAATGGCCAAACTTTAGAGCTTGCGTGCCCCCATATTTCTTAGCTCTAAAAAGTTGCCAAGCAACTAGAAAAGGCCTGGCCTTTGTTACTGCTCCCAGCCAGGAGCGACCCAGTGTATTAACATCATTAAAGTACAAACTCTCATTTTGGACAGATTAGATAAAGAGGGTATGTTAATGATTACTATACCATAGAGGTGCTGGAAGGCAAAGTCTGTTACCTTCAGACAGTCTGTTCTGACTTACAACCTCGCTCTTGGCAAACTACTGTACAATGGTATTCAGTCACAGATGTGCACACAGAAAAGTGGCTTTTTAACAAAGCGATGAGACAGCGTAGGTTAGGAGATCCCTGCAGAACAGTTCAGGACTGCTCCCCTCACAAAGCCTCCCTCAGTCCTCAGTGCAGCGTTACTGTCCTGCTATTGTGAGCTGAAACATGAGCTACTTACACAGCAAGCCTCTGTTACAGAAACACACCGTCTGCACACTCTCCTACTCACACACACTTAAAAATAATTAAAAAAAACAGCAGCCCTGTAGGCAGGCACATGCATGTGCATGGAAACATGACACAAATGCACAGATTTGTGCACAGTGGATTAGATGGGGAAACAGTGGCGCTGGTTGACTCCAACATTAAATGTTACCTTTATATTGAGTTCCATTGTGTGTGTGTGTGTGTGTGTGTGTCCCACCTATGGAAGCAGCTTCTCTGGTCTACTTCACCACTTCCCCATCCTGTTCCAACACTCAGTCAGCAGCTTAGCGTGACTTACTGCCCTCCATGTCTGAATCTGCTCCTCCCACATTCCCTCACCTCTGCTCCTGTCCCTTCTCCAACCTCACCCTTTCCTCTCTCCACATTCTGTCTTATCTCTCACTGCTCACTTCCATCCTCTGCTCTATCTCCCGTTTGACACCACTCCCTCCCAAATGCTCATACCAAGTGTTCTGGGCATTGTTGACCACTACCAACCTCATGATATCGTCCTTTGTGTTACGTTTTATTCACCCCTATGGAAGTCTGTGTATCATTCCCGCAGACTTGGGGGACAGGAAGGTCTTGGAAGATTGCCGTGGGAAAACAAATAAGAAAATTCACTCTAATTATAACTTAACAGCTACAATCCTGTTTTCCGTCCTATTGTGAGCAACTGATCCCACAGTGTAATGAGGCTCAGAAAAAACCAAAGCTGAGGTCTAACACAGTCATTAGGAAGCCTGCTGGGAACCGTCTAAATAATCTTCCGGTTTAGAAGCCAAAGGTCCTTATACTCGTAGAGTTTCCATGCTGATCAGCCAAAGTGCTGCAGAGATGCGATGTCCACCAAATACAGGTGTTAGGACACAGCTGTAAGGAGCACGACCCCATAACACATCACAGAAATCTGATCTCTGGCATGGTGATGCTGCCAGACACACCCATCCAGACACAACCCCCCACCCCCACCCCCACCCCCGACTAAAAGGTTCATGCCAGGTCAAATTGAATTGACTGATAGTGAGGAGCAAATATGTTGAATGATGTTTGAAAAACACATCTGTATTATATCAATGATTTTACATATTTTCCCTTCAGCAATTGGACTGCAAACATGTGGAGCTGCAAAAATTAAACTCAATTTAATAAAAAAAAAAAATGAAAAAAAAGAGGAAAAGACATGACTCATTTTTGTGAGGGTATTTTAAATTACGGTAACTTTATGGAGTGGGGAACGGTTAGTGGTCCACATACCACAACGCATTCTGAAATGGAAAAACAAGGAGAAGAAAACAGAAAGCAAAGATCAGACCATGTGCATGTAAGCATGAATAAAGGAGAAAAAGCACAATGGGAGAAGACCGCAGAGGATGGGGAGAAAGAAGGACGAGGCCAGGAAAATGAGGACTGGGTCTGCAATGACAGAGCCAAAAACAGCAAGAAGGAACATTGATTTATTTCACTTCTGAACCATTCCACCCAAACCAAACAGTGGTAGGAACACAGCTGAAACACTGTCGGATTTCAGATGTGAAGAACAGAAGAACACTGTGACTGCGTGAGTCGTCTGTGTTCAGTGGACAGGCGGTTAAACCCGCTGAGCCCTGCTCCGTCTGCCCAGGGTGTTGATCTTGACAGCCTGGCCAGCAGGTCAGAGGTCATGCTCCCAGTTTAGGTCACAAACCAGTGGTTTGGCCTCCTGTACAAACTGACCTACGTCACTGATGAGGACTGGAACACTGGACCAAGACAGAAGAGAAGCTTGTTGGCGTGGACCCAAAACAAGGTCTCTGCTTTCAAGTGAACTCGGGGTTTGAGGCAAAATGGAGTAAAGCACGTGTCCTTTAACTCAATATTGTGCTTTGTTGTTGCCCAAATTATTTCCCAGCCTCGCACCCAAACAGATCCCAGGTTAAAGGAGTGGGAGGGGCAAATATGGTTGGTTGCATTAATGAAGTCAGAATGTTTGTGCAGCAAGGCTTGGTTCCCAGACCCCTGATCATTCAGCCCTGTGCACTTTGACCTCTGCAAATTCACCTGGGATTGGACACGCTCTGTCGAGCATTACAGATGATCGAGGAGCGTTCCAAACAGCAGTATTGGGAGCAGAATCCCACAGGTTCGTCTCCCCTGCCAGAGGAATGTTCATTTCCATATTGTGTTGGTGCACAAAAGATCTGTTGTGTCTCTGTGCTCTTAAGATGCACTCGGGTAACGTCCGGATCACACTAAAGTGTCCTTAACTGTAGAAGTTGGTAATTGCTCGACGGGTTTAATATGGTGTTCTGGAAAACCAAGCCGGAAATTCTGTATTTATTAAGTGAGGAGCTACAGTTGAGGGACGTCTTTCTGCTGCAACACTACATTCCTCAGGTAGGTGTCGGTAAAAATGAGCCTTCCAAAACAATGCTTAACCCGAGGCAACATTATCTAATATTAACTCTTAGGTGCATGTTTACATAGAAGGTAAACCAAACAGGAAGTTACCAATTTCATCACTAAGTTGGTCATTACAGAATTGTGGTAGTTATCTCGTACTTTATCAGAGGATAGAGTTTGAGGGGCATCAGCAATATGACAGGCTGACAGCTAGCATGGGTCCTAGAACTGACCTTTGCCCTGACACTTATCTCCCGCCAGGAACAGTCAGGCACGGATTTTAATGTCCTAAAAAGTACCTAATTTTAGGTGGTGCCTTCACTCATTGGAAGAGGGCAATTTTCTTTGAGTGCTGAGACTTGAAAAGTCTGAAAGAGCTCTAATGATACGTTGCTGTGTTATGTGTGAACGTGCATAAGCAGATGCACGTCGCTCTATCCACATCAGAACCAGCAGGAGCCTTTGACAGTCAGTGTGTGATATAGAGCCTGTGATCCTGTCCAGGCCTCAGGAGCTGGATTTATGGACTGACTGACCCAAATACAGACCTAAAGAGCACAATAGCAGCCTAACCCTTCAGAAGCCCAAATATTCCCCATGACCTGTTTTAGGCAACACGAGCTTTAACTTTTAATTTAATTTAGACTTTCTACAGTGGCTTTAGATTCATTTGATCTATCTAATACTGTCTGACGGTTGGGGGGGGGGGGGGGGGGTGTTAAAAAACAGTTGTTAGTATATTATTAGCTACAGTTGACAAGGTGAAGTATCATTGCATGAATTCAGGTTCCTCCTGACTGAGCGCCACATTTAAAACAATGTTTTATAAGCAAGTTTTACAAGACAGCTGGCATTGATGTACCGCCGCATACACAGTTTTGCAATTGTGAGAATGTACAGGAGGTCAAGAAAGAGCGAAAAGGCTTTAATTTTAGTTATAGTCCTCTGGCTGCATTCAGCTTGATTTTCAAAACCATGCCAGTGAATTCCTGAGCAGACATATGATCTTCCTGCACTGATTTACTGGCCGACTCAGCATAAACAGCCACAAATTCTACAGAAGGTAGCGACGCTGACCTTTTCAGAGCCCCATCAAACTCTGGTGAAAAGCCTCTGGTCTTGCCTGGCAGAGCCCAGGGGCCACAACAGAGCTCCTTTAAACCAGTGACACGCTGTGGATGAGTGAGACAAACCAGAGGGGGACGATTCTAGAAAAAAAAGTGCAGCCTGGTCGCTGGTTTCCATCAATTTTTTATCACGGAAGAGCGTAAGATGCTGCAGATTCTGAGGTCAGCCTTCACAACCCCGTGACACAATTCTGAGGTTCGGCTTTGTTCCGGTGCTGTCACAGTGGGCCAGTAGCTCCCCATCACTTTCACAATCACACACAAAGAGGCGGGCATGGAAAATAAGACTAACCAGAAAATATGCACAAAAGAGCTCAAACAAAAACAAATCAAATCCTCCGATTGTGGTGAAAATTAGATATCAAGTTATCCCGCCTGGAAAGGAACAGAGTACTTTCAGACAGTTACCATGAGCGATGAACATTCCATGCCATACTTTCCAGAACTCAGACTAAACACGATTCTCATCCAGTGTTCCTGCAGTCTATGAGCTTAATATCCAACTTCATGATTTGCCTCAACGAGCAAACATGTTTGCCATTAAATGATCCAGTCTAGTGGGGGACCAAGGTGTATGATGTCATCAGGTCTGTAAACAGTCCATTACTTCAATGTTGTGCAAAGAGACAACTTGCAATTTCACGTGCAAGCAAGCCCACACAAAAATGCTAAACCTGGTCCTCAAAGCAACAGAGGTTTCTCAGCAAATCCATTTCCTTAAACTTTCACACATTTAAAACAGGTTCGCTTCTCTTTTTGGAGTTGCGCTGAAAACAACGTTACCATTTTGTTGTACAAGCAACACTGAGGAAAAACCCAAGGAATAAACATTTACTCCTACCTCCAACTGCTCTCTGACAAACACAAATGTCACACACAAACACACACACACCATGCATGTGAAACACTCACCACTGTGTGAAATGTGCACACGGTGAGCTGTCTACAGCCGAAGTGCAGCTCCAGCGAGAGGCCAAACTCTGCTGTGGCTATGGAAGCGCTCTGCCCCTCCCACCTGAGATGGTCATGCGACACCCGCAGCGCATAAAAGACACGCCCACTTCCTTCAAGCACCCAGACGAAGGAAATAAAAGCCAGTATGCAAAATATAAGACGAAAACAAACATTTAAAGGAAAACGTCGAGTGTCTTCACTGAGGTTAATGTCCCTGCTCTTCTTCTCTTTATTTACTGTTTATAAGAGCCAACAGCAGACGAATTACTTTAGAGAATGACTGTTCCTATAGGTGGCATGTATGTGTCTGTACAGTTAAAGGGGAAATAGCTGCCTGTAGCTGCATGGGGAGCGTAATTATACACCATAGCAGTGAAGAATAACCCTGCACACAGACAGACACTAAGAAAAGACAGAGTTCCGTCTTTAACATGTTGGGTTCACCTCAAATGAACTTGTGTGATCAAACTCGGGTCTGACCAAATTAGGAATTTAAGAAACCTATTATACTCAGTTTCACAATGTGGGAAATGTAGTTTTCCCAAAATAACCCTCCACTATTCAACCCTCCCTTTGTTCCCTATAGATCTTCCTCTATCCGAACATTAATAGCCAATAAAAAGCTGAATTACATCGACATAAGTGAAAACTGACATGAGCTCAGGTTACCTCTGGGTTTTAATCTGACTGCTTTTGCTGGCTTTAGATCACAATTGTGCAAACTGGTTAACTCGAAGGCAAATCTCAGGGAAGATACTGAATCATAAATTTCACAGCTCTCACATTACACAGCTGTGCAAGTTGCTTTTCAGCTGCCATTTTCTGTGATCGTTACAGATTAAGATTAAGATGTACTTTATTCATCCCCATAAGGAAATTGAATAAATGTGATGTGGCCCTGGTGATGGTTATTACATACAACCTTCTCTCATGACTTTCATCCAAGATGCTGAGAAACGCGATTGTGTCTCAGCCAGAACTGTCCCCCAGTCCATCCTGAGGCGAACAGTCTCTCATATGTATTGTGAGAGGTAAAGCAGCCAACATAAATGTCTAGAATATCTCTGAAGACACAATAAACACATTTAAAGACAGCAAGACCACCTTCCAGATGGGCTCATGGAGTGGCAGGTTGAATGCAGAGCAGTCTGGCTGCGGTCCTCACAGTTTTCCAGAGTCTGCCATAATTCTCTGGGTGCATTAAATAAAACACACAGCTATCTGGCCAATGGCAGCAAAAGTTAACATGATTTGACTGAGGGACCTAAAGATATGTAGGTTTCAAAAGCATGGTTATTGTGACCCCAAATTATCACAGTTACTATCACAGTATAGTGGAAATGTGCTCAAAATGTTCAAAAAGTACTTGAACAGACACTGAAATCCTTTGATTTAGTTTTATGGACAGACTGGTAAGGAGGGCCAGCTCTGTCCTGGGATGTCCCCTGGACTCAGTGGAGGTGGTGGGAAACGGGAGGATGATGGCTAAGCTGTCATCCATGTTGAACAACACGTCCCCCCCCTACAGGACACCCTGACAGCACTGGGCAGCTCCTTCAGTGAGCGGCTGCTCCACCCTCGCTGTGTGAAGGAGAGGTATCGCAGATCTTTCCTGCAGGCTGCTGTCAGACTGCACAATAAACATAACAACCGCTAACACAATCTGAATATTATATATTCTGATATGTATATTGTATTCACCCTCTGTACTATGTACAGGTACACAGAGGCCGAGTATCCATTTATCTGGATTATTGTAAATATACATCCTCTTTGTATATTCCAAATCCTGTTCTATTTGATTTTATCTTATTTTTCTCTGAGTGCTCTTGCTGCTGTTGTTGCACTGTAAATTTCCCCGTGTGGGACAATAAAGGATCTGAATCTGAATCTTATGCGAGTCAAAGTTTTGTTGTTTTTTTTTTTTACTTGAATCATTAGTTAGCAAAAGTATAACTTATCGGTGCAGTGAAACCGGTTAATTTTCGGTTAATTTCCCACAAGGTGCATTAAAAGTTCCACTCAGGATATAAAAATGTATCTGTGTAGGTGTCAAAACAATAAGAGGAGATTCCACAAAGTCAGTGGCCAGATTTCTCCACGTTAAGGACTCTGGGATAATCTGACCAATCACCTGTGTGACAGCACCTCCTGCTGGCTGTTTGTCGAGTTGCACCAATCACGTTTGGAACGCGCACAACTTTTGCCGGTAGGTTCTGTTTATTACGAAACTCACTCTGCAGCCCAGGAATAAAAATATGTGTGGTGAGGTTAATGGGGGGTGAATCAGAGTCATAAATTATCAGTCCAAAGCATTTGCCCTGTGTCCTCATTACACTAAACAGTACCAATAAAAGTATGTTCCTCTTGTCTCTTCAGTGTATTAAAAATTATCAAAATTTTAATCATATAGAAAATATTGTTTTAATGACAGAATGGTGGGAAACACCACTCTTTTGTTCAGACCCTGTTGTACCTTATTCTGGAAGGTTTGTTGACAATATTTACTTTTATTATCAACATAATATATATAATATGCTTGATATTTTACTGGTGCAGAGTGTATAATAATTTAAAGGAGTCAAAAAGCCAAAAAATAGCCTATTTCCTGTCAACTGCTGGTGTTGCAGCACCCTCAGGCTCCACCTTCTTAAACATTGGTTAAAATCCTGTTCCCTACTTTCGGTTCACAGGAAACAAAACCTGCTTTGGCCTTTTTCATATAAAGCAAGATCAGAAGCAGCAGCAGCAGCAGCAGCAGCAGCAGCTTAACACCGGTGAGTCCTTTAATTATTCCAACACTATTTAAAGACCTTTTTTTTCAAAAAACCAAAACAAAAACATGTTTACAAATGCAGATTTCCAGGTAGATTTTCACGATGTCAGTGAGACCGCAGCTCTTGTCGGTGTGTTTCTGTGCCTGGTCTCTGTCTCAGCCGTATAAAGGCTGAATTCTATCAATCAAGTTTGGTAGATCTGTACTGTAGCACAGTCTCATCCTGCTCTACTGGTTTTCCAACGCCGTCGATGTTGAGGGTTCAGATAACACGAGACTGACGTTCAACATGAACAGAGGAGATTATGACTCACACTATTATGGCAACGCGGAAGCTCTACTGGACCGCCCCCCTTCAGAATACCGCGACTACACCATTGGCAATCTATCGGGATCAATCCCAAATTATGTTGTGAATCCTCCAAAGGAGGAAGCAGGAGACAAGCGTGACAGGATCATAATTACAGTTCAAAGGCAGATTATCGGACAGGGGGGACAAAGTTTATATCACGCAGCACCATCGTGGCCTCGGGTCAGAGTACGATTACACATTACATCACGTTACACCTTCCTGGCCACTACTAACCTGTTAGGAAACCTTAGAGTCTTTTGCATAATGCAAATGTCACACCTGAGAAATCGGTTGCCAGTTAAGCTGTATCATAAAGAACTTTCTTCCAAAGCTCTTCAGGAATATAATACTCATGGGGGGGGGTCCTTTTTTGCTGATACCGTCTATCTTGAGAGAAATTTCCTCTCCTACATGAGATGAGGGATGTAACACTGGAGCTGGAGCATAAAGTGAGTTCCTATATCATACAAGGAAATCACCTTTTGAAAGTAAAGATTTTACTAGTATCCTCAAAGGCAGTATTGTCATGTTTGTTTGTTTTTTTAATCACAAAATTCCATTCACCTTTGTTTCCTGACAACATTAATGAAACAACTGCACCCTCATGACATCAGCGTTATCCGTCTCAGGTTTCAATTCTGCAGAAATGCAGTCATTCATCAGAGATATCTGCTCTCACAAAGACGGACTGCCTTAACCATAATAAACCTCGGAACGCCACGGGTGAGCTCTCCTGCTTCAGAATCCTTATCGTTTTTATAAGATATACTGTGTTATTTATGCTGTATTCTTATTTGGTCGGCTTATTAGCCTTCAGACTTCGACGTCAGCTGCTCTACCAGCAGTTTCTCTTATTTTTTCTTGTATTCGGGCTAATGAGACAGGCCGTAGTTGTCGCCATAAGGTTCAGCTGCGTATCTTAGGAAACCCGGAGCAAAACTCCTCCCATGTTTTTGACAATTGACAATATATTCAAACTGACTTGGTTTGATAATGTAAACATTTCGTATAAGCATTAAAGTGTTTTGATTTTTCATTCATTCGTTTCTGAGTAAGGAGTATCTTAATATCTCTAATTGAAGGATTGTGATCCCTGCAGGACCATGCAGATGTCAGGAAGAGCAACGGGTGTCTTTGTAGCCCTGCTGGTTACGCTGGCCTCTGCGTCGGCTATACAAAAGCTCAACTCAATCAGCGATTTGAAGAAAATCCAGTTTGGCAAATCTGTCCCGAAGCACTGTCTCATTCTGCTCCACTGGTTTGCCAACGAAGTTGAAGTTGACAACAACCATGTCATACGGCTGACGTTTGACCCAAACAGCGATTATGGCTCGCATCATTACGGCAACTTTGAGGGGATCCTGGTCCCATTGCGTCGGGGGTACCGTTACTTCACCATTGGCAACGTCAACCACGACACGACTGTGCCACTTCCAGATTACGTTCTTCACCCACGGCAGGGCTACGATGGAGAAAACCGGGACAGGATCATAGTAAGCGCCTCGCAGCAGGTGATAAACCAAGTGTTCATCACGCAGCACTATCAAACATCGGAGCAGCGAGGGACACTGTATGATCCGAATCATACATACCAGATCACCACTGCCCTCTTGAGACAAATCCGAGAGTTTTCTATCAGAGACAATAATCTGCCGCTGTTCTACCTCAGGAACCGATACCAAAGCAATGCTGACATTGGCGACCTCCAACAGACATGGGGTAACCTGGCCTGCCTGGGGCTTTTTTTGGCTATCGTGATAAAGGAAACGCATACTCCACGTCAAGGCAGCAACAGACTGCCAAACACACCTGGACACCTGCCCACCAACACGCCTCGACACCTGCCCACCAACACGCCTCGACACCTGCCCACCAACACACCTCGATACCTGCCCACCAACACACCTAAAAACAACAACAATCCATGGCCCACCAGCACACCTCAAAACAACAACAGGCCCTCGTCCATAAGCTCTCAAAGCACAAGGTGGGAGTACACCTACAGTAATGACAACAATAGACGAGCAAACTGTTCATGTCGCTTTGTCTGTATTCTTGTATTCAGCTGCATTTTTATTCTTTTAGGATTAGTTACTGCATTGGTAATTTATTTCTATTTCTTTAAATAGATGGTTTATTCTTTCGAAGACATTCCTCACTGGGATCAGTCTGGGGGGGGGATCTAACATTCCAATAAAGACAGCTGTCATGAAATGTGTACAATGTTAAATCAATGAGCCTGAGGGAGTAACATGGAGTCTAGATTTGAATGTTTATGATTGAAAATGATTGTTCTGTTGTCACTGTAATAAAAACCATGCTCTGAGCTTCAACACCTGAGAGGAAGTTTTGCTTTTTATTTCATTACTGTAGACTCAGAGATGGAGATCATAGCTACTTAAAACTTTACTGGGTTTTTCAATGAAGGGTTCATTCTGACAGACCTGCTGCTTGAACCTCAAACCGTTACGCCCGTGTCTCAGCCATGCCACTACAACCCATTAATCCAAATACTGGCTACATAGACAGACAGCAGCCTAGTGTATAATCCATGGCATAACTGATTCTGAAATCACAGCCACCACACCGCAATAACTAGATATTCTGAAGATTGGAACAAGACTAAATGTGCTTCATGGAAACACCAAATCGCATCCTGTGGCAACATCAAAAGGATCTGCACAGCTGCTTTTCATTATATGTGCCAACCGACCAAAGCGGAACATGTCATTACAACACCTTGTACTAGGGAAAAAAGCCAACTAGAAAAACATTATTGCTTCATCATCGTGCACATCCGTCACTCTCTCTCTCTCAAACACCCCCATCTGTGTGAAGAAGTGCGCTGAGCTTGTGTAACAACATGCACAAAAGAAAGCAGACTCACACACAGCAGAGCAAGATAAACATCGTATGAGACGGTGTGCAGTCCTCTAATGGAGGACACACTCTTCCCTCCAGTGTCCTGTGACAGAACCAGCAAAGAACCAGCCGAGAGAAACATTCGCAGCTTTTGACGTTTTTCCAGAGACGGTGACCCTGGCTGAGAAAAGGACGGCTAATCAATTTCAGCCATGCTGCCCCAGCAGAGAGGTGAGGTCTCCCCCTCCATTTCCACCCACGGACCCTCTCTTTTCTCACATCTGCACAGTTCTTCCTAACAGGGCCTCCCGCCAAACGCACACAGCTGAGTCGAGCAAGGAGATGTAATCTGAGCCCAATGTGGCACCAGTTCAAACTAAAGCCTCTCGCTTTCCCTCGCTCGTTTCTCTTTTGCCGACACAAAACCACATTTTAGATATTTGGCCACGGAACTGTCCGATACTGCGGACCCTAAAACGGAGCAGGAGCAGGAGAAATGCAAAATCACCTCCCTGTATGCAAAAAAGAAACAAAACGGACAGACTTGCAGTTGCAATGTACTGCACAAAAAGTAGAAATGAGAGGCTTTCTATTTTTATGTTTTACGACCTCCAGATTTGGAATGTATCACCTCCCAGCTGCCTACGCCTGGATCACGCTCAACAAGTGAGAAGAACCTACCAGCACAGCTGTCCAGATACAACATTAGCATACACAAGCGTTTGAGCTAGAAAACAACACAATTAGCCTCCGTCTCACAGTGGGAATCTCACTGAAAGGTTACGAGGACACTGCGCAGCACCCCTCTGTGTTAACAAGGAAACTGACAACATTCCAATAACCATGACGCAGCGTGACGTCATGAGGAAACAGAAAGGGCCCTGTGAGG
This sequence comes from Takifugu flavidus, assembly GCF_003711565.1. Taxonomy (NCBI): domain Eukaryota; kingdom Metazoa; phylum Chordata; class Actinopteri; order Tetraodontiformes; family Tetraodontidae; genus Takifugu; species Takifugu flavidus. The sequence continues at coordinate 6,934,924 of NC_079537.1, read as the reverse complement.
TGTAAGATGTCATGGTTGATGGCAAACAAAGGCCAAACAACTCCATCCCAGAGGTAGCGCTCGTGCGTAGCTCCACGGGTCCAGATGAGCTGGGCTGTTCAGCTGCGTGTTTGTAGTTCATTTGACTGCTGGCCTGGGAGAGGCCCTGGGATTCTCATCATCACCCTGCCTGACCTACATTCAGTTAACACCCACAGTCCAGTCAGCAGATGAGCGCTTATAGAAAGTTCTAGTTTGTGAGGGATTAAGAAGTCTTTGTTTGGAAAAGATCATAACTGCACAGTCAGTTCAGAGAGACGTGCGTGTTTGTTCAGAAGAGAATCAATAAAAACACAATAACGTGCGCAGGTACTCACTGCTGTCTAAAGGCCGGGCTGGGGGCAGCTCCGCAACCGGTGACTGCAACCGTTCCACCCTTGGTTCTGCCAAAGAAGGCAGAGGAGCGCTTGGTGCAGGGGGTGGATGGTTGTTCTCGACCGCACTGCCCGGCACTATTGCTTCAGAGTGTTTGAAGACGGGCAACTCTGGCCTCCTGGAGACGCCTTCAGTTGGGCTGAGCACTGGCGACTGCGGCTCCTGCCTCCTCTGAAAGGGCTCTGGGATCCTTGAGATCGGGGCCGAGGACAGATGGGCGTCCATCCTCTTGGGAGGGGCGGGGGGCTCACTGGGCCGCGTCAGGCTCAGCTCTGCCCGTCTGCTGGCGGAGCTGCTGATGGTGTTGGAGGAGCCGTCCTGGTTGGGGCCGCGACCGCTCAGGCCGACCTCAGGCCGTTTCAGGCCAAAACGGGCGATGCCAGCACTGGGCGAGTTGTCGATCTGCTTCGAAGACACCTCAATGGAGATCTCTGTGCGACGCGCCGACGCCGCATCGGGGTTGCGACCCCCGGACAACTCCATGCGCCTCATGCCGGTCTTTGGCGAGCGCGGATTAGAGGACTCGGAGGGGGAAGATCGGGTAGAGAGGTCGGAGTTGCGGGAGCTCAGGTCGTAACTCCGTTGGCTGGATGAGGATGACGTGGAGGAGCGGAGGGGGTTGGTGGTGCGGCGGGACAGTGGCGAAGGGTGCGTTGATGAATCTGCCTCCTCCACTTCAAATGACCGCTTCAGCGCTGTAAAAACAGATTGAAAGATAATTTAGAGTTAGTCAAGTACCAGAATAAAGAGTTCGACTGCCAGCTTGGCTTTGGCAGATTTGCTTCCAATACTGGGTGGAAAAAGTTTGAAAACCATTCAGAAGTTATTCAAAGTTTAATAAGTACCCATTAAACCCTCATGAATCACAGTATTCCTCTGAAAAAATAACGCCTCTCTGTGCAAATGTAAAGGTAAATTAAAAGCGACCAGCGCCAATTTAGCAAAGAAAAAAATGGTCAAACGAATGACTCATTTTAAAGTGGATGTTTAAGAGACAGTCGCGACAAAAACGAGAGCGTATTAACACATTTCACATGTCGGCGTCATTAACGCTGCACAAATGGCCCCAACACCTGCTCATCTCACCGGATTTGACCCGTTTCACGTAGCGCGACAGCATCGTCCTCGTTCCTCTCGAGACAACCCGAATCGCGTCAGAACTCAGTCAGGTTTGGCATTATTAACGCAAATGGACGAGTTTTATTTCGCCGGGCTGTCTGCGGCAACCAAGTCTGCGTGTAGAACTGCGGCGTGCGCGATCCCGTCGCGCACCTGTCGGATTGATGACTGACCGGGTCTCGCGAGAATACCTGCCTGATGGCGCGCCGGTGATGAATGGCGTCTCTGTTCACTTCACATTTCTTTGCACCGCGTCTGTCACAAAAAGGTTTCGTCCCAGAGACGCTAAGAAAAACCAACTTCATTTGAACAGGAAGAACCCCCGAGCAGGACCTGGCTCATGTGAGGGACGGGGAATGGGTCGGAGGGGGGAAATAGCGCAGAAACAGACACATACAAGTGTAGATAACCTCCCATGAAGTCAGATGTAGGTGTGGCACCAGGCTCACCTCAGCCCAGCCCGCAGACCAGAGGGGCCCCCACAAAGGAGCAGCATGGCCAGACCTAAATAAACAGCCTGCACTGGTTCAAGGGGCCTGCTTCCTGACTGATTATCTGAACACTAGAAGTTTCTCATCCTGGAACTGTTAAACTGCATGACCGCATGGTATCTGGGCAGGCTTAACATTCACTTATTATTTTAACAAGTGTCATTTAATAACAGTTTAGACCTGCAGAACAGATGACTGAGCACAATACCTTCTATATTGCATATTACCAGTTTATTACAGCACGGGAACGACAGGGAAATTACAAACTACAAAAACATTATGACGGGTGGTCACATCTGAATCATTTTATTTGCATGAACTGGTTTGGGCCATCTAATTTTCTTGGATGGCACGGTTGTGAGCATGCTGAGAAGTGCGTGCGCGGGTCACGGCAAAGTTATATGCGAAAGTTTGTTGGATGGGGCATTGAGGGATAAAGTTGCAGCTAATTCTCTGTATCTGCGCTGGTCTTTGCGCTGCACAGACAAAAGCCTGCCAGAACAATTGAAACTGTTTGACAGTGATTTTGAAATAACGACTGTGTTGCCGGAGAGCGTTGGGAGTGTGTCTGCTCCGTGGAAACAGAGACAGTGTTGTGTTCCTGTGTTTCTCTCTCTGTATGTGTGTGTTTAACACAGCTGCAGGAAAGTAATCCCAGCTTGATCTTCTCTACTGTGAGCCAAACTCCCTGTTTCTGGTAACGTCATACCAACCTCTGTGTGTGTGTGTGTGTGCGAATTTATCACAGCATCAATTGATTTAAGTAATACTAATGAGGACAGAATATCAGCTTTACTCCCCACTCTGTTGGCTCCCCCCACCAAGGATCTTTCCCTCATTTAACCTCTGATGTAAACTGGAATGGTGGCAAATTCTTTTCTAAACTGCATTATTTTCAGAGCAGCATTTATATACCGGTACCGTAAACCCGTGGACAGACAGGGAAGGAATGGCAGCCAAGCACGGTGTTGCTCAGCTAACATGCTGAAACACTTAAACTGTCAGAAAATCATAAGATGATGCTCCACGTTAGCGTAGCATGGAGCACTGGAGGATGAGCTTCACAAAGACATTCTACCCCACCTTAGAGGGTGATGAGATGTCAGAAACATGCATTGTTTTAACAGTTTAAAAAAATAATAAAAGGAAAGGAAACTGTCTGGGCCAAGCTGATATCAAACCCCAGTTTGCATTAAAAACCATCCAATTATTCAATTTCTAAGTTGTGCATCACCAGACCTGATTCTCATTTCCACTATTTTGCTCATTTAATGCCTCGCTTGTGTTCACACACGCACGCACGCACACGCACGCACGCACACGCACGCACGCACACACACGCACGCACACGCACACACGCACACGCACGCACGCATGCACGCATGGGTGATGCCTGTGAAATGGTGCATGCATGTAAAAACAGCATCACGGTTTGTAACTCTCATCTTATCACAGTCAGACTTGACTATTTATTTGTCTTTCCCTCAGAGCTCTGCTGCTGATGCTAACTTGCAAGGTTTGGGCTTTTATGGTAAAGTCATCTGAGCAAATGCTGCGGATTTGTCAGAGAGGTTACAGGCGCCTTTTATTTTAAATGCAATTAAATAAACAAGATGGAAGATAAAGGGCAGGCTGCATTCACATGGGGGATCCTTCATTATTTAACTGGGTTTTAGCTGCCATGAAGGAAAAGTGACAAAGGGACAATAAATGCCAGGTGGACTATTTTTTAAATCAGTTCAAAAAAGGAATATTTAAATACAGGAATATCTGATATTCGAAGACACTACTGACATTTCTCCTCCAGAGGATTGTTCCTTTATACAGTGAAGAATAACAGTTGCCTTAAAAGGCTCGGCTTGTCAAAAGGTGATTCAGCTCCCAAATTGGGTATTTAGCACTCTAAATATTTCTCAAAAAGCCAGCCTTTGTTTTTGGAGGTGATTATGACAGTTGTCAGATACACCTTCGACTATGTGCAAGGGGAAAAAAATGTACAAAGAAGATCTTTCATCGCAAGCTAGCTGTTTCTAGCCACAGCAGAGGAAACTGCTGATAAATCTGGGGGTCTTGCCTGGGGGTCAACACCAATGGAGTGTTCCCCCCACGTGTCTGACAGGGAGGGGGCAAAAAAGCAGTGTAGTTTAAAACCCGACAAAGACCTGCTGTGTTCATTCAGAGTGACTTGAACGCTTGTTGGCGTCATTAGCAGGAAACCTGTCCTGGCCGGTAAGCACAGAGCACCGTGATAATAGAGATAAGAGTGGAGACTTGGGGGGCGGCTATCATCAGCCTCTGTCAGATGACACTTCCTCTCCCTCTGCGAGGGTCCTTGTTTTGTTTTGTCAGAGAGTTCACTAGTTTAGAGCACTAGAAGAGCTCCATATACTGTAGATCTAAAACATTAGTGCAGTCGCTGCACATTCCCAATGACCAATTCACACTTTAAGACTTTAAAAATCTCATTTGTTTAAAGAGCCATCAGTGTGAGCTCAAATCGGAGTCTTTGAAAAGCACTTATAAAAAGTTAATACCCGGTTTTTGGAACGAACAGACACTCTGTGGTGCAACCAGAAAGTTAACGTCATTCTTGACTAACTAACATGATGGGATGGAGTTCCCTGTGGTCTCTGCCTGTAAAGAGCAGCTCAGAACCACAACTGTGGAATTTCCTCTCACCAGACCCCACCAGTAACCCCACCACGCAGAGGAAAAGAGATGAGTGACCATGGCAACATCAGCCAGATATGGATTATTGTCTATAGGTGGCTCCCAGTGTTTCAAAGTCCCCCCACCCCCAAATGTCCTTCTGTTGTACAATAAACAAAGGAGAGCCAAATCCAAGAGAATACACCCTTCTGAAGGATCTGTGTGTGTGTGTGTGTGTGTGTGTGTGTGTGTGTGTGTGCGTGTGTGTGTGTTAGAAAGAGTGAGTTCAGGGAAGAGAGAGACGTGGTCAATGATCTGAGTCAGTTTAATAGGCTGAAGTCACAGCTGAGGCCATCAACCTCACGGACAAAAAATTCCCATGTTCTGGCTCACTTGCGCACTCAAAACCAACTTTTTGCAAACTTTAGCCACTTCTAGCTGCCACAATGTCTCCTGTATAGCACTTCTGTAATAAACGCAGCTAAGTATTGACAGCAATCCACGTTGCTCTTTCTTGAATCGGTGTTTTAAAAAAAAAGAAAAGCTAGTTTACAGTTTAACGGCTTCTGTTGGGTTGAACAGCCTTTCTGTCACATCCCCCCCTGCTGCATGGGGGGAATATTACACAAACCCCCTCAAAACTGTGGTTCAACAATAATAACAGTTACAATAATAACTCTCCATATTTTTGCTAGAATTATTACTACTAAATGATTTGATTGTTTTAGAAGCCGCTATGGTGCTATGTTTGTTTTTTCTTGTTTGTTTTTCTTTATTCTCAAAGCACTGGTGGTCTTACTGGGCCAGGCCTCCCACAGAGGGGAGGCTTTTAATCACAACAGCTTTTATGGATAAATTAAAGTCAAATAAATAAAGAAGAGGGGAAAAAAAGCCAAATCCTCTAACCTAAATAAGCACTTCATGTGATGCATTTTTAAACTCATTTGTGGATTTTTTTCTATTCCCACAACAAAAGGATTTCAATATAATATATTATAATGTAGAAAATCAACAGCTCACTAGAGCTGAAGCTAAAACCACAAGCGAACACAAGTAGAGATAAAGCTAAACTTGTTTACAAATGATGTTGCATTTTTCTTGCGTATTTCCTGCACAAGACTTTATTAAAACGATCAGAGGACATCTCAGGAGTCTCCACAGCAACCACAACGCTGCACCTCCCAGCAACGTGCTTGATTAACGCACAGGTGTAACACGCGCGGCTGACAAACACAGCGACAACCCGTGGTGCGTGCTGACGCGCGCTCCTTTGGCTCTCTCTCCTGAAGCTTATCTCTCTGCTCCGCTGTCCTGTTTTAAAGACCTGAAGAGGGAGACGGAGGTGAGGAGAGACTTCGCACATACCAGAAACAAACTGGTGTTGACAGAGAAGCTGCCCGGGACAAGTGTGGATGCGTTCCCTAATGGGTAGGTGTTCGTGAGGGAGGGGCAGGCGGGATACTCGGGTGGACGGACACCCATCAGCAACCAGGCGCGCACGTGAGAGGGGGGGTGAAGCAATGGCTGAGAATGGATGAGGTGCTGAAAGAGGAAAAGAGGAGGCAGAGAGGAGGAGATGGATGACAGGGAAAATCTGGAAAGGAAGAAGGAATGGGGGTCTTGGGGAGGGCTGCCAGGTGTTCCCCTCACTGTACCTGTAGGTTTCTCTAACCTGCCCTTTTTTCTCTTGACAGCCTGATGGAACACAAACAGCCACCCATCTCAACAAAAGTTAACCAGCAACAGCACAACTCAGCACAGCACTTCCAAGATCTCCTGTTTGGTCCAACGTATGGAAGTGATCTACGAGGCGCAAAGAGCGCCCTGCGAGCATGAAGGAGAAGGAGGAGGAGAAGACCAGCAGCGGAGCAGCCGAGCCAAGAGAGGGGGGAAAGAACTAACCTTCAAAGTCTGATATTATCCCTTCCAAGTGCGCGTTGACAGTGGAGTCAGACATGTTGGGGAGTAGGTGTGTGCCTATAATGTGTGAGAGGGAGCGGGGGTCCCTTTCCCCGGCAAGGAAAAGTCTTCCTGGGGCGCAGTCCTGCTTTTAAACAAATCCCAAATTAGGAGCTTGTGCAAGGACGACGAGGGAAGCAAGGGGGGGGGGAGAAAAACCCAAGAGTTCAGCAGCTCGCTGATCCAAATCTCTGTCTCTCTTAAAGCAGCAACTTATTTTTCTCTTCTCGGTCTCTCCTCCTTCTCAACTTCCAGAGCCTGGAATGAGCAGCAGTGACAACCCCCCACCCTCCCTCTCCTTCCAGCTCTACCGTCTTCCCTCCCCCAGTTTCTCCCTCCCGTTCCTCCTCTGCTTCCTTTCCATGAAAGCTCCCCTTTTTAAGCTCAAATTATACACGCGCTACATTCAGACACGCTTCCCGAGGGCTCGACCACATGACTAACATGCTTTTGGTCAACTGATAAAACTTAATATGTCAGCCCTGAACCGAAGCCCGAAGCAGAGGGAAAACGCCACATCTGTCCTGGAACGTGCGTTACAGTGAAAAGTTAAAGTCCAGGCAGTTTCTGTGGACTAATATGGTCGGGGTATTCTAAGGCTGGCCGGAGACGCTCGGCTGCTCCGGAGGAGGGCATCAATAAATAAGTAGCCTAATGACTGAAGGCGTGTGTGTTTGTGACGGGTGGAGGGGGAGGGGAGGACAGGGGCGTTGGTCGGGGGCCACGAGTTGCACCCAGCATCCCTCTCAGAAATGAGTCACACTGCAATGGCACGGAACAGCCACTGGGATTTACAGCTCCCGCTCCAAATGGCAAACATCAACGGGCTGAAAATGAGAAAAATGCATCAAGTAAAACTGCCAGGAGGACAAAGGAGGGCAGAGATAGGGGGGAAAGTTCTGGATTTGAGCTGCAAACGATTATCAGAGGCCTTTCATTGCCCTGCAGGCTTATCGGAGCCAATTGGAGAGTTTGCTGGTGTGCTATTTCAGAAGTCATAATTCTATGGATAGTTATGGTGTGAAACAACCTCACTGGTCAACAATGGATGTCCGCAAACTTATAAATTTCTATACAAAATCATCGTTTAATTAATACATATATATGAGTTTCAGTATCCTCTTTAATCAATAACAGCCCTAAGATCATGTTAAATCCATCTCAATTATTACAAACAAACAAAAAACAAAATATGCATCATCAGTCACATGATCACGCTGACTGTAAATGCATTTTATTAGCGTGTAACTATGTAAAACTCTGTATAAACAAGGCACATTAAGGCACATTGGTTCTGGGTTGGTTTGAGCTTGCGTAACAAATCGTCTTACAAAGCTACAAACTGTAATAAACCTTTTGTCAGAATGAAAGTTTTTATTTCACAAGGCTCAGAATAGGAGAAAAGCTTTAGCTGCATAAAACCATGTGGAGTTCACAATGCAAGCCACAGTCTGACTGCAACATATGTTTGCAGAGAACCCATGAAAGAAGCCGAACTATAACGTTGAATAAAGAGTCCCCTTTAATCACAACCCTGCACGTGTCCCTCGATGGAGATCTGAAGCTCTAACTGTGCAAAATGTGCAAGAAACCTTTTGAAAACTGGACCTGTGTGGCGATGCCTTCCCGTACGCGCGGATCCCTCGCGACGTCTGTCCTCGTGTCACTTTCTCCGGCAGGGGTCAGCATCCGTCCCGTAAATACCACGTGTCGCCGTGGGCAACTGGACTGGCTGTAATAAGCGCCGAGAAATGCGACTTGACCACAGATATAGATGGAGACGTGGAGGGAATCTCGATCCCGACACACCCTTCGGCTCATGCAGATTCACTGCCCAACACATGTGAGTCAGATTCCTCCACTCCCCTGGCACACACACACACACACACACACACACACACACATGCACACACAGCAGCTATGTGGCAGATGCATGCACAGATACAAACACACACAGTTTAACCTTTCACCAGAACACTCGCCACAACACACACGCTTCCTTCCACTGCATAACCCTGCAAGCCCCTGCAGGCCCCGGCAGCAGCGGTATAATCTCTGCTAACAACTGTTGCGCTCAGACACAGAGCGGCTTTCCCAGCCGATCTGTAAAAAGCTCCGCCCACAGCGCGGCCATACAGTCAGGTCAAGTTTACGCTGAGCCTGCTTTTGTCTTCCAGATTTGTCCTCTAGATTATTAGCAGCATGCGTGGGCGTCTGACCAATCCCATGAGACCGAAAGTGACTTTAGCCTCCATGTTTCCATTACTTGCTTTAGCCTCATTGGGAGTAACTTTCTTAGCTGACGCTTGTCTGTACGATCGCACATATGCATGTTCTGGAATAACAGGGAATCACAGTTTATCCATTAGTCAATTTGATGAAAAAGAAGATGGACGACTTCAGAGCATCCCACCCTTTGATCTCCATTGCCCCCCAACGGCAGGGTCCAGCATAATATGCTCCAGCTCAAACTGGAAGCTCAATGTGTTCTTTTTAAAAAAAAAAAAGTTTTAAGAAGCTACATTGATGAAAACATGATGAATCATCATTCCTGGGATCCCTTTTGAAATGACCCTGAAACACTGATAACACACTCACATGACAACAGCACCAAGATGGCTGCACTCTTGGACATTTGAGAAAAATAGGAACTTGTTTATTTTTCTTATTTAAAGGACGGCTATCTGAAAACATGGGACTCCGATAAAATCACATCAGTCGTGAGGTCCTTGACTAATTATGGTCTGAATTCCACTACGCTGAGTCTTCTTTTTAGTAACTTGCTGTGTTAGAGGAGGAGGAATTGTTGCTATAAAAAAGACGCTCCTCCCTGTCATTGATAATAAATGTAGAAGTAACACAGTGATAACTGAAAATATTATCCCAAGAGTAGGTTCAACAACAGGACGTCAAGAGGAGATAATGAATATCCGGAGGCCTAATTCAGTGGCGTACCGAGGTGTGTCTTTATGAGCAGCTGCTGGTGTTGTGTTGCTCTGGACAGATGGAAACAGCCGCCCAACAACAGTCTTAAACAACACCGGCCCTTCCAAAGTGGGTCTGGCCCCCAGTGCTGAAAATGTGCGGAGCAGAGTGGTAGGAAGGCAGAAACACATCTGTAATAGACCCCACGCCGGCGTGGCAGATGCTGTGCATGGATGTGCGGTTGTGTGCCCGAGTGCACGACAATGACCCTCCTTTGTGCTGATTGATCAAAATCAAAGCACGATGAAACCACAGGAGCCCAATGTGCTGTAATTACTGACAAGAATTCAAACAATTCTGCAACTTTATATCTCCAGGTGTCCACCTCCACTATCCGGTGATAAATGATCGGTGTCTGAACAGGTCATGTCAGGTTCAGACACTCACTGTAATTCCCAACTTCCAAAGCGGCTTCCTGCATGCTTTAATACAACAAAAGCTTTGTACTACCCTTGATGCACATGACTCACTCAAGGATCAGGTTGTGTCAAGCGAGCCGGCCTGAAAGGTCTAAAAAGAAAGGTTTGGCAGCTGTGTAAGCGCCGTTACCATCGCGTGTGTATTCCAACTGTAATTACCGCAGGTCTGTTTACGTGGTAACCACTTTAATAAGCAGCTGAGGCTGGCTGCGGATGTCAGAGGGGCCGAGAGGGCGAAGAGAGACAGATTAGAGGCACAGGGGGCACACAGATGACCACGGTATCAGCAGAAGAATGGCTGTGTACAGTACGCACATGTGGAACACATGTGGAGGTACACAAGACACACCCTAATGCTATTAACTGATAACGTGAGGTTGGGCAGGATTGAGAGGTTGTTGGGCGGGAAGACACCATGGACAGGACACTAGTCCATCACACTCACACCTTGGAGCAAGATATCAACCTGACGGGCACGTTTGGGGACAGTGGGAGGACCCTGGAGGACCTGAAGGAAAGCAGCAAGAGCTCATGTGATGACTAGATAGAAAGGTCGGGAACCAGAATCAAACCAGCAACCTCGGCATTCTGAGGGGACAGTGCCAGTAAGTGATTTTAGGGTCAGACAGAATGCGGACGGGTTGCTGTCCTGCAGCCCGACACACCAACGAATACTGCACCCGCCGCAGAACGTTTCTCCCCTAATATTGTAACTCAGGGCAGCGTACCCCACTCCCACCCCCGCCCCCCCCCCCCCCCCACCCCCACCCCCACCCCCACCCCCACCCCCGGCTGTCATGGTTTTGCCTGTAAGGTTTCTATCCACGGGGAAAAGTGACAGCAGCTGGCCCAAACCAAACGCACCCAGCCAGACCCTGCTAACTTGAATCAGACTCAGCACCTGTTGGCAACATGGCTCCCCCCCACCCACACACACACACACACACACACACACATTGGCATGACATCTAAATTGTTTTCACTCAGCATATCTTTTTGCAGTGAGTGATGTGAATGAGTGTATCTTCTGTCTGCACATATTTTCACATGTGTGTTCCAAAGAACAGAACTCTGTGTGTTGTGAGCGCAGCTGTCCGTCAGAACTCACTATATTTAATGCCGTGACCCCGATATCTTATTATTTATCATTAAACATACAAAGGGCAGCTGTGATGCGATTTCAAAAGCAGCAGCATGATTGCTCAGCGGTCGGGCCAGGACTTTCTCCTGCTCGGTAGCTCTACCTGGTGGCGGGAGTATAAATTATATAATGGTAAACTGGTTCTGTTTGTCGTTCAGAGGATTCATTTGAAGAACGGATTCTTAAACTCAACTCTTCATGTGATCCTTGAAAAAAAAAGAGCACCGACTTGAGTGTCATCAAAGCTCATCAGATGACGTCACAGTGACTCGACTATGAATGGAACAGTACCAAACCAAAGTTCGGCTGTGTCACGTAGTGATTCATGTGAGAAGGGAACACAGGAAACAGACTGCTCACAACCAGCTGAGAGATATTTTCATTTTAAGACAAAAACTCTCATTAGAGGTTGGAATTAGAAGAGAAACACACACACATAGAGCCACAGGCGCACACACACACATTCCGCTCCAGCTATGGTTTCTGTCATGGCTTTTTAACAACACTCATAAAAGGCCACCATTAAAGGTGCAGACAGCATTGCCTCACTAATGCCTTTAACACAACGTACAACAGAGCAATGTGGACACTCTTGGTTGTATTACAAGTATCATATTATCGATACACTGCGTATTATTGTTTCTGTAAGTGGGTCACTCGGCAGACCACACTCGACGGGAAGCGTAGCTCCCTGTTATTATGAATCCTCAATGATTGTAGTGGGGGGCATCTTTCCTCACCGCGCTCGATTTGTCACTTTTTCCTTTCAAAAGCTAGAAAGAAAGAAAGAAAGAAAGAAAAAAAGCACTGCAGTATCTGAAGGAACGTCCGGCTGTGGTCGGCGTTTGAACGCCGCAACAGCAGTTTTTGAATTTTTGAACGGCTGACTGAGATTACCTATTTTATCACAACACTTTTGTTCATTCGTGTGAGGGCTGTGAAACACATAACCTGACACACATGCGTGTAAATTGTTACATTTCGACGAGGAAAGCATCCACGAAATACAAGGAGTTATCTGTGCGGCCAACTTACTGTAAGTAAGAGAGTGGACTGGAGTGGAGCCTCCTCTGTGCTGTTAGCTAAAGGAGGGACTGACTGATGGCAGGAGTGGGATCAGAGCCACAGGAGACAAGGGTAGTGTTGTTCAAACACACTTCTTTCCTGTTTTCACACCAAAGGAGAATGGAAGAACGCAGATTGAGATAAAAGAGACGGAGTTCTGAGATATTGGAGCCACTTGGGTGTCGATCCCTCAGAAGGTGTTTTGTTTTTTTGAGGATAAAACCAACGTATGTAAAGAAAAGTGGACAGTGGAGAGCAGCAACACTTTAAGACAAAAACACAATTTGACAATAGTGGGATGAGGGAGGGCGACACAAAGAGGAGACAAAAAAAGCCCACAGAGCCGATAAAGACGGATAAACCAAAACAGCAGCTAAGCTGCTACACAAACCCTGCAGAGCTCCCAGCTCCAGGTCCAAAACCCAACGAAAACATGCAGTCAGCAAACGGGACAGAATGAGAGAGTGGAAAATACCACAGAGGGGGGGAACAGAGGCCAGCTCTCTCAGAACAGACACCCTAACCCAGAGAAAGAGATGAATAAAGAAGCCTAAAATGTGCCCTTCATCTGGGCTGACAGCTGAGCCTTACCTGAGAACTTGTCCCCCTCCATATCCAGACCATTCCTTCCACAACCACATGTAGCCTCGGCTCCCTCACTCTCTTTTTTAGGACTTCCCTTTCTTCCACTCCACTCGCTCCCTCTCCCTCCCTCTGTTCCTCTTCCTCCACTTCTCACTCTCACCCTTTCCTTTCGGGCTCTCCCTCCCTCCCTCCCTCTCCGTCTCCGCGGTTTGATTCCTTCAGTGTGTCCCGCTAATGAAGTCAGAATTACGACATCCCCATGTGCTGATCATATGTTGCTCGCCCTTCCTCGCTCTTCCCCTCTCTTCCCTCTGACAGGACCAAAAGGACTGAAGCAGTATTGTATCTTGAAAATAGAAACCATTAGCTCCACCATGTGACACGGATATGCTGCTGGCAGATTAAAATAACCCAGTTGCAAACGATCCGTTTGGCTAATTTATGAAGCCATGTGCCAGCTAGCCTAAATTGGCCTAAGATTAAGTTGTTGTTAAGATAGAATTAAGGATATTCCCCTACATTTTCCTCACAAAAAGATCAGTGCAGGGGTGTTATAAACCAGGAAAACCTTTTATATATGAAAATATATATAAAAGGTTTTCCTGGTTTAATGGGAATTAGAGGCACCAGAAACACTGTAGAGAAGCTATTGTGAGAGTGAATGACGCTCTGTTCAAGTGACTCAGATGACCTGTGACCTTTGGCACGTACCTCACACTGCGCCATGGGTCAGGGGTCAGATGACAAGCGCCTGAGCTCTGATAGAGAGATCAAACACACTGAGACATGTCCGCCCAGTGTCTTGTGGAATGGTCCCATACACCAACACTCCACTGTGGTGATGTATTTATGTCAGTGTTCTGTGCTTTTTGCTGTCTTCATTGTTAATTTTCCTTTATATTCTAAATTAGAGCCTGACAATTGTTTTAATCGACACTTGAGGGAAGAAAAAAACAATACCACAGCGACCTCTAGTGGTAAAAACTGTACCGACATGAAAAAAGTGCAAATCTATTAAAAACCTCTCTCTCTCTCTCTGTGAGTGTGTTTGTGTGTGTGTGCGTGTGTGTATGTATGCGTGTGTGTGTGTGTGTGTGTGTGTGTGTGTGTGTGTGTGTGTGTGTCCTCCCAAAAACTGCCTGCCAAATCACAAATCTGCTCTGTTGGCAGTTGTTTTGTACTGGGCATCTACCTTCAAAAGCCTGTACGCACAAACACAGACACACATGCACGCACACACGCACGCACGCACACATCCTGGGGCGCCTGCATCAGCGTCAGGGAGGTCTCTCTGCCTGTCTGCTGACTAACGGAGGCCTTATCCTCAGCCTTGGGCACTTTTCAAAGACAGCCTGTATGAGTGTGCACCTACTTAAGCATATCAGTATCCTAGTGTGTGTGTGTGTGTGTCTGCCATGTGTGTGTGTGTGAGCACTGGACAAGTAAACAGTCTACGTGTCAACGTTTGAATATGTTTTTTCATGACATTCATGCATGTCACTGATGACAGGTACATTCCGTACAGACAAAAATAGACACACAAGGATAATTAAAAATGAAATAAATTAAATCTTTTTCTTATTTGTTTCAGTTGGATGTTATTTGCTCGTCCACACTCACGAGTCTAAGTAGAGGCCAATAACTAGAATGAATAAATAAAATACACAAACAAAAAGAGTAAGAAATATTCCAACAGGATCCGCTGTGGAGTGGCTGTTATGTGCTCCCAGGTCGTTGCCCTGGTGTTTCCACGTGGCTCTGAAGGTCAGTGACTTACAGAACACTGAACTGGGGTCAGATGACCTTGACCATGACCTGACCTGGGTGGATGATGTCAAACGTGCTCTGCAGGTGCTGAGCGGAGTGATGGACAGGCGGGTTTACGCTCAACATACGATGGGTAACAATGACAGTACTTACTGGGACTGGTGACCCCAGGAGCTTCCCGCTCTGTCCTCCTCGCCCGAGCGCTGGCTGATCTCGCTGTAAGGGTGAACAGAAGAAACAGTCAGTAAAACTTTACAGATGAACCAGCGGCGAGGAAGTAAATGCCATTAATAAGTATCTCTGGTAGCAGAGAAGAATCTGAGGTCTAAAGTTAAAGTGTCCTTCCCACAGATGTGATACCATCTCTGCTCTGTGGTTGAACTCTAGCTGTTGTCATTTCCAATCCATATGAGAGTCACTTCCTGTTATCGAACAGTTCCCGACACATCACATCTCTCATCAATCGTGGGTGTGTGTGTGTGCAGTTCTTCCAAATCACCAGTTGGCATCACTGCCTGCTCAGTTGGGTGACTCAGCACCATTGTTTGAATAATGGTGTCTATTTCCTTTCTGAGTAATGTAGCCCCAGTTCTCAGTTACTGCTGCCTTCGATTACATTTAAAATCAAACGCCAAATATATTCAGGTCCAACAGAACCGGGTGGTTCTAAGACGAACCAGAACACGAGCAAGCTTCATGCTGCTTTTTTATCTTTTGCATTGAAAAGTCTGTTTAAATGTTGATGCGGGTCACTGTGGGTGCTGGAATGCCGCTCCGCTGTGTTTCTACAGGAGCCCAGAATGGACAAACGTGAGGCATTTGAGGACAGGTATTCCTCTGATGCACCTCCATTCTCACCACTAGATGCTGCTAAATCTCACACACTGAGGTTTTTGCTGAGATACTTTAGCAAGAATTTGACTGCACTGACTCTAAACTAATTACTGTAAATCAATATAATTTTTTAATTACTGTTCAGTAAAGAATAACGTGGTAACATATGACATCATCAATATGCTAACATGGTCACTGAGAATGTTAGAAAATCTGTTATTGGGGAACACATTGAAATGGATTAACGTGTGTGTGTGTGAGAGAGAGAGAGAGAGAGAGAGAGAGAGAGAGAGAGAGAGAGAGAGAGAGAGAGCATTAGCAATTGTCAGTCTAAGACCGGAAGGAAAATAACAGAAAGAAAGTGATGATGAAATATGACATTTGTTTCCTGCAGTCATGTTCAAACTCCTTCAGAGTTTTTGGCACGGTGGATCAACGTGCTCACATTCTGTTGTAACTTTACCAACCGCACGCAGGAGTTGAAGGAGTCGGGGCTTGAGCTTCACCCTCCAGCGCTCGTCTTAACTTTACAAGACAGTAATATCAAGTAAAGGCAAGATAATGGGCTTTGATTTTTCAGGCTTGATTTGGTTCAGTCATAAACTGTGTTTTCTCATGCGTGAAAAACAAACAACTTTCAAACAAGCGCAAGCAGTTTAAAATGATGCAGTATCTACTGATATCCCATCCAGCTACACCCACGTTTAGTTTATTCAGCTGACGGGTCAAAATCTTTCAGATATTTAAGTGGCAGAATGTTATTAAAGAATAATAAAATCCCACCAGTTTCACTGAGTTCATGTTCTAAGATCTCACTGGATGATCCCAACTTCTGTTATTAGCATAAGGCTGCACCAGTACCTCATACCTGCAGCAATTTCTACCTAATAAATCAAGATAATAATCCCAGGTTTGACAGCAACACTCTGGAAATATGCAGCCATAAAGTTTGACTTTTTAAAAATGTAGCGCCAAAAAACACTCTCAAAATGCATTTAACTGAGACTTTATATAGAAAATCTAAGAGAGGAGGAAGTTTTTGCATTAAAATGACTTAGAAACTGCTGGTTCCTGTAAAAAAGGTGAACCTGGGGTCACAGATCAAACACTCGCACCGGGAATATGTGGAGGAGAAGCTTGTATTGACCTGCAGACAGGAGGAAATGCATCCACGTGTAATCCTGATGTACGTCTAAATGTCAGCAACAGAGCTGTGTGTTGTTGATTTAGAGGGGAAGCATCGCCTCTTCTACTTTAGACCTTTTAAATCACAATCTGAGTGTTCAGCCTGTCAAAGGTGAAACGGTCACCGGGGCCCCCGCTGCAGTGATAACACTGGTGGCCTATTGTGCTGGAGTGTACACACGGACTTGTGTTTAAGAGCTTTCAGTGTATGGAGAAATGACAGAATAGATAAGTCAAAGGCAAGTCTGTAAAGCCTCGCAGCTAAAAAACATGTCTGTACTTATTTACTCTTAACGCTGGAAGGACGGCTTGGTACACGCACACACACACTCCACACACACCCTGACAACACAAAAGCCTCAACAAGCCACCAAGGCTGTGAAAACCTGAGTCGCGGAGCAGAGCTGTGCATCATGTTGGATATAAACCACGTGTTGTGTGTGAACGACCCATCAGGGGCCTCAGACAAGACTGAGCGGTGTCCCTGTGTTTACCTGTGTTTGCTTTACGCCACAGCCGCAGGTTCCAGAGGTCGTTTTGAGGCCCATACAGGAGGGAGGACAGTGGACACGACCCCCCCCAGCAGTACCCTCCCTGTCGGGCAGCTCATCCAAGCCCCCCTCCCTGCTGTCAGAGCGCCCCCAGCCCTCACTCAGCAGGCCGCCTGAAAACCAACACGACTTTGCTCCGACGTCGGGTCAAACCGGAGTCCAAGTGTACAGAAGTGTTCTGGTCCCGGGTCAGACTGGAGACCAGTAAAAGATAAGCGTCTGCCTTCCTTCTCGTTAAAAGCAGGCAGTGAGTTAAAGAGTGTGTTTTTACTGCCTGGCGCTGCCCACAGGAAACATGCTGTGTGTGAGAGGCGAGGCAGCACTCGTGGAGTGGAAGCTAAATCATATATGAATGTCTCTGTTTTTTACGGCACCTTTGTGAGCACGGTGCAATCACATCTCCCAATCTGAAATTAGAGCCTGATCGATTCCAAAGCAGTAGAGTTTTTACAATTTTAAGGGTTCAGCATATCAACGTTTTTCATCATCTTTAGCTGGAAATCAAACAGCACATTCATCAAGTTGTGTTGTTTACAACATCTTTATTAATCGTGTATTGATCAGTGTTTTTGGTCGCATAGAAATACTCATGTCACTATTGATGCATGCGTCGTGGTGTTGGCCCACCATGTTTCTACAATAGCCCCGAATGGACGAAACAGACTCAGAATGCAAAATGAACAACAAAAACTCAGATATTGATGCAGGTATTGATGAATATTTTTACCAAACACAAACCAAACTGGCCCGACTGACACATTTCCATTCAATTTGATCTTAAAGCTGCTGTTTTGCAGCTCCCAGTTCATAATTGAGGTGTACCCACGCTCTCCATCGTGTTAATGCCCCACGCTGCTGTCAGACCACATGTTCCCGCTCCCATCAGATCCTCTGCCAGCCTGCTATTATCTTTTTTACAGGCTCAGCGCACAGGAGTCTGTACGGCCGATCCGTTCACACCTCTGGCAGTGGCGGCGTCACGGATCTGCTGATAATGAATGCCGGGCTGAGTGGACCCTCCGGAGGAGGCTCCAGGGGGCTGCCAAGGGGGGACCAAACGCAGCAGGGGCAACAACAGGGCCCCTTCCGCCAGGGGAAGTCCACATTCCACAGCGGTGTAAACACCCTCGTGTCAGAACGTTAAGCCCAATACCCTTTTTCACTAAGATTTCCAGAAACTTTTATTTCCAGGAAATGTATCCCCCTGGTATTCCAGGTGGTTTACATTTCCACCACACCTCAAATTACTGGAAAATATGCTGAGATCAGAACTGTGGGGAGGGAAGAGATCGGACCCTCTGAGACAGTTGTGGCAAAGATGCTGAACCTTTTTCATGAATTTGTTTCAGCGTTTAGACCCTCTGGTCGGCTATCCTTACAGAGACTCCTTGTTGTCCTGCTGGACATCTTCCAAAGATTATCGGTTTGGATTAGCCCGCCCACTGCTCAGTGAGGCTTGGATACATTTGCGGCAGCACACTGGCTTAAACATGGCGGGTCAGCAGAAGTGCAGACAATGCTAGTGCGTTCCGCCCGTCAGCGTTCTTCAGCACTCAGCAAAAGACTCCCAGGGAGTCTGAAAAGTCCTACCAGGCGCGCTCTCTAGAGAAGGTTTGGAAAAGTTTTAGTTGGAGTTTTCCCTGGTTAGTCGAGGTGGGGACGCGCCCAGGTTTTTCAACATGCCAGCTAAAATGTACAAAAGCTCCTGCAGTGGAAATGAGGCTAAAGCCTCCACCAAAGCCATCAACCCCGGCAGAAGCTG
Organism: Takifugu flavidus; assembly: GCF_003711565.1. Lineage (NCBI taxonomy): Eukaryota > Metazoa > Chordata > Actinopteri > Tetraodontiformes > Tetraodontidae > Takifugu > Takifugu flavidus. The sequence goes on along the minus strand of NC_079537.1, from coordinate 6,915,998 downwards.
TAGTGGGAGAACGAAAGATTCAATGACATCACGCTCTGGTGGTGGGATCCGGTAAAAAAAGAATAGCTCCGCCTCCCCTGACGGACAAATCCATCACGTTCTCCCGTAGTTCTCATCACATTGGTGCATGAAAAGCATCATTTCCTGATTACTCTGGTTTTAACGATGGCTCCATGGCTGCAGACCTTATTCATACAGCTACTTAGCTTATTTTACAGGCTGAACAGATGTTATTGCTGGCGTCCGGCAGGCAAAACAGCGCCTCACACAAGCTAAAATTAGAGAATGCTCAGCTGTGAAATCCACCTTTTTCACAAGAGGGTTTGAGATAAGCTTCAACAGCGAACTGTGCGTGCACGTCCACGTGTCCTAATACGTTATTAGTCCATTATTCACAGACTTCCAGGGAGAGAAAATTGAAGGTTAGACGGCATACTGGGCTAGATGACAGGGCAAAATATGTCTCAGCACAGTTTATAGGTTGACTTTAAAGTTAGCATCCAACAATAGCTGTAGGCCCCGTATCAAAGCCTGGCTCACTCTCCTGTATAAACAGGCGGAAGAGCTGCAACGCCGCACAGAGCACAGCGTTCGTCACAAAGGCACAAGTGGGATCCTGCGTGCCCGAGTGGGACATGAAAGCACATACCGCGGGGAAGCGCACTTGGAAAATAATGACCGTGTGTGGGCGTGCGTGTGTGTTTGAGTGGGTTGTTATTCACACAGGTTACTCATTGATCCAGACAACTTGGAGGGAGTGGTGTACAAGGCAGAGAATGGCTCCAGAGTGTGTGTGTGTGTGTGGGGGGGGGGGGGGTTCGTGAGCGAATGCAGGCACACAGAGCAAGCCTGGGGAGAGGGACATATATGAACCTACACATGGGTGCGAAACACAGGCCGGCCTCCTCCTGCACATCTCTGCTGCTTGTCTAAACAACTCTGCACTTAAGTGAGGAGGGACTGCACACACACACACACACACACACACACACACACACACACACACACTTTGTTATTAGATGATGCCCTGGGTGAAGCGCGTACAAAGAATGTGACAGCTCCACACACGTTGCCACAAAGGAAGAACACACACTCACACAAGGAGGAGGAGAGGCGGCATGACCCAACATGCACTTGGCTCTGACGGAGAACCATCGGACGCACTGTCGCACAAAGAATCGGGAAAGAAGAGCAGGGAAAGGCAGGCATTCCGCGGGATATGCTGGTGTACACTGGGCCGATCAGGGGCCTAGAGAGAAGAGAGGCGAGGAGGAGGAGGAGGAGGAAGACGTCGCAGGTGTTCTCGGGGACACATGCAGCAGTGATGGACGGCCGTGGATGGTGAGGAGACTCCGCCTTCCAAAGAACACAGCTCAAGGCCACGATCCTCTGTCCTGCCTGGGCCAAAACACCAGCCCTCGCCTGCACCGTCGGTGCAACCAACGCCTCCTTTTGATCTCTGGCGAAATGAGCCGCCAAATACCTGCACGTAATAAACTGCAACCACAAACGCATCCAAGCGCCGCAGCAATGAGCCAATCGTTGCTGGCGTGCCGGGTCAATCTCCCTGGCGGAGGAACCGCTCCGTAAAACTGCCAGTAAATACAGATTAACGGGCTGGATACCTCATCCCAAAAGAGCTTTGTCTTCAGCTCAGCTCTCGGAGTTGCCGCGACTCTTTGGGGGGGAGAAAGGTTTGACAGCCACACCTGCGGGCCCGTGTGTGCCTCTCGTTTTGTTCAGCCGTGGTCTGAAGTGCTGAGGAGCACCATGAAGCAGAGTGAAGGTTGTTAACTATTTACCTAAATGTGCCAGTCCGGTTTCATTCTCTCCTATTCCGACACACGCGCGCCCACGCACACGCACACGCCTGACCTGTTTGCTGCTGCGGTCTGACTGTATCATAAAAACCCATTTTAAAAACCCAGGCCTCGTTGTGTCAACACCTACCCTGAAATGAGGATTTCTTCATTGTTGTGGATCTTTCCTCTTTTCCTTTAGGTGGGTTGGAAGAGCCGCTGTTTTCCCCTCGGAGAGTCGGAATGACGTTTACATCCGAAACTTCTGCAGCAACTTTTCCTTTCCTCTGCGGCCTCCCCGCTCGCTCCTCTGTCCCAAACGCACCTGTGCGCTGCTAACGCGCCTCCTTTCTTTGGACTTTCTGGACGCGTTTTACCGTCTAAATTCCCAACGCGATACACTTGGAGAGACAGTCTCCCGGGAATGGATCCTATCACACCTGCGCTCCAGACGCACGCCCAGTCCAGGAGCGGGAGTGGTTTACTGTACAGTCACGGGGGGGGGGGGGGGGGCTTGCACCAAGCGCTGCGGTGAAGACGCGCTTTCATATTTTTAGCTAAGGGGGTTGTGGAACAAAGTGTTTGGAAGAAATTAAGCAAATCAGACAGATCAACCCAAACAGTGCGGTGTTGCGCAATACCGCTGCATGTAAAGAACTTATTAACTGTCATTTAATTTGAACTAAACAGGAAAAAGCACCAAGGAAACATTTTCTCTCACTGTGTGTGTTTGTGTGTGTTTGCGTGTGTGTGGGTGTTGGGGGTGGGGAGAGAGAGAGAAAGGTGTTTGTCGTCTAAACTTTGCGGGTGGGCGTTAGCCAACTTCTGTTCCAACGGGAACCCGTCGGCACCCTTGGAGGTTCACTGCCCCACAGTGGGGGCAATTAAATCAGAACTCACAGGCGCCCTCTTGCGGCCACGCCTAACCAGGACTGGAGTCGGACTTATAGCTGGGAGCGTGAAATATTAGTGTTAGTCATGCAGTTTATTCATGCAGTGGAATTATTATATATTATCCCACAGCAACATCTCTACCAGCTAATGCAAACATTTAGTGCACCTTTACACCTGCTTCTGGATGATTTATTTCTATTAATTACATCTGGCAGATGTGGTAAATAATAGCCAGTCTTCCACAATTAATAATAAATCTCTTTTACAAAATGCAAATCCTTTCATATTAAAAAAGAGACGTGAATATATAGCCAAATAACAGAGAATACATCTTTATAACCACTCCTCTTTCTATTTACAGCTCCTTAGACATTAAAGACAGTTCTCTAGAAATGAACCGCTTATTGTTTATTTTTTTTAATTTATTCCTGGAAACATGAGGTAAAGCTGACAGATTCGTAGATAAGAAGGTGTCGGTGTTTTACTATCCAGCTGAATGCCAAACAAGGAAGTGAAAATTTAAAAAGACTGAGGCGATTCACTCATACAGCGCAGACAAAAATGCATTAAAATGTATCTTTACTGTTGATTAAATATGTGCTTCAGGCACAAAAGGAAAGAAAATCCCGTCCTGAGAGGTAGCCAGTAATAACTGTGCCTGTTTTTCCAAAGTGTTCTTGTGCACATTAACAGCTGTGGATGGAGCCACGACGGGGCCAAACACACGCCAGCGGGGGGGTGTCAGAGCAGAATCTGGAGGGTTCTTTTGTTTCCTGTGGTTTTGATTTTAACAAGATGACATACGCTTCTCTAAAGGCAAACTGGGAATGATGGCAGCAGATGATGGCAGGTCTGTGTGTGACAGTGTGTGAGTCGTCTCTGTACTGAAGCTACAGCAGGTCACCTGTTTGGGTCGGGGGTTGCTGCTCCCCTGACAGCCCATCTCACCCTGTTGTTACTGGTACCTCCCTGGGCCAGGACAGTGGTGCTCTCTCTGTGAGTGTGTGTGTGTGTGTGTGTTTGTGCATGTATGCGTCTGTTTGTGTGTGTCCTGTCTAATGTTTCGTCCAGTATTCCTGCCTCTGGTCTGCTGGAATAGACTACAGCACCTCCAGTGACCCTGACTGTTGTCAAATGTGGGATATGGTTTATCATCATCATCCTCACCATCATCATTATCATCAGTCAGATAAAGCAAGATCGATTTGGTCCACACATTTTGCCATTCAGATTCAGATTTAGATTCAGATCCTTTATTGTCCCACACGGGGAAATTTACAGTGCAACAACAGCAGCAAGAGCACTCAGAGAAAAATAAGATAAAATCAAATAGAACAGGATTTGGAATATACAAGAGGATGTATATTTACAATAATCCAGATAAATGGATACTCGGCCTCTGTGTACCTGTACATAGTACAGAGGGTGAATACAATATACATATCAGAATATATAATATTCAGATTGTGTTAGCGGTTGTTATGTTTATTGTGCAGTCTGACAGCAGCCTGCAGGAAAGATCTGCGATACCTCTCCTTCACACAGCGAGCGTGGAGCAGCCGCTCACTGAAGGAGCTGCCCAGTGCTGTCAGGGGGTCCTGTAGGGGGGGGACGTGTTGTTCAGCATGGATGACAGCTTAGCCATCATGAGTAATGTAAATGGGTAACATACCTTGTATGTAAACTTTGACTATCTTATTTCTACATTTGGACTTTGTCAACACATTTCAGGTGGGGAGATGAGCCGATCATTGATACAAATATGACATAAATATGCATGGGGGTGCGGTGGTTAGCACTGTTGCTAACCACCGACCCCATTTCTGTGTGGAGTCCTCATGTTCTCTCTGCATCTGCGCAGGTTCTCTTGGGGTCCCCCGGCTGCCTCCCAGACTCCAAGGCCGAGCATGTGGAGGAACCCCATCAGGGACTCCAAAGTGACCCGAGAGGTGAATGTGAGTGTGAATGGTGGTGTACTGGTGACTGGGGGGGAGGGTGTACACCCACCGCTCACCTGAAGGCTGCAGGGCTGGGCCACAGTAGATGATGGATGGCTGTATTCATACATTCAATAATTCATACAACATAATATTATACATACATATAACATGTTTATCATGCTGCTGCTCCATAGACATCCACTCATCTGCGCATTACAGGTGTTATAATGCTGTAATCAGCTGCAAACAGATGCTTTAGAGATGTTCCATTTGACATAATTGAAAGCTTCTGGATGTATGTTATTATAGTTATGAAATTAGAAGCACATCCTGTTATTGCAGCAGAAAACCAGGTCACATCATCTGGGTTAAAGCCAGCTGTGTCCTCTGTCTCAGACACAGCAAAATTTTGGAACCAATTTTTTTTTTTACGTAGAGCTATTTTTCAGGTGTGATATCAGAGAGTTCGGATCTGAAATCTTTTTTGCTCTTTGGTTTGTGTGTGCGAGTGTAACGTACACTCACACACTCACCGGTTTGCCGTTCTGTAGCCTCAAAGCACAAATGCACAAAGTATTTTTGTGCCTGTGCTTCTGACGTATACCTCATCATTTACGGTTTCCTGTTGCAGGTTACAGCAGGCAGACAAACCACTGCGGTTACACATCTCTGATCTCCATCTAATGGAACGTCTGAGTTTAAATCATAAAACCTAAGTGATGCAGAAGTGACACAGAGGCGCCCCTGCGGCTCTCAGTGGCATCTTGGGGGTCTCGGTTTCGCTCATTCTGCTAGAATTCACTGCAAGTTTTTATGAGAGCACTTCAAGGTGCGCACACACACACACACACTTATAGATGGCTTGCTGGCTGTGGCTTGGCCTGACATTTATCACACAAATGGTTGTACACATACTTTCAGGCTTTGGTTAAACTTCATTTTGTGCCTACACAATAACTTGCAAACTTTCTGCTGTTTTCTGTGTGTGTATCCTCACATTTACTAAAAATTGAGTACTATGATACTCGTTCTACTAGCAAAGTGGAGTCTTTTTGCAGTCCCCACAACTTCACAGGACGGTTTAGAGGTTAACACATAGCTTAAAGGTTGGCTTTAGGTTAGAGTAAATGTGTCTTTGCATGCAACTTGTCCTGACACATACTGTTAAAGCGGTTGTGTGATTTACACTGTTTGAAGAGGTGTGTTTGCATTCGCCGGCACTGGCACAGGTGATAAATGATGGTGCCATTTTTCGGAATGGCTGCCGCTCCATCTGCAGCTGGTTTATTGTCAACAAGCTTTTGAAAAGAGAAGAAAAGACACATTTGGAAGTTTTTTCAACAAGAATTTTTAAATGGAGACTAACATCTGAACAAAAATCACATGGGCCATTCAAGAGAAAACAGTTAGTTGCCACTGATTCTTGTAGGTCTGTAACTTTAAAAACATGCAAACCTGAAAAACAACTGTGTCATGTGGTTGTCATCTATGCTTAAGACGACAACTACAAGTCACAGGCCTTTCAGATAAATGTATAAAAATAAGAATTACGACACTTTCCCTGCAAAAATGACAAAAGTATATTTACAGTGAAAAAATAAAAAAAATACAAGAAACTCTGGAAGGATGAAAAGTTTTAGAGCCCAATAGTTTGAGAAGCCCCCCCACAGGTGGCTGGCGCCCGTATCCAACCTTCCTGAGGACGCGTTGTTCTGAACAGTCCTTCTCTGACGGGGAAAGAAGGGAGAGAGCTCGGGCTGTGCATCACCGTGCATGCATCGCCTCCTTGTTTCAGGCTGCCAGGCTTGCTCGCTCTGCAGGCCACATCCTCAGCGCCTGAGCGTCCCTCGCATGTCTTCGTAAACATCGTTGCTGATCGTCCGCGTTGCCTTCCTGCTTTTGGTCTAGAAACGACAAACAAGAGTTACAGTTGCATGATCGCCATGAAGCCGCAACCATCCCCTCTCGCCTCGGCTGAAGTGTTTCCTGGATCAGCGAGGGGGATGACAACAATGCCACACGTACGCGGGATAAATGCTGCACGTCTGCGCTCCGTTAGTAGTGGCGGCTTACTTAAAAAACAACCCCGCATTTCCAGAGCATAACAGGAAAATGGAGACGACCCACAAGATTCCATCAGCGCTTGTGAGTCACAGTAAAATTCAATAACACACGCACACAAAAAACAGCCTTTGTGTACCTTGTAGATGTTGCATATGAGGAAGCACATGATGGTAACGAGCAGCAAGACAGCCATGCCCACCAGAGACCCCAGGACCAGGCGTGTGTCTTCTGGTGTGCACTGCTCTTTCTCTAAACACACAGCTATGATGCACACGGAATCAGCACAAGCCCTGGGTTATCGTACGAGTTTGGACTGATGTCTGGAGTTTAGTAGGTGATTTGCTCACCTTTGACCACCAGAAGCAGTGAGCCGCTGCCAAAGTCGTCGACACGTTTCTTGTCATTCTTGGTGTAAATGCACCAGTATGGCCCCGTGTCCTCGATGGTCAGGTTGTTGATGGTGATGTTCACGCTGGGGAAGGCCTGAATGTCGAACTCCAGCCTGCTCCTGAACTCGTGGGAAATGACCGGATTCTTTTCGTTTGTTGAGAAAATATCATCTGTTCGGAAGAGACCTCTCTTGATATTCAGGGAATCTTGATCTTTAACATCAACTCTGCACTTGATAGTGACGGAGTCACCAATGGTCTTCTGCACTAATTGTCCCTCATCTGTACAAAAGAAAAACATGAAGATTTATTTATCATCACCGCTGATGCAGCTTCACTCTCAGGCTCTCGACTTGAAATCAGGCTTACCTGGGCTGCTGAACGCCGCATGGGCCAAACAAAGGACGGTTAAAGACCTCAGCCAGGGAGCAAACATGACGACGTGCGAGGGCTGATGTGAATTAAGACTTTTCAGTAGGAAAGCTGCACGGCTTTCTTAACCACAGTCTAAAGAGAAGAGGCGTCATGTGACTGACAACAAACTAGGTGGTGAGCAGGGAAGAAGCTGAGGGGGAAATGTTTGAGAGAGATGAGGCAAGAAAAGAAGTCTAGGTGGCTAAAGAAGTCTAGGTGGCTAAAGAAGTCTAGGTGGCTAAAATGCATCATTTTAGTGTTATAAATACATTTACATAATACAAACACAAATACAAACATTCCATCCCATCAATAATTAAATTAATCAAAGACAATCATTTATATTTCTTTTTTAGAGAGGGTTTCACATTAAATCAAAACAGGAAGTGTTCCTGCTGAGGTTTCAGATTCTTCTTCTCCACCAACAAAAACTTACCATAAGAGTCAGCAAAGCCACTTTAAGCTTCAAACCAAACCATTTGTCACATGAACAGTGCTTCCATGGTAAATCTGAAGTCACACATTTGCTGATGGGTTGTCAGAGCTGCTGCACACGGATGTAGATCAGGAGGCTCAGCTCGGCACAGGCTGCAGCTGTTTGCTGGAGCTTACACCGCCCTCTAGCGGTTACAGCAAGCAATGTTTGATAGACGGAAACCGCACACCCAGAAATAAACATGTCACTCCGACAAGAACAGGAAAAAACATTTACGAAAGGGATTTTCATGCAAAAAAGTGTGTTGTGTCATAAATTATTTTTGTTGCGGTATATTATAGAAAGTTACTTTATTGTATCAGACGGTCAGAATGCAGATATATTATTTAGAGTAGTAAATAAACAAAGACCTAAGCATCAGAATAAATATAGAGGAGACAAAAGCTGGAGTGTGAAAAAAATCTCACAATCTTGGATGTCGATTAAACCGTATCTTATTGCTAAAGCAAGACATCTGTCCCTAATGACAGCCACGTGTTGTCCAAGCAGGCCATTTAGAACCAGGAAGGAAAAAAGATGGAAAAACATCAACAACCTCCATTAACTTGTCATCAACCTCCGGGAATTGCAAATTCAGCATCAGTGACATCAATAATGGCCTCCACACTCTTTGGAGATAAATAAAAAAAAACAAAATCACCTGCCCCCTCCCTCTCCCTCCCCAGGGGACAAATATAAAGACCCCTGTCTGTCCCACAGTCCCCCTCCCCCCCCTCTTTAATTCCCCTCCTGCAGTCCCATCCCGTTAAGAAGATGCAATATGAGCAGGAGCAGATGCTGCAAGGAAGGTCTTTTATGCTCCCTCTGTCGCTACGGAAACGGCCCTGTCCATTTGCCAACCAGTGCTTCCTGTTTAGGGTTTCTGAGATAATTAAGAGGCATCTGGTCACAGAGCGGCCGGAAGTCCAACAACAATGAAGCAGAATGAAGTCATCGGCTGGATTACTTTTACTGGTGTTGGGTTTAAATATTTATTTCCAGTTGTTGCTGCTCTCCGCTCACAGCAGAGCTGCTGACTCAGGCCTCCTCCAGTGTGAATGGGGGGTATCAATGGGCCGGGATGAATCACCCGGTTCCCCAATTCCTTTCCACACATGCGCGTCCTTTTTCCTCCCTGGGGGTGGGGGGGGGGATCTGAGGCAGGGGCCTTGTCTGGAGCGCACATGACACACTGAGCCAGTCAGTATAACCCAAACCAGCAAAGGATGCACAGACATTCATCACAGGCGTCCAGTTAAATGACTCGGCATATGTCTGGGGTGGGGTGTGTGTGTGTGTGTGTGTGTGGGTGTGTGTGTGGTGGGGGGGGTAATCTCCCGTCTTTCTGGGAAGATTAGCAGGATGATCAAGGGGGATAGGCGGAGAGTCTGCTTTTGCTGATTAGCCACTGACCAGGATGAAAGAGTAAGCTTTTGAAAAGAGAAGAAAAGACACATTTGGAAGTTTTTTCAACAAGAATTTTTAAATGGAGACTAACATCTGAACAAAAATCACATGGGCCATTCAAGAGAAAACAGTTAGTTGCCACTGATTCTTGTAGGTCTGTAACTTTAAAAACATGCAAACCTGAAAAACAACTGTGTCATGTGGTTGTCATCTATGCTTAAGACGACAACTACAAGTCACAGGCCTTTCAGATAAATGTATAAAAATAAGAATTACGACACTTTCCCTGCAAAAATGACAAAAGTATATTTACAGTAAAAAAAAAATAAAATACAAGAAACTCTGGAAGGATGAAAAGTTTTAGAGCCCAATAGTTTGAGAAGCCCCCCACAGGTGGCTGGCGCCCGTATCCAACCTTCCTGAGGACGCGTTGTCCTGAACAGTCCTTCTCTGACGGGGAAAGAAGGGAGAGAGCTCGGGCTGTGCATCACCGTGCATGCATCGCCTCCTTGTTTCAGGCTGCCAGGCTTGCTCGCTCTGCAGGACACATCCTCAGCGCCTGAGCGTCCCTCGCATGTCTTCGTAAACATCGTTGCTGATCGTCCGCGTTGCCTTCCTGCTTTTGGTCTAGAAACGACAAACAAGAGTTACAGTTGCATGATCGCCATGAAGCCGCAACCATCCCCTCTCGCCTCGGCTGAAGTGTTTCCTGGATCAGCGAGGGGGATGACAACAATGCCACACGTACGCGGGATAAATGCTGCACGTCTGCGCTCCGTTAGTAGTGGCGGCTTACTTAAAAAACAACCCCGCATTTCCAGAGCATAACAGGAAAATGGAGACGACCCACAAGATTCCATCAGCGCTTGTGAGTCACAGTAAAATTCAATAACACACGCACACAAAAAACAGCCTTTGTGTACCTTGTAGATGTTGCATATGAGGAAGCACATGATGGTAACGAGCAGCAAGACAGCCATGCCCACCAGAGACCCCAGGACCAGGCGTGTGTCTTCTGGTGTGCACTGCTCTTTCTCTAAACACACAGCTATGATGCACACGGAATCAGCACAAGCCCTGGGTTATCGTACGAGTTTGGACTGATGTCTGGAGTTTAGTAGGTGATTTGCTCACCTTTGACCACCAGAAGCAGTGAGCCGCTGCCATAGTCGACGACACGTTTCTTGGCATTCTTGGTGTAAATGCACCAGTATGGCCCCGTGTCCTCGATGGTCAGGTTGTTGATGGTGATGTTCACGCTGGGGAAGGCCTGAATGTCGAACTCCAGCCTGCTCCTGAGCTCGTAGGAAATGACCGAATTCTTTTCGTTTGTTGCGAAAAGATCATCTGTTTGGAAGAGACCTCTCTTGATATTCAGGGAATCTTGATCTTTAACATCAACTCTGCACTTGATAGTGACGGAGTCACCAATGGTCTTCTGCACTAATTGTCCCTCATCTGTACAAAAGAAACATGAAGATTTATTTAACATCACCGCTGATGCAGCTTCACTCTCAGGCTCTCGACTTGAAATCAGGCTTACCTGGGCTGCTGAACGCCGCATGGGCCAAACAAAGGACGGTTAAAGACCTCAGCCAGGGAGCAAACATGACGACGTGCGAGGGCTGATGTGAATTAAGACTTTTCAGTAGGAAAGCTGCACGGCTTTCTTAACCACAGTCTAAAGAGAAGAGGCGTCATGTGACTGACAACAAACTAGGTGGTGAGCAGGGAAGAAGCTGAGGGGGAAATGTTTGAGAGAGATGAGGCAAGAAAAGAAGTCTAGGTGGCTAAAGAAGTCTAGGTGGCTAAAATGCATCATTTTAGTGTTATAAATACATTTACATAATACAAACACAAATACAAACATTCCATCCCATCAATAATTAAATTAATCAAAGACAATCATTTATATTTCTTTTTTAGAGAGGGTTTCACATTAAATCAAAACAGGAAGTGTTCCTGCTGAGGTTTCAGATTCTTCTTCTCCACCAACAAAAACTTACCATAAGAGTCAGCAAAGCCACTTTAAGCTTCAAACCAAACCATTTGTCACATGAACAGTGCTACACTGCATGGTAAATCTGAAGTCACACATTTGCTGATGGGTTGTCAGAGCTGCTGCACACGGATGTAGATCAGGAGGCTCAGCTCGGCACAGGCTGCAGCTGTTTGCTGGAGCTTACACCGCCCTCTAGCGGTTACAGCAAGCAATGTTTGATAGACGGAAGCCGCACACCCAGAAATAAACATGTCACTCCGACAAGAACAGGAAAAAACATTTACGAAAGGGATTTTCATGCAAAAAAGTGTGTTGTGTCATAAATTATTTTTGTTGCGGTATATTATAGAAAGTTACTTTATTGTATCAGACGGTCAGAATGCAGATATATTATTTAGAGTAGTAAATAAACAAAGACCTAAGCATCAGAATAAATATAGAGGAGACAAAAGCTGGAGTGTGAAAAAAATCTCACAATCTTGGATGTCGATTAAACCGTATCTTATTGCTAAAGCAAGACATCTGTCCCTAATGACAGCCACGTGTTGTCCAAGCAGGCCATTTAGAACCAGGAAGGAAAAAAGATGGAAAAACATCAACAACCTCCATTAACTTGTCATCAACCTCCGGGAATTGCAAATTCAGCATCAGTGACATCAATAATGGCCTCCACACTCTTTGGAGATAAATAAAAAAAAACAAAATCACCTGCCCCCTCCCTCTCCCTCCCCAGGGGACAAATATAAAGACCCCTGTCTGTCCCACAGTCCCCCTCCCCCCCTTCTTTAATTCCCCTCCTGCAGTCCCATCCCGTTAAGAAGATGCAATATGAGCAGGAGCAGATGCTGCAAGGAAGGTCTTTTATGCTCCCTCAGTCGCTACGGAAACGGCCCTGTCCATTTGCCAACCAGTGCTTCCTGTTTAGGGTTTCTGAGATAATTGAGAGGCATCTGGTCACAGAGCGGCCGGAAGTCCAACAACAATGAAGCAGAATGAAGTCATCGGCTGGATTACTTTTACTGGTGTTGGGTTTAAATATTTATTTCCAGTTGTTGCTGCTCTCCGCTCACAGCAGAGCTGCTGACTCAGGCCTCCTCCAGTGTGAATGGGGGGTATCAATGGGCCGGGATGAATCACCCGGTTCCCCAATTCCTTTCCACACATGCGCGTCCTTTTTCCTCCCTGGGGGGGGGGGGATCTGAGGCAGGGGCCTTGTCTGGAGCGCACATGACACACTGAGCCAGTCAGTATAACCCAAACCAGCAAAGGATGCACAGACATTCATCACAGGCGTCCAGTTAAATGACTCGGCATATGTCTGGGGTGGGGTGTGTGTGTGTGTGTGTGTGGGGGGGGTAATCTCCCGTCTTTCTGGGAAGATTAGCAGGATGATCAAGGGGGATAGGCGGAGAGTCTGCTTTTGCTGATTAGCCACTGACCAGGATGAAAGAGTAATCTCCTGTGTTGCATTTGTTTACTGGCTGAGCCCTTCTCCAATCTGCTTAATTCAAACACAGCCCCCCCCCGCCACACCCACCACACATACACACAGATATCAACATGTTTTCATTAACATTTGCAAATGAAAATGTTACATTTGGTTTTTAAGTGTAGCAACGCTGGTGATCCTGGGAAGGAGGGGGCGGGGGGGGGGTCGCATCAAAGTTAATATCCTCAAAATGACACAGTAATACTGGAGTCTATCCCAGAGGTCACTGGCTGACTGGTAGAAACACGCCCTGTACTGGTCACCAGTCCATCCCAGAGTCTTCAGTCAAGCTAAAGTGTGTTTGGGGTGTGGGACCAACACAGGCACAGGGGGCACACACAAACCACACAAACAGACTCTGAGCCTGGCCATCTGCACTAATGCCCCCCGGCCACCCCTCCAGACCAGATTGATAATCCATCAGATGAACAATTTCTAAAATGAGGTATAAGTTTCAACCCAACAAGCCATGGCCAGTTCAGCATCTAAAGGAGATTTGGGAAGGGCGGCCGTGGGCCGTAGCAGTCCCAGAACGCTTTTCCACCTTCAGGATCAACGGGTGCAGCAGAGTTCAAGGATATTAGAGACTGGACTTTCCCCGGTGGGTACAGCTCCAGCCTCCATCCTGGCAGGTTTCCAGAGCAGGAAGTCCGTTTCCTGATCTCGGGTGACCTCTGCATGCCTCCCAGACTTCAACACACCTATGCAGCACTACAATCTAGTCGCTCCAAATCTGGCTCTTGGAAGTGGAAGCTAAATTTTATAATTTTTCTAATAGATCAGCCTCATTTCAGGCCACATCTGCAGCATGTAGCCATTACAGGCACAGAAAGGGGGAAGGTCCTGCTGACCACAACTATTGGATTCCTATGCAATCTGCCCCAGAGGCTCCCTCAAGGTTGAGTCAGTAACAAACTGTTCAAATCAAGGGTCAAATAGAGGGTTGATCCTCTAGTAATGCTGCTTCCAGGAGTCAAGAGTACTGATCCAGACATGCTGGCCTCTTGATCCAAATAAACTCAAACGGTTCTGTTTCTGGGGGCTGCTATTACCAAATAAAGCAATCATAGCAGAGCTCAAGTGTTTGATGAATAACATTCTGCGCAAATTACTTCAACTTTTCAGTGCGTCCGCCTCACCGCTGTAAAAATCTCAATCCAGACTGCTGACAAAAAGCACGGCTCTTAGCTCAGAGGCTGCAGCAGGACGGCCAAATATCCAGCACATGAGGTCAGTAGGAGGGGAGGGATTTGGGTTTTTTTTTTCTGGCAGAATAGAGGCGGCTTTCGTGATTACTTTGTCCGGGCAAATTTCCAGTCAGCCCGTCTCTGCTCTGAAACACTGCAGTCTTCAGGAGCTCTCTCGCACAGCATAAATAACGGCCCAAAGTACAGAGCCTTTTATGAACAAAAAACCTGGGAAAGACATGTCTCTTTCCTCCGAAATAAAGACCTTCGCTCCATATGAACAGGAGCACATCAGCGGGATTACAGAGGAAATGCAGCGACCAGAGGAAGTTCATATCAATCTTTATTGTATTTAGAAATCCACGCATCAAATCTTTTTCATTATTTTTTGTTTTTCTTTGAACATTTACAACAGGGAAGAACGAGGGACAAGCTAGACGTCATGCCTTTTCCAGCAGGCGCGATGCACTACAGGATGGGCTGATTTTGGATAAACAGGAGGGGGGGCGGGGCGGAGATACATAAAGTGCTTTTAACAGTTTTTTTGAGTTTTAATAGAAAAAAAAGGATAAAAACAGAAGGGTTGAGGGTGGACAAAGAGGAGATGAGGGGAGGGATGAGTGTGACACAAGTGAAGGGCGGAGGCAGGGGGGGCTGATGTGGAGGAAGAGAGCGGTGGGGCATTTATCTTTAAAAAAATAAAAAGAAAAGAATTGAACAAAAAAAAAAAAAAAAAAGCGCTCTCAACCCAGGATGAGGCTGGATTTCCCACCGGGGGGGTTTCTTCGGCCGCCCGTGGCCCCGTTGGCAGCCTCCGATGGTTCAGAGGGCTGTGGCTTGTCCTGCTGGTCCTCCTGCTCTGCATCAGCAGGACAATCTGAGGACACAGACCAAAAGCAGGATTCAACTCCGACGCACAAGAGCAGGAAAAGTCTTTAAAAATAAACCTGGACAACAGGAGGGAATAGAATCAACTCCAGCAAAGTTATCCGTGACTGTCTTCAGCAGTTCTGCTGAAACTTTCCTGACATGTCACAGTCTGACCCTTGACCTCGCGCACTTCCATTTTGAGGGGCGGGGGTCTGAGGTGGACTTGCATCGGCCTCTTGTAGTCCATTAGAGCCTGAACAAACCAAAACGGGCTTCTTTGCACACGAAATGGACATTCAACAGATATTCTGATATCAGGAGGAGAAGGTGCTGCAGGTAGAAGGGCACATGCACGCCGACGTCAATCGCACTGGAAAGCAAAGGCACAAACGTGCGCTCGGATCTTTAAAGTCCTCTGTGGTCCCACCGTCCATTATCTGGAGGAGCGGACGTGCTCTAACCAACGCGCACCTGGAGGTTAATAAAAAAGCTTTTCGTACTAAGTGAAGCCTGCCATCAAACAACAGCTGCCGCACTATGGACCATCACGTCATCCTGACGGACAGCAACCACATCAAAGGGATGCGGTTGATTTACCGGAGAAGAGAGAGGCCGAGCGCTGGGTCTTGTTTTCAAAAGTCACGCTAGCAGGATGTGGGAAAACCAAACCCAAGACTCAGAGATTTTAACAGCGCGGAAAGAAGCGGCACATAGCTGATCCGCCATCGCAAACCGTGGAGCTATTCACGGAATAATTGGTCACGCGTTGCTGCTTGGACACAGCCATGTGTTACAGACACTCAACGCTCTTCAGAAACACAAAAACTGAGGACGCTTACCATCGTTCGCTTGCTGCTGGCCATTCTCGGGCTACAATGTAAACACAAGACAAGCATATCAGACACAACCTCATCAAGTCAGCGTGGACCTGTTACCAAAAACATCTGACGACTTCCTGTTCCAGTGTTGAAGCACAGAAGGGGGGACTGATTTGTCTGGGTAGGCCTATAATAATCGGCTAACATGTTGCCATGGCACCAAACTGGTGTGGAGGGGAAGATGTGACGTGGCGTAAACTGGATCAGCAGAATTTCAGCCGCACGAACATGTTTAAATGTATATTTCTTTGAACCCCCCCCACCCAGTACAGATACAGGGAGGGGTTGCTCTGACAGGGTGGAGTTGAAAGCTCGGTGAGAAGCTGTTGCTAATTGAAACACAAATTCAATTTCTTTTAGTCAAGTTAAAACTAACGTGAGGAATGTGGACTAGCTGGAGAAAAAAGGAAACCGTTGGCGTCTACAAGTGTGGAGAACATCTTTGATAGGACACACCAGGTTGGTTTTAAAATGATGGATAACGCCACCCTCCCCCCGTGAATTTTCCATTGGGCCACTTGGAACGGGAGTTAATCTCCGACTGTGTGCTTTTTGGGCTGCAGCTCTGTTTTGGAAACACACTCGGTGAGAGTTACCTCTTTTGTCTGGCTCCAGACCAAGGCCGCCCCAGAGTTGTGGATGGTGGTCAGTTCCGGCTGAGGGTTCTTGGGGAAGAGGATGGGTTGCTGGCACCGCCTCAGCGGGGCAGAGGGCTCTCCGCACAGGGTACCTGTTGGTGCCCCAGCTGCAGGGGGGGAAAAGAAATCTAAATGAGACTTTGTGGCCAGTAACGTATATACAGTAAAACTAAAGTTAGACGGAGAAAAATCCTACAAAAAGATACATCACATGGACTCCAGGACCACCCCCAATATCTCTAACCCTGGACCCCAACCGAGCTGAGGAAAAGATTACTCTTTCTGACAAAACCTCAGCTTTACTGGGAGGAAAGGACTAAAAGAATATGAAATAAAAATCAGGGAGAACCAGTAGGAGACGATGTTAAATCCGCTCTGCCGGGCTCGGAAATGCTGTGGAGCACTTCCAGGCAGACAACCTGAATACCAAGACTCAAATAAGCCAGCAAACCTTCACTCTCCTCCAGCAGAGAGAACATTAAAACACAGTGACCCACTGTGAGGAAGCAGGCTGCTGAGCAAACCAATGCCGCAGCTCTGTCCCCGAGGACCAGGGAGGGGACAGAGCTCTTTTATTGTGACGGGAACAATGGGGTTCCAGAGGCGGAGGAGTGGCTGATGTCAATAATTAAGTAGAGTCAATCATCCGCCAAAAACACTCAACAAGATCTACTTTATTTGATCAACTCTGAACATCAAAAGGTAAGTGGAGGAGGTATTAAAGCGCTAGAAACCGGAGATGCTTAGGCAACCTAGAGCTGCATGCTGATAAACATGTCAGCACGTCTTTATATCATGGCGACATGACCAACTTGGGAGGATTTGGAAAATTGTGAATTAAATTACTTGCATCAATAGAGATGTTGAAAGCTTAATCATTTGACAAACAACCATTCAGGTGCTTCAGTGGCTACATGTTCACCTGTGAAATATACCTATATACTCACACCTATATCAATTTTAATCAACAAAACCAACATATGTGTTTATTCTTAATTGCTTTAAGTGAAAAGAGCTCATTCAGGCAGCTTTGCTCTGGTGACACTCCTCAGTTCCTAGAACCATTTCCAGGAAATGCCAACACGCTTGAGGAATGCGGATCTGTAGCTGCAGCTTCAGTCTGCGTGTTTAAATGACAGGTTAGCATCACATGCTACACGGGGGATCGATACCTGGCAACATTTAGGCAAACAGGAACCTAAACCAGAGGAATAACTGAAAGCGTAGGACATTTTTAAAGTGTGTGCTGCAGCATAAGGTAAAAGCTACTTTACAGTGACCCCCACATTTCTGTTTCTGTGAAGCTGCTGGTATTTTTTACATGAACCAACTACAGGCTCCTCTTCCTGGTTGGTGACAACACCCCACTTACTGGTACATAACATCACCAGTTCAGAATTTCAGCAGACAACACCACCAACCATCTACTCATTTAACTTCCACGGCTACTCTGTCGCCAAAGCAAGGTCGATGGGTTTGTGACATCATTTGGGTCATTAGGAGGAAAGGTCAAATTTGAAGCCACACGATCTAAAATAAAAACAGTTGATTTATGTATAGAAAACCCTGATGATCAGTCAGACCTTCTCATTGAGACCCAGAGTTGCATCTAGTCTTATGCACAGAAAGAAGACACCAGCTCTTTGTGTTATGTAGCAACTGTACGTCCTCATGGCTCATTTGCAAAAGAATGCAAACAAAGTCCCGACTAAAGCTTAAAAGATGGTGCATTCGGGTTGAAGAGGCGGCCTTTTAATATCGGAGGAAGTGCTTTATATTGTCTTGATTTTGTAATTGGATGTGGGATGTGCATACATCTGGAAGTGTTTTCTTTGCTCACTCTTCTAGCACCAGAGCGTTACAATAAATAAAGAAAAGTATTAAGCAAGAACCAACAAGACGGGATGGGACAAAACAGTGCAAGCTGCTCTCGTCGCGTGGAAAACACCGGAAAAACAAACAAGAAAGGACCTTCGGCGCCCAACATACCCAAAGAGACCCAAATGGGAGCGTGAAGGCAATCAACTTTGCTTTGAGACAAAAACAAACATCCCTTCCAGTTAAATAAAACATAGCCTGTGCAAAGGTTTTACCATCAGTGGTGAACTTCATGCTCAACCGTTCACACGCACTCACAAAACCTAGTCTGTGGAAACACTTTTTCCTAATGTGTCGAGTGTGGAGCCATGTGATAATACTAAAAATGTTAGCACAGCCCGAGCTGGAACGGAATAGAATTATCCTCATATCCATTTAAAAAAAAAAAAAAAACCCACACGTTCTAACAGTTGTTCTGAAGGCCCACTCTGGGCCCAGCCATCAAAGCTGAGCACCAGAGTTCTCTGCTACTTTGACTGTTAAACCTGTGGTAGCATTTTCTGACAGCCTAACTGGAAAAAAGAAAAGGCTACATAACGCTCCAGTTTCCAAGTTCAGCTTAGAATTAATTCTGTGGTCCTTTTTGCTTACTCAAGGCTTCTGGCAATTCTTTCTAGTTTAGCAAGCTTTCCCTTCTAAAAGTGCTTACACACCCTCCCAAAAAGTCTCTCCCTCATTGTTTTCCTTGCACTGTTGTCAGTGTAGCCATGTCACACCCAGCTGAGATAATATAGATCAAATCTGAAGGATTTACTGGGTGGATTGTTCCTCCGATGAGCATGAGGATCATCAGGCTCTGCGAAGATGTTGGAAGCCATCTTGTTTTTGCGCTGGGGGGTGGTGTTCTCCTCTGCGCCAAGGCTGAAGCTGGACTCCCCACCTGGCGGTCTTAGTACCCTGGAACGAGAGATCGTGACCCAATGACATCATGCTACTGTAGTCGCCGTCTGCTCCTCAGGCTAGGCTATTTTGCCCGTGTCACGCGACATGAGAACCACAATGAAGTTTTCTCAGCACAATAACATACAAATAAACAATGTTTAAAACAGGCGAACGGGGCCGTCTCTAAGCCCCGGCTGTCAGGCCATGAGACAGTCAGCCACAATCTCTGGCCGGCAGCTGACTCCAGTCACATATAATCACAGACTTAGGTGGCTAGCTGCCGTCGCTCCTCGGGACAGATTCCTTTGCAGTGACACAAGCGCGGGTGTATCAGTTCCTGATAGCATTGCGGGTCCACTATTCGATGAGTTGATTGAAACAGGCTTTGCCCTCCCTTTGGCTCAATATTACACATCAGAGGTGAAAGGTCTGAGGCCTACAGCAAATATAGGTCACCCAATAACCAGACTGCCCTGGAGTAAAAAAGGCCCGTGTTACTTTACACCCATCTTCCACAAAAAGATAAAAGATAAGGCAAGGCTTTTATTCTTTGGTTTGCTGGTGAGGGACAGTCGGGGTGAGGAACAAAACCTGACGTGTCTGCAGAGGCCCCGCTGGACCCCTCCCTCTTTTTTTCTCCCCCTTCCAGCTAAACTCTGTTCCGCTCCTCAGAGTCCCCGAAGCCACCAGCTGACACCCCGAGCAGCTGTCCGAGGGCCAGGCGGGCAGATGGAGCCCAAAAAACAACTCTGCTCTCCAAGCCCCAACTATAAAAAGGCTATCTAGATGTGGGGGGAAATCGAGGCGGAGCGAGCCGCTCCGGTGACACTTTAATAAAATCCATTCTTGAGGGTTTGACACACTTGGCTGTGACAGTAATGCTTCAACCAGACTTCACCTCCCGGCCAAAGGGTGAGCTCATGCTTTCCACACGGATGGCGACGGGAGAGAGAGAAAAGCGGAAGGCTCTAAGCTGCCCGGCAGCAGACCCCACCCTTGAAATGAAACTGCAAATATCAATGAAAGGACAATATTGTTCAGGAGCCTTCAGACAGGTGCAGGGAAGGCAGATGCAGCCCGGGTCCAAACCCCGCGATGGCGGCTCTGATAAGGCGGTGAAGGAGGCCCCGATGCCTACGGAGATTTCCGCTGAATTCTGGTGCTGCACCCATCCCTGTGGTCGGCTAGCAACAGTAATGACCAGCGGGTCATACACGGGGGGGGGGGCTTTAAAGAGCAAAAGCAAAGCGCCAAGGGCAGATTTACTGGCTTATCTAGCCCAGGGCCCCCACCCAAGCCCCCGCATCATCCACGCACAGCGTGCGCCTTCGGAACGCGTCATGGCCGGTTAAGATTTGACGAACGATGGACGATCAGGGGGGGAAAAAAATGATCAGTGCAGTCCACAATCTCACAAAGCAAGACGGAATTTAAAGAGGATCTCTGTCCATTGATTTCACTGCAAAAAAGGGGGCAGACATGCAGCGTCACTTACTGGAAAGGCATGACTGTATCCTGGGAGGGTGGGAGGCCTCCTTAAAAGTACCTCTTCAACGGTTTTAAGGTGGACTCATCTTGGACAAAGGCGACAAAATATATATATGCGTGTGTGTATATTCTATACGATCACGTCGTGATGGTCCTTTTCTCTAAACTTCCGCCAGACAATGAGCCACTTGAGTCATAACGACATACGCAGACTCGTCTGGGAATCTTCCTGCCAACGATCGCATATCAGGATTCCTGTTCCCGGGCTGTACTTTCGCTCATCTGCTGGGAAAACTACAAGAAAAGAAAATCCGCAGACGCGACTTAAACCCTCGAGAGGATGACACGTCCGAAAAATATAGCAGGGCGAAGGGCGCATGGAGAGCCCAGTAAAGTTCTTAAATGTGGGGCAAACGCCCGTCCGCTAGACCAGCCCGGCGCTTTTAGCACGTTTCCCCGATAAAAAGGACGAAATCCTCCCCCGGGGTTCCCGTCCGGATCCATACAAAGGGCAGACAGGCTAGCCGAACTTAGTGCAGCTACATGCTAAATGGTGCATCGCCCCACAAGATTAACTTAATTAGCGCCAGTTTAGCTAAATCCAGAAACGTCCCTCGCCTCCCCAGCGCCGAGCTAATTTCATGTGGATTACTGCCTTCAGGAGACGGCGGGTACCCGCTGGGTCACAGACAGCCTGGCTCACATCACATTTTCTTTTGTTCCTCCATTGGAGGTTTTCGGCTTTTTTTTACCTGGAGCTGCTTTTACCGTTGGGGCTTATTCCTTGAAAGGTGGTGGTCGTCGTCATCTTCGCCGAATATTCGGTTGCCTCGGCCGTCAACAAGTACTCAGAGGAGAAACTAATAAAAAGTCTGGCGTGGTTTTTTTCCCTTCTTCCCCCGCAGAGATGCGACAGGATGGATGTAGACTCCACCCGACACTGAAAAAATATAACGTAGACCAGATCCGCTGGTTCTGCGGTGCCAGCCCACCAGACCCAGCCCACCAGCGTTTCGCCTCCGCTGATTGGCTGGAGCGTCGCGGAGCTCTTCTCCCATTGGCTGGAGCGTCGCGGAGCTCTTCGTCCATTGGCTGGAGCTGCAGCGCTGACCTGTCTCGTTGGTGGCCGGCCTGAGCTGCGTGTCAACGAGCCGACAGCAGAGCCCACATCCCCGAGGACATTTTATTCCATCTATTAGGGCTGCTCACGCATCGCTGCGGAATGTATGAAAGAAAACCTCAGAAATGAGATCATCAACGATATCGAAGTCTGTGGAATGAGAAATTTCAACTGTCGGTAGGCCAATCGCCCCACAGCCAAATGTTAATGTTGGCCTGTTAATTGGTTTTCTCCCAAATTATTCTTTTACGCAGAGAAGAAACCCAAACAAAACAAAGCCGTGCATATTAGGTTGGCTGGATACTGTCCCTTGGTGTAAATGGCTTCCTGTGATGGTGACCTATAGATCCCAGCGGCCCCAGTGACCCTGATTAGAGGATAGATGATGTTAATGTGTGCAGAAATTAAACCTGTTCTCCTCTTGCATGCCTCACACCCAGTCATGCTCTCTTCAGTAGTTAACATAAAAATGTCATTTTCAGACAAGCTTTAATGAAAATTTGGGAGATCTCAATATGTATAAATCAATTGTAATATACAAATATATATTTGTTAAAGGGTTTAAAATCGCTGCATCTTTTCCCTGCTGATGTGCAGAGACATTTCAGATATTTCTATTTTAAGGCATTTTCTACTGAACACACCATTTCTGCACGAACCCGTCAGTCACACACAGGCAGACGGAATTCGATGGTTGGAAAAAAAGACAATAGCTTTATTTTTTACAGAAGTCTTCATACACAATACCATCGTTTAATCAACAGAAACACCTCTTCGTGCTTCTTGAAACATGAAGCCTGGCCTAGTCGAACCGACGATCAAAACATTTCTCTACACATCCACTACTATATAAAACTGTATAAAATCTTTTTTTTTGTTTCGTTTTTACACCAGAAAACAAGTTTCGGTACGGCCCTATAACTAAACTGGGTTCAGATCTGATAACCAATCAGTCCACCGAGAGACCAAATTTGCTGGACGCTGATCAAACAGACACTTGATCAGTTAAATTATGATCAACAATCCTACATGTCTGCAAACCTTTCAAACTGGAAAGTCCTCAACATTTACCACAATACAACCGGGACACGCCTGACCTGAATTCAGAACGACCGACGCGGGTTCTATACAAAAAGGGAACAAGAATAATACTGTACAGCAGTTATGCGTAACAGAAATGGCAACTCCTGCACTGGGTGTTACTGGAACAATAGTCGAGAAGGAAAAAGCAGCCAGTTGTGTCGTATCTGTTGTGTTGTGAAGGGGAAACACGGCGGCGGCCGGCGGGTCAAATCCAACCTCCCGTCTGTTGCTGGAACACGTCAATAGTGTCTTCATCTTCCATTTCCAACTGTTGAGAGAAGGACAGGGTTATTCCACTATCACCTTGCTCAGGTTCGGCCTGCCACCATTTCTGTCCGCCAGCTTCATTTACATCTGCGCCTGTGAGGCAAAAGCGGCGGCGATAGGAATTATCTGAAATGACAGGTGAGCGTGCGCATCATGTCAACAAGTCTCTGCGGCACCGCGTCTCCTGAGGCTGTTTATATCATTTGCTTTAACAGCCCTGGAACCACAGGCAGGTTTGTGTTGCAGTGGAAGTGCAGTTGTGTCACGTGCAGCGGTATTCTAGGAACAACGCAGTAAACATGTGGACTTGTGTGTTTTGACAGCCTGCGGGAGGAGGAGGAACCTTCTGAGGAAGTCTCATGTGAAACAGCAGCTACAGATCTTTAACAGTTTTCTGCCAGCAGCCTTCGGTCCTTTGGCTCTTACTCTATTGCGCAAAATGAATCGATCACATTGTCATTTCCTCCAAGAGGAGAAGGTCGATACGACGGGTAATTAGAAAAGGAAGATGGATGCTGCGAGTACGCCGTTAGAATTTTCATATATCTGCCATGCAAATCATTCATTTAATCATTTGTTTTCTCACTTAAGCCAGCCTTTTGCACAGCGCGGCAATAATTATGGACATGCCCAGTACAGCATTGACTCCAAACTGTACTGAGCTGAGATTTTGTGTAACTGGACAAACACACTTTTTTAAAAAAAATGGTGTGAGGCAAACAACTACTGCGGAGACAAGATAAGGGGCCACTGATTGGCTGAATGCACAACACTAAAATATGGCCAATATGTTGGATGATTAGGTGTCACCACCTGAACTAAGAGATGAAGCAGCTCAGCAGATGTCAGCTTTTATCATCTCAAGGCTGCCTAATGTGAGCCGTCTACACATCCCAGTTGCTGCTGATGCCAGATAAACAGCAGTTTGACCACATGGGCAGCACGGCTGAGCCTTAAGTAAAGTTTTGCCTGTTTTAGGTAGTTAATGGTTGTCAGGAGCGAATACTTACCCGCGCTGGTGTGTCGTTCTCGTTTATTGGCTGCCCATCAAATCTGAACCGTATCTGCCTCATTGAAAGTCCCTGTCAACACAAAAACAATCTAATGAATAAAGAAACCTGAACAGATAAAGGATTCCTTAGTTCTCCCAAAAAAGTGCTTAAAGTGCTGCGTTGTCCATTCCAAGGTTACATCACTACAAATAGTAAAATAAAACAAAAAAACTGCAGTCGGTTGGTGACAGAAAGTCTCCCGGCAAAGGACGACTTCAGACGACTGCTGATTAAAATGTTTTGTCTCAGACAGTTGAGCAGATAAGGAGGTGCGATGTGGAAAGATGCGACCAGCCCTCGTCATTAGCCTGTAAAGTGACAGCGGCATCTTCAGGCCACTTCAGCGTGAAAGTCCTGGTGTCAAAACAGCCTTTCGCATCTCCCCTTAATGTTAAGATTATCTGCCTGACGTTAGCCATTAGAGGCTGCTGGAGAATATGAAAAATGTGCAGACTTAAAAAAAATAAAAAAATCCAGTGATTATTTCCATACAGCAAAAAGGCAACAGCCTCGCTCTTGCAACAGAGACACGGCCTAAAATACCCTGCTGTCAAATAATAATAAAAAATAAACTCTGAAAGGACAAACATTTCGGCATGTTGTAGCAGGAAATAATGGATGAACTAAGCTCAGGTATGCAGGCACCAGTCAGGGCCCAGTGTTATGTGTGCTGACTCACTGGGTGTGCATGGTTTCCTGAGACACTTAAACAGAGGGACATTTATTTAAAGGAAGCGTACTATTCACAGAACTAAACAGTAAATATTAGAGAAACCATACATAATCCTAAAGTAAAACAACAGTAGCCCCCCCAGGGTCTTCACCATGCAAACACAGCAGCAGCAAATGTTCAGCGACACAAATTGAGGACAAACGGGCAGAATCCTTGTTGCTGCAGCGGCGTGGATGTTATGGATTTCTTTCC
Organism: Takifugu flavidus; assembly: GCF_003711565.1. Taxonomy (NCBI): domain Eukaryota; kingdom Metazoa; phylum Chordata; class Actinopteri; order Tetraodontiformes; family Tetraodontidae; genus Takifugu; species Takifugu flavidus. Next base: position 6,890,857 of record NC_079537.1, on the reverse strand, counting down.
TTTGGCCGTAGACGGCCGCATTCATGCCGTATTTTTCTCCCTGTCGGCCTACTGTTGGGACCCTGATGCTCTTCTGAACAATCTTAATCAACATAGAAACCTTGTACACCCAAATAAGAAGTGAGTGCTGTAGACCATGAAGACTCTTGCGGGCCCACCTGTCTGTCGCAGTACGCCTTCATCAGTTTGATGAGTGGTGTGTGCCTCTTGATCTTGAACTGAACGACTGATCCATCCTGGCCCGCAACCTTCAGGTTTATGTGTTCGTTGCCTTCCGTCTTGACCGCTTCCTGTGAGGGAAAAAAAAAAAATCAGGAGGTGGAAAAATGGTTGATAGTTTTCCAGGAAACTGATTTTTACTTGATTTTCAAAGAACTAACATGTTTTTTTCCCTGTAGCTCTTTACTGGCGCCTAGCTGTGAATTTGCACACTACAGTGTTTAGAAAACCTTTTTAAAAGGGTTGATGCCGGGAAAATCGGGAAAGTTGTGAAAAGCTTGAAGAAAACGTAATAATTGTAAAATTCCCTACCTGGTTAACTAGTAACTGTAATAAACAGCACAGCACAAAGCAGTTCCAAGATTCCATAAGGCCTAATGCACACTTCACTTGATAGTAGGCTATTCTGTTTAGATACAGTCTAAATGCAGTACAACTCAATCATTGTGTAGTAAAAGGAGCCTTTAGGAAACCCTCACAAAAACAGTAATCTATTACTTGCTAAATATGATAAAGAGTGCTTAACATCTGGGGGTTAACATTTTAACCTAGATTAATTACAAATCAATGTTCCTCTAAATCCAGCTGGCTGGAGAAAGGTTACAGACACTTGTGCTTTCCCATCCCTCTTTGGCTCCATTCTGTGCTCTCATTTGCAAGTTGCCACAGAACACAACAGTACCAGTTGATACTGGTGCACCACTGGTGGGGGGTTCCAACCTCCTCCCTCACATTTGGGGCAGATTTTCGAGATTTGCACCAATAACACCAACTGCCTCTGCGGACAAATAAGGCGCCTTTCCACTACACAGTATCGGCTCGGTTCGGTAACGTGGGTTTTCCAATACCCCGTGGACCCTCTCAGATGTGGGCGGGGCCTTCAGAACGAGGCGGGCCGAAAGTCTCGTGACGTCGTAAGCACGGAAACAACTCTCTCCTCTATCAATGTTGGGTTTATACTGTTAGCTCTTTTCTTGTCAGATTCTTAACACTAAAAACAGAAATGATAATAAAAGGAATTCAGACATTTGAGAGTCACAAACGGCACGAAACTGCCGAATGGAGTCAACTAACTGCCGTTGCTATAAAACACCCGTCATTAAACCACTTTTAAGATTTTCTATAAATACGAAAACCTCCCAGTAAATCGTGTTCGTCCCACCGGTCGCTGCTGAAGGATTTTAAAAATGGCGGGTATGAATTTTTTGAAGAGCGCTTCTCTCGTGACGTCACTCCCCTGGCCAACCAGCGCGTTAACAGTGATATTAACATATTGGTACCTACTCAACACGCTTGGCAACTCGGCCGACTATCTAGTAAAAAAAAAAAAAGTACATACGCGACCCTGGTACCACTAGTGGGAAAGCCTCTAGTTTTTAGCAGGTACCAGTAGAAAACAAGCATACAGAACGCGATCTGCGCGGTTACCGATGCGCGCTCACCAACCTTCCGGTCTATCAAAGTAACGTTATTTTGCCAAGAGTTGAGGTTTATCACTCAACTCCAGTGTAAATAACGCGTGGAAATGGCAGCTTCATTATACAACCTTATGCCGTGGATGGGCATCCACAAACTGACACAGATATGCTTGAAAGACACTCACCTTTGGTTTTTCATCAGCCATGGCCACTCTTTTGGCGCTTCACTGTGCTGCCACACAAAGAATACGGGTACGCGCACGTACGCGTCCCCGTATAAATAATCAAGGTGAACGTGCGCGCCCACGCGTCCGTGCGCGCCCACGGCCTCGAGCGTTGAATGGCTACAGGTGATCACGTGAATGAATGCGCAGTCTGGCGATGGGCGGGAGAGTCTCGTGCGCGTTAAAGGAACACTCACCAACACATGAACGCGCATTTCGTTTTCCCCTTATTTTCTTGTTTGTAATATTTATTTAACAGCATGTGTTTACTCATCATTATCCAGACCATCCGCCCATGCAACTGCAATGTTTTAATCACCACGCGACCACACACGTATTCTTAATTTGCGCTCCCCCTTTCCAATTTCATAAAAACAGCGGCCATCTTGTTTTTCTGATGGACGAGTATAAAATCTTAATGCCTCTTCAGTTCAGTAAAATTTACATTTCATGTTAGGTGATTGATTTGGAACAACAAAATATACCCATATTTGACATTAACTGCTTGAGTATTTTTCACAATCGCCATAACATATATGAACCTGCTTTATCATTTTGACTTACTGTAAACACATCTGTATTCACGTCAATTATACACTCACCGGCCACTTTATTAGGTACACCGAGTGACACCCGGCGCGGATTTCTGTTGCTGTAACCCATCTTCTTCAAGGTTCGACGTGTTGTGCGTTCAGAGATGCTATTCTGCATTCCTTGGTTGTAACGGGTGGTTATTTGAGTTACTGTTGCCTTTCTATCATCTCGAATCAGTTTGTCTATTGTCCTCTGACCTCTCATATCAACAAGGCATTTTCGTCCGCACAACTGCCGCTGACTGGATATTTTGTCTTTTTTGGACCATTCTCTGTAAACCCTAGAGATAGTTGTGCGTGAAAATCCCAGTCGATCAGCCGTTTCTGAAATACTCAGACCAGCCCGTCTGGCCCCAACAACCATGCCACGTTCAAAGTCATTTAAATCCCCTTTCTTCCCCATTCTGATGCTGGCTTTAAACTTCAGCAATTTGTCTCGAGCACCAGGTCTACATGCCTAAATGCATAGAGTTAAAAAACAGGCAAAAAGAAGGACGCCCTCGCGATGACGTCATCTCGCCTGCGACACTCGGGGCTTTAGTTGATGAACTAGAAAGCGCGGATGCAATTTTTCGCTTGTGATTCATGGCGGTGGAAGTGTCTTAAATATTGATAACTTTGATTTCTTCTTACTATTGATTCTATTTTTCATAATGGAGGAGGTAGACGTTGAGCCAGTAATCACCGTAAGTTACCACCGGGTCTAGATGTCCTTTTATTTTTCAAATTAATTAGTCCAAGTGACCAAATTTGAAAGTGGCTAGTGAAAAGGTGTCTCTATTTTCAATTCAGAACATTCCAGCCAGTGCTGGGAAGCATTTGGGATTTACGTGGGGACCTGGCGATATCCTTGTGTATGAAACCCTGTACAAAGCATCAGGTATGTATGGGATAATTGAAAATATGTATTCTCACGTGTCGTGTCTAATCTCTGTACTCTGTCAAAATGTATTTAAGGATTTGTGGGTTCAGGATCTCCCTTCATTCATGAAATCAGGAAGGACGAGGACATTTATTCACCAATTTTACGCAAACTTTTCAATGAATCACATCACATCTTTGTTGGGCTGCAAACAGTTGGAGAGGAACTTCCCAGCAAGAACAAAAAAGCTCAGTAAGATTGGAGTTAATGATGGAAACATTGTTTGTACAGATGACAGTATTGCCCAATTTATAACGGCGTTTATTACCGTCTCAGGTTTGTCAGCGTCAGTAAAAACTACAGATCTGTTATTCGAGCCTGTATGGAAGAGCTTCAACAAGTTGCTGGTGAAAATTTTGATTATATGCCGAATGTTAAAGGTTTTAGTATGTGAGTATTACCGTCCCACTGAGCTGTTTCTCTTATCTATAGTTTCCACAAAATCACCAGACATTGCAACACAATATGGAAATCAGGTGAGTTATACTGTACAGATTTAATGTTGGCATGCTGACATAAATTACAACACTAAGATGAAAAATGTAGTTGGTAATTAAGCAGGTCAGATTGATGCAATAAATATTAATTGGTGATTGGAAATATTTTTTAGGTCATTTTACTCACTCTTTCACCTAATCTCTGCCTCTAATTTTGAATCACAGGTGTCCATTCTGTTGGCCATAGAACTGATCTGGAATCTGTGTGAAGTACTTTTCATTGATGCTGCTCCTGGTTAGAGATGAATCTTATACGTATAGTAATGTACACAATAAATGCATTTTTAAAAAGGCATATCATGAAAGAACATTTCAACCAAAGTAATCAGCGGTGTGTTTGGGTTGTCAGCCGGGTCTGTCCTCCTCCATCTGCTGGACTGGGTAAGGTTACACAAAGCTGATGTGGATGAAAAGGCCAAAGAAGTGCTGCAAAGTGAGAGCCCAGCTGAGCATCGTGACTACTGGGATGTGGTGCGTTCTACCAAGCAATACATTCTACGTCCAGCTTGTCTTGGATTGTGAAATTGGTTCTCACATGCTTTGGTTTTATCCTCGGCAGGTTGTGAGTTACATCCTGCAGGGCAGGTTGGAGGAGGCCAGGCAGATGCTAATGAAGCAAGCTGTTCTACATCCCGCAGCAAGGAACATGTACAAGCTGATGGACAGTCTGCTCAGCAAGATGCCATTCTACAATGTATGAAATTTTCTATTTTTATATGCCAATTATACATGCAGATAAAATACGTTGTATTTAGCCTTTACGAGTAACAGGGGTTACATTTAGGAACACAGCGTTTGTGAATTCTGCGCAGACACCAATTTTAAAATAAGAAATTGGTCAATAGCCAATACCTACCAATGCCAGTTAACAAGGGGAATATCCTGAAATACCAATATTTGGCTAAATAGTTACATTTACATAAATAAAGGAGGGCAGTGAGAAGCAAATGGATGTTTTGAGACTTGATCATTCCGCGATTATCCCGCAGCCTGGTGGCACGCAGACGTTGACAGAGTTTCATGTGAAGTGGAGCCTGTGGCACGAGGAAGCAGATCACTGCCTGCAGGATAACTCCTTTTCCAGCAACAAACACTTGGAACTCATCTGCAAAGTCAGTAATGTCTCCTTCCCCCCTCAGGTTGTTTCTGTGCCTTTTAACTCAGGCTTTCCCAAACACATTCTCTTCATTTTAGATCCTAGTTGGTGATGAAGACACTTTGCTGGAGCATAAGGAGCTGCTGAGTACCTGGTACCACTTCCTGGTTACAAGGTTGCTCTATTGTCACCCAACAGTCAAACCCACTGAGTTACATCACTACGCTCAGGTACACGTTTTGCCACATGAGTGACTACTTTCCTGCTTCTCCAGCTCTGCTAATGAGTATTTGGTTGCAGTCGTGCATGACCCTGTTTCTGGAGTCGAGGAGTGTCCCAGAGCCCCTGGACAGCATCTTACTCGCTGCCTTTGAGTTTGACATCCATCAAGTCCTCAAAGACTGCAGGTGACTCACAGGGTTCCATCATGCAGGCCTTTACCTCTGATCTATTCACTCTTTCAGTGAACCATCATTTAATTCCTCCACCTTATTTTGTCTCCCAGCATTGCTCTCAACAATTGGTGGTTTGTGGCACATTTAACAGATCTCTTGGACCACTGCAAACTCCTTCAGTCTCACAATCTACAGTAAGAACTTAGTCTGCTGGCACTTGTACTTGAGTATACTTTAATGTGAATTCCTTGTGTTTGGTATTTTGTTTCTCTACATTTTAAATGTCTTTCTGTGCTGTTTGTATGAAGCTTTGGTTCGAACTTGAGAGAGTTCCTTCTGTTGGAATATGCGTCTGGACTCTTTACTCATCACAGGTATGTAGATTTTTCACATAACACATTTACACAGAGTTTGCAAACTGATGCTTAAATGCTTCTTTTAAGTTTATGGCAGTTGGCTGTGGACTACTTTGACCACTGCCCAGAGTTCGGACGAGTCTACTTGGAGCTGCAGATTGACCACGTGCCTTTAGACACGGAGCGCAAAGCACTGAAGGTGCTGAGGATCTGCGAGCAGAGACAAATGCCCGAGCAAGGTTGTGTGTTCTTCCTCAGCCCTCAAAGCCCCCCTTTGTATGTAGAGTTAAACTGTCGATCTCCTGGTGTCTTTCAGTGCGCAGCATCTGTAAAATCATGGCTATGCGTGCCCTGAGGAACAACAGACTTGGCTCAGCTCTTTCTTGGAGCATCAGGGCCAAAGATGCAGCGTTTGCTACCCTCATATCAGAAAAGTAAATCCCTACAAGATGCATTGGCACAATCAATTTTCACATGGTCTTAAGTGTGTGTGTGTGTGTCAGGTTTTTACAGGATTACTGTATCAGAGGGACTTTCTCAGATTTGGACCTGATAGACAACTTGGGTCCAGCGATGCTGCTCAGCGACAGGCTGACTTTCCTCGGTATGATCAGTCACGCGCAGCGTCATTGCTGAAACAGCACAACATGTGACTCCAAGTCTGAAAAATTAACCTCCAACATCAAATGGTGGAACATTCAGTCTCATGTGACCTGACATGGAGATGCAAGCAGAATGATTACATCTATCTGCAGGCATACCGTAATTAAAGAATCATATGATGCAGCATGGGAACATTTGCTCTCTTGTATTTTTGTAGGAAAGTACCGCGAATTCCACAAGCTGTATGGAGAGAAGCGCTTCAGCGAGGCAGCTAAGCTCCTCCTCTCCCTCATGACAGCCAAGATCGCTCCCAGGAGCTTCTGGATGACCTTGCTGACTGACGCTCTGCCACTGTTGGAGCAGAAAGAGGTCGGTCACCCTCGAACGTGATGTTGCCACGGACTCCATAATTTACTGCATCAGGGTCATTGTGATGCGATGCTGGGGAAACGCAAATTTTGGTTTTGTCTGAGCAACTTTCTGCAATTGTTTACAGGTGATCTTCTCGGCAGACCAGACTCACGAGCTGATGTTCTGCTTAGAAGAGCTCACCTCCTCACTGAACGCCACTCCTGCCAGTGAAGACAGAACCATGCAGGTACAAACGCACTTCCTCACACTGCATCCTAAATATAAAAATGAGGCCTGTAGACAAACTTAAATACAAGCTTAAATACAGTCCTCATATGTACAACTGCTTTAAGATGTGTATTCCACCAGACTTCTGTGGTTTCAGGATGAAGACATGGAGCAGACTAAAGTGGAGCTCCTGAGACTCGCTCTGGCCAGGAATCTGGCCATGGCTATCGTCAAAGAGGGCACGGTGGAAACCTGAATATCAACATTTTGTACTGTACATAAAATTGAAATATAAAACCATGCTCTTTGATAAGAAAACTCTAAATCAGACATGCTCTGAAAGAATTTATTCCTGTTCGTGCAGCGAACACATCACATCATCCAGTATGTACAGGCCTGACACTCCTAAAAATCAACACGTCACGTCTTTGTCAAACAATAAATACATGACATACTATGTACATTACACACTATCAGAAGACTGATATAGAAAAACAACACACACTCCCACCATGACACGTTTACCTGATTTTCCTTTTTTCTACCAACTTTCTCAGTTCACATTCTCTAGTTTCAGTAAGACCATAACACTTGACAGCTGCACAAAATATACTGATCATCAGAAGAAACTTCAACATTTCCTCCAACCGTTGATAATATTTTAAATATTAATAAATAAAACAATACACAATTGGTCTGCAGCAGTGCCAATACCCCCCAATTTAAAACGGCTATTAGACTTTACATATATTAGATTATTTTGTCTGGTTAGAAAAAGTACTCACTAATAACTTGCGGGCTAATTTAGTCTGCATTGAAGCTAATGTGCAATCACTGCGCATTAAGGTGGATAATTCTGGGGAAGGTCCATTGAAACATTTATTTTAATCAAAATCTTGCTAGCGTGTATTTTCTAGCTCTTTAGCTCTCAGCTAAAAAAACCACAAGCACTACATTTTTGTCTTTTTGGCTCACAGCAGTAATGTTAGTCAGAAAATTAACAAATATCGAGGAATGTAAAGTTTTCTTTCTCTCTGGGAGGATCACACCCCCTCACAGAGAAGCAGCAGGCCCACGCGCCACTATAGACGCCCCCACAACTCTTGCGGGGGGAACTGGTCGACCTCACCCACCTCGTTGCAAAGGCGGTCCCCGAGTGTGAAAGCCAGCTTGTAACGCATTCGCACCTTCTCCTGTGAGGATGCACCACATTAGCCACCACCAGCAGATTCTATGTCTTTACATCATGCAACGTACCTTTGTTGGATTGGCCAGTAACATAATCTGCGTGATGGAGGCCGGAGGTAAAATGGGGTTAAACGGTGCCAGTTCTGTCGCTGATGGAGGCTGCAGTCTCACCTTCATTGACTGGTGGGATATTAAAGAGTGAGGCAGGGCTTTGGACCTATTAAGTAAAGCAGAATGATTTTTTTCACCACAGATGAAGCTTCTCTACCTTGGGAACAGCAGCCTGCAGTTGCACATTGTGAACAGGTAGGGGCGCTGTGTTCAGTAAGGACACCACCATGACCAGCACATCGGGTCTGCCGGCTGGACAGTCAGAGGCAAAGTTGAGAAGCATGCGAACCCCGTCTTTGTCGTAGGCTGTCACAGGAAGCACTTTACCTGACAGCAGATGGAAAAAACAATCAGAAGAGAAGAAACACAGCAATTACTGCCAATTTTTCAGTATTCCTCACTGGGTCTGATGGCTTCCAGAGGAACATGCACATTGTTCAGTGAGATGTCTGTAGCTCGCGCTGGGCTGCTGAGGAGAGGCGGATGATTGGGGGACAGGAATTGAAAAAGTGGACTGCCAGGGGCTGAGCCAGGATCCAGGGCCTTGGCGTGGGACAGTGCAGGAGAGCCTGGCATTGTATGCTGGAGGAGAGCGGGCGAGGAGGGACAGTTCTGCCTGGGCACAAGAGCGGGCACTGCTGCAGGCATCCTAAAGCCACTCCCTCCAGCCGTCATCTGAGTGGACAAACTAGAAAAAATTCCACATGATGGATCACCAATAGCAACAGAGATTCTCAGAGTTAGCACAATAGAGAGTCCCTGTGGAGGACACAGTACCTGCTGTGATCCGAAAAGCCCAACAGATCTTGCAGATTTTGTGAAGTGGTGGCAGTTGTGGGGGGTGGGAGAACTGTGGGTCCTGTTAGACCCGAAGCAGCTGTGCTGCCAAAGATATCCACCACTGAAGCTGGAGCCTATAGCGATAATACAGACAGATGAAACTGATTAACGCTCTTCCGTTATATATTTATTAATACAGTTACAGTTTTACTCACAAATCAAATGACATGTACCTGCAGGGAAGTCCACTGATTGGACAATCCATTTAGCTTTGGGTTCGGTTGGCTGTTCTGGGTCCCCGGAGGGTCGTTCAGTCCTGAAAGAAGGTGTGAGCATTCTTCCTCATTGACCCACAGATATCTCATTGTCATAAAGCAGCAGGGAATTTTGGGCTGTCCTACCTAAAGACAGGAGCTCATCATCGAGGAGGGAGAGAGATGTGGAGGCCTTGTCGAGGGGAGGATGGCTGGGGCTGCTGCTCCGACTGCCGTGGGAGCCTGTGAGGTGTTTGGGAGGAGGAGGCAGGACAGGGATGGGGAAGGTCAAAGAACTGGTAGAGACGGGATTTAGAGACTGGGAAGGAAGGAGGTCAGGCTGAGGCGGGTCGGTGGTGTCAAGTCCAGTGAGGTCAATCAGCGTATCTGTGGTATCTGTTGAGTCACCAGAGAACAACTAATAGTTAGGCAAAGTAGGAGGCTGTCAGTTATAGATCATGTTTTCATGAGCCCTACCTGTCTCACTGTAACCAGCTGTGGATCGGGGGTCTTCACTGTCACCGTTAATGGGCTGGCCCTCAACAATATTCTTATAGGAGTTAATGACCCTGGAGAGGTCGTCGCTGGCCTGCAGGATGTCACCTGCAGACAAATCAGGTCAGAGGTGAAGGTCAGAACAAGTCAAAGTGTCACCAAATAAAAGAAACCCCAACCAGTCAACCTAAACTGGTGTCATTGTCCTCGGTCTCAGTGGCCATTTTAAAAGCGGCACGCCGCAGACTGTCGCACCGCTCGTAGAGTTCCTGAGAGATTAAAAGAAAAGAAATCAGTTTTAAAACAACCAGCGAAGAAATTTCTATGACTAATCAGACAAAAGCTAATCTTTGCTGAGTAAAATAATCAATAAAAAATGTGATTTTTGTAGATACATTAAATGAAATAGTCCTCTATTACTGTACAGTACTGTACTGGGATAGCTCAGTACATATTCTAGATCTTTTAAATAATTCAACTTAAGTTTTTCTACAAATTTAATAGAGTCACACCTTAATGATTTCCTTGTCCGAGTCTGTGGAGCCGTCTTTATCATAGTGGGACAGCATCTCCGTCAGCAGCTTCACGTTGATGTTCACCTCTTCTAGTGTGTGTAAGCGTTTTGTGACCTTATGGACTCGGGCCTCATCCTGACAACAGCATTGGAAAGCAGACTAAATGTTTGCACCATTACTGTCAAGTCAAGTACGAAAAATATGAATATTTATACTGTACTGTCAATTCCTTACACCACTACTCTCCTACTGAATGAGAAGACCAAAGTCAAGAGTAACGGTCTTTATGGGTACCATAGGAACTGTTCTTACCTCTTTTACCATGTTTTTGATTAATCTGTTGGCTTCCTGGAGGTCCTCCTGATTTTTACTGCGCAGAAGCTCAGCAAGCAACTAAACCACAGACACAGGCACACACACAGGAACACACACACACAAGCCTATTTCAAATCAAGTCACGGTAGCAGAAATCTATCCACTCTTAGATTTCAAGATGTTATTTCATCTTAATATAGTCACTGTTTAACAGAAGAAAAATGCATCTGATTTAGTTTTCCTCCTTGACTCTTTCACCTTTCCCATGTCCTCGTTGTCAAACACCGGATGTTTGGGTCTCGTTGGAGGAGAGGGGATCAGAGTTCTGTCCAACGGCAGCTCTGGGTCCCGGGACACAAGACCTAGCAATAGGAGTAATGGCTGGATAATTAATTCTATTTCATACACATTTCCTGTCATGGTTCCTTTAATGCTCATCTCAATTCACCTTGGCTTTTTAATGTCTGGTAGGCTTCACTAATTTTGGTTTCATTTGGAAAAGCCACCGTCCAGCTGTACAGCATTTCTACGATCTTCAGCTTCACCTTTTCAGGTGTACTGTCACCCATGTACTAGAGAAAATAGGTGAGCATAACATGACTGAATGCAGACTCAGCAGTTTTCCTCAACCTGAAATGTGAACTTACCTTGGGAGACACGACTTTGATTAACTCATTTAAAAATCGGTATTTCCCCACTTCTTTATGAAACCTCCTCCCACAGTTCTTCATACATGCTTCCAATGCCTAAACAAAATAGCTGAAATTAAATGATTGTTTCTATGATGAGTGGCTTTTTGTTGCAGGTTTTCTTACTGTAAGAGCTTGCAGAGCCTCCCATTCCTGTGGTGAGTGGATTTTGTGCACAAGCAGAGTAACAGCTATTTGAGGACTGGAGAAAAAAAAGATAAGAGAGATATATTTATCCGGCACAACTAGCAAAACAGATGGGTCCTATTTCAAAAAGGTACCCTTCCAGTTCCTTGTTGATCTGATCACAGAAACCTATGATGTACTCCCAGTCTTCCTGTCTGTTTGTCGGATGGGTGGCTTTATCTGATACAGAAACACATGAGTGGTTGACGAGAATGATGCGGTACAACCTGCAAAATGAACTATTTTCATAAGCTCACAACCCAAGTGCGACTTTTAACACGACCCTGACAGCACTTACTAAAGCCCCCTACTTATTATCATGCTAATGATGCAAAGAGCTGACTGTCATCCACGACATGAACTAGCTCTGTGTCATCCTAAAACATGCCCTGAGCTAACTGTTAGCTTATACACTTTCTTGTCAACCCAGTTGACATATGTAGCCAATATTAGCTGATATTTAATTTATTGACGAGGATTCATCACTCACTGAGCCAAGATTCAAGCGACTCCCCTTCCTGGTACGCCATAGCACTAAAAACATTGCGTGATGTCACCGGCGTGTGCGCGACAGGACAGAATTTCATTTCGTGTAAAATAGAAATTTACTATTAGATAAAAGAAAGATCGCTAATATAATACACTGCCAGCAATGTATCTTTAATTTATCTCAGTTACATTCAATTTTTGTAGAAAATTTAATTTTATTATTTTTATGAAGGCACCTGCAGGAGACACTACTCTTGGGTCTTGGCGTTCACATTTTCAAGATGGCTGCTTCCATCTCAGGATTGTTAAAACCTTGGACGCCAAGGTAATTTATATGTTTGTTAATATTAAAGCAATTAACAGTTGTTTGTTTTATGTATCGTGATAAGGTGTGTTTTCCTTGCATCCCTGTTTAACAGCTGCTGCGTTTTAGCCTAGCGGTTTATTAAAAATGAATCGTTAGACCCAAAATATATGATCGCGAGTGTTAAGATGCACCGATTGAAACACTTAAAAGTGCTAATAATTGGTTATTCATTTTAAAACGTTAATATAACTCAACCTGAAACATTGTAAACGACACTTTATACAGTAGTTTTGTTTGAGCAGCCTAATCTTTTTTAGTTAGTAGCTTCAAATGACCATTATTATTGTCTTTGTTTGCCTTTTTATGTGTACCGTAACATGCATTTTCCTTTTCTGCAGAGTGTTCTTTGTACGATGGAGCAGATACAACCCATACTACTTGGAGCCAGAGGTGCAGAAGGAAGCCTACAACAGATCAGAGACAGAACTAAGTGCTGAGGACAAGAAGGAGCTAGAGCTGAAAATGCTCAGACCCATCAAATCTGCACCCATCGGAGTCACCAGCTCGTTCTTCAGCGATCCTGTCCTCAGGTAGAACAATACAACCTCCCAGATCTCTACAGGTACAAGAGCCCTTTTAGCTACATATGCACAGCTCATGTTTATGGTTACATCTTTCAGTAAATTCACCAACATGATGATGAAAAGTGGGAACAAGGTTTTATCTCAAGAAATCTTAACGCAGGTAAGAAAGGTAGTACTAAAAGAAATGGTAAGATATTTGGTTACACAATAATGTGGAACATTTTTTTTCTCTCCTCTTGCAGACCCTAGAAAACATAAAGAGAAAACAAGTAGAGAAATACCACAAAGCCTCAGAGGAGAAGAAGGAAGAGATTGAGTGTAACCCCTACACCATCTTTCACCAGGCTCTGGACAACTGTAAACCTGTCGTTGGGTTGGCCAGCATACAGAGAGGTGGAAAGTTCTACCAGGCAAGTACTTGGCCAGAACAGCCCCCATCATCTATCACTGATGAGAATCAAGTATGTTGATGTTCTGTTTGGTCTCCAACCCCACTCAGGTGCCCATCCCTCTCACTGAGAATAGGCGACGCTTCCTTGCAATGAAATGGATGATCAACGAGTGCAGGGAGAACAGACACAGACGTACACACATGGATGAGAAGCTGTCGCAGGAGCTGTTGGCAGCATTTGCAAATGAGGGCAACGTTATCAAGAAGAAGTATGAAATGCACAAGATGGCTGAAGCCAACAGGGCGTACGCTCACTACCGCTGGTGGTAGAGCAAAACTCAAGAGGGTCTTAAACTCGGATTTCCTTTCCGAACTGATGGGATTTACATGTTGGCCATGATGGATCCATGGATGATTTACTGGTCTTGTGTTGAAAGTGCTACTGTAAATAGTAAAGAAAATCCTTTACTGGGAAATGAATATAAATGGCAATGGTTACATTTCTTTTTCATTCTGTACAAATAACTGTAGCAAATACAAAGTGAAATGTAAAATTCAGATTTATTACAAATACATTTACATAACTATACAAAACTCAAAGATGTAAAAATGTTGTGTATTCGTGTATAAAGTCAGTACTGTCTAATACTTTCAAATACATCTTTTAAAAATTTGAGCCAATTTTTTTCAAGCAAATTACATTGGGGCCTATTTTAGTTGTATGTACATAATGCAAGATTAAAGAACTTTTAGTCTTTTTTTTTCTTTTCCCACGGCAAAGGTCACAACAGACTCCAGCATCAGAAGTGGACTAAGGAACACAGATTTTGTGTTGGTGACTGACTTTCGAGCAACATATTGAAACAGCAGTGATGAAGATGCAAAGCGACACGGATCATTGGCACAGTGCAGACGAAGGAGTTTTATAAAATTGAAGTTTTATGGCCAGTCATTTAATTTTTAGACTCCAGCCTAAATTTACACAGACGGTTCGGGGAATGAATGAACCCCAAAAGAGTAGCTTCTTTCAATTTTAAGAGTATTGAAGCAAAATAAGATTTAGTAAGATTAGTGGGTAGGATCTTAAATCTTATTCATCCTAAACTGACCTAAAAGCACAATGTTTCAGCGATCCAGCAGATTTTGTGCAGTGACGCGAACAACGATCAGTATTGTTACATTTTTGTAACTACTTATTGCACCTTTTTCTGTGTCATGCAGCTTAAATTGACCTTGCATCTATCAGCTGCAAAACTGTTGACCCAACTTTAAATACAAATTTTAGAATTAACACTTGGATACATTTATTTTGGTGCAAACGTCTTAATCTAATTCAATAGCTGGAATGATCCAGTTCCTTTGGTTATTTTTACTGTTTAGAATAGAGAAAATTCCCCTGTTGGATTGATTTGTAATCAATGCAGGTTCTGATATATTCCATTGGGGCCAATAAAAGATTATTAAAACTCTCTAAAATTTAGAGAGTTTTAATCATCTTCCATTTAGAGTCTAAATGGAAAAGTGTTGTGTGGCAAATTATAGGAATCCTTGCCTGGTGGATAAAAGACTTGAGAGGTGTGTAAAAATATAAACCTAAGCTCAACTAAATGCCAAAAACATTGGCATGTCTCAGTTAAAACCATTGGTCACAGCAATACAAAGGTCCAAAGGTAAAGCAAAATTCAAATCAGCTTTTAATTGCGCGGAATGTCTTTTTCAAAGCACTTTGAATTCTGCTTCAAAATATGAATAAAACAGGACTTTGAAATGATTTCTCAAAAAAGGAATGCCTGAATGATTTATAAATACTCTGTAAAATCAGTGTCATCGTGCGCTGAAAATGTTTATAGTTCACCTGAATGTTGCTTTACCTTATTAGCTCAGCTCCTTACCACCTCCATGGCTACAGTAATTCCAACAAAACGTTGCTTTACTTTGAATTGCACTGTCATTTAACCTCAATGAGAGGACCTCGCTGGTTTTGTAAGGTGATTAGACAGAGGTATCTGAATGCTGGCTAAAATATGTGTAACGATGACGCCCTTAAAACAATCCTACTCGGCAATTTCACTGTAGTAGTACTTGTCTGCGGTGGAGCTGAGCGACCATCCTCCAGCTCGAAACTCCAACAGTTCCAGCAGCAGCAGGCGGGACATGGAGCTGAGGCCTTCCTGCAGCAGGAACCCGTCTCGCAGCTGGAAGAAAAGCTCGTCCATCCGCGGTCTGTTTGCATTCTCGAGCTGCTCTCCGATCCGATGCAGCTGCAGCACCAGACAGTCCACCTGCAGCAGGAAAGTGAGGGGATCAGTGCGATAATTGCTAAAAAGTGCTTTTTCTTTATAGGGTGGATCAATTCTTACTTCCGCCTCATTTAACAAGGCATCAGGTTGGGCTAGTCTCATCAGACAATCGAACACAGGATGGACCAAAGCCAGCATCGGCATGTTGTTCACCTAAATATGAAGATGCACCAAAAGTGGTCAAAACAAAATCACACTATCAAGTGTAGAAAGTAAGAAACCTGCAATAAACCCGAGGAGGTGGTGTTTAAAAATCCCAAAGGAAAGCAGAAGGTGTGAGAAGAATTATTGTTGTTATTACTATTATCGTTTCAATGCTATAGTAAGTATAGTAAGTAGATTTAGAATGTTTAATCAAAAGGAATGTATGAGTGTTTGAACCAAGTATTGAAGCTGTTAGGTACCCAGCACTGAGAGGTACCATGTTCAAGGACACGAGGAAGTCGGAGAAGGAATCATGAGGTCAGATTGACATAAATCTTGTGTGCACCAAATAAAAGAGGAGAGCGAGCAGCAGACGGACGGAGTTGAGAGAGGAAGCTTGAACTGCTCGTCAGCTCTCCCTTGCAAGGCCTCCTGTTGTTTGTGTGGTTGATCTGAGTCTAGTGAACGAACAGCGCGGGTGACCAAACATCACCCTCACAAAGGCGAATTACTTTGAGGTAGTCGAAGACGTTGCAGATGAATGTGACAAAGCAGACCCACTCCTGGAGCGAGCACTTCCTCATCTCCTCACGGTTCTTGAACTCTTGCTGAAGCCGGTTTAACAAGTTTCTCCGAAACACACTGCCGTTGTTCTGTTTGGCCTCAGCCTGTGAACAGTAGCCAGTAAAGGTCAGACAGATGGCAGTGGACAGTGAACAAATCAAATCAAGAAAGAAACTAGTTAAGTCTGAAACTCTATACATTAACAAATTGTATTAGGGCTTAGTAAAACAAATGAAACTACCACCTAAAGGGCATTAATAAAAATGTATTAGGTGGTTTCACCTGCACGATGGTGTAGCAGATTCGACCGGCCTCTTTGCTGAACATCTGATCCTTTAATGATTGATCAATAATGATATTTGACACTTTCTCCAGGTTCACTGAACCTGGGTCTGAGAGACACAAGAGCACTTCCATTAAACTGTATAGAAATGTATCATTCATGTAATAACCTAAATATATTAAAATATATTAGCAACATGACTGTGAACTCGAGGAAGCTTGCAGCAAGAGTTGATGTGTAAGTTCATTTAGCAGACCGCAGAAATGTGCTGACCTTTCAGTGCTGTTTTCAACAACATCTGGGTGTCCTGGTCAAATGACTGGATCTTGTAGTCTTCAGTAGGGCTTTCCATCCTGGACGTACTAGACCTGAGAGCTGTCATAACGATAAACACTGGGCAAGCTGTCACAAACCGTTGCTGTTTTTAAAATATATATATATATATATATATAGGGCTATTTAACTGGATACCAAATACTTTACAGACGCAGAACTATTCGCATGACAACAACAGCCAAGTCCCCTGCTTTCAAACTGGCTGCTATTCACAGCCCATTCACACCAAGATAAAAGGGATTACATGAGCAGCCCAGGTCAAACATCCCATCAGATCCCCCCTGAAATCAACAACTGCAACAACAGTAGTCCATTAACAGGGAACTAGCCTAATATTTCCCACTGTTAGCAAGTATTACGTTAGCTTGCTTTCATGCTATTTTACATGAATTTGGGCAACTTTTTGGATTTGACGCCACTCAACTCTTTTATTATTGTTGTTGTTAGCTAGCTAGCTAACAATACCTGTCCTAACAATGCCCGAATGAATGAAATGGTAATAGTATAAAACAGCAACCTAAACAAGGTTATCTCATTCTAATGGTATACACCGGGTATGTTTAGCAATTAAACATTCCAATCAGTTGATAAAAAGACGAAATGCAATTAACACCATAGTGCCTGATAAAAAAAACTCACATTAAATATAACTCACATTTGGAAAACGGGTGCAGAATTCCCCCAGTGTAAGAAATGTAAAGCTTTACATCGAACGTTATTAAAAGTTGGTTATTTCACTTGGGAAATGTAAACCTACGTTACCCAACGTCGCCTTTTAGAAATGAGGCGCAACGTCAAGATGAGTATCGGCCACCTCCTCTGCTGATCGTGTAGAGCGAAGCCGCCTTTACTTCCGGTGTCGGTTGCCAAAGAGAGGAGGGGATTCATCTTGACGCTTTAAAACGCTTGTATAACCCGGAAATGATGTTGGCGACTCCTGAGGCGCTGTAGAAATGTCTTGTACAAATATCTTGACTGTACATGTGGGGATTCACATTCTGCATTTGCCTATAGTTGTAGTAATGAGAAACGGGCTTTAAGGTATGTGTCGCTTGTTTTACGGATTTTCCCCCCGTTATTAGTACGTTAGTTTAGCCCCTCCCGATGTCCCAGACTATAGGAGACAGCGTGTCCTCTAAATTTGCTGAACGTTATGTTAAATTTATCGACCCTCTAGAATTTTACACCATGCTATGGGTTATTAATACAATAGTGTTAGGAACACATTTTAACAGCAATTGAATTTGCAATCTAAGATCAACTCAAATCAAAACTTTGTCTTAAATAGTGTCGTCCATAGGCATATATGTAGGAGAATCTGATTTTATATTGTGTAAAAATCTCTAATTCTGAGGGGTTAAAGGAATTTTTATGAACACACCCGGTATTTCTGGGAGTCACGCAATAGTTTTTGGGCCACTGATATAAAAGGTGCATTTATAACCATGGTAACCATGTTTGTACACAGCCCCAACTGGCCAGACACAGGAGGCAGATTTTAAATGTTGGAAAAAAGTTAGTTAAACGAAGTACACAAGAATTTGCATTATTAGTGGGACAAAAAAATCTAAATATTGCCGCATAAATGCCATAATGCTCGGGGGCTTTATACACCCATTTCACAGTACCATCACAGCTCCTGCCTCAAAAATTCATAATTCAAGCGGGTGGTGCTGTTTTTGAGGCATGGCACCTTCAAGCGATTAAAAACATTAAGCATGTTTCTTAATATTACAAACTACACCTTATTAGCAGAGCCTGTGCAAGCATGGTGGGCTACAATCCTGGTGCTCAGGGTGCAGGCCCCTCTCCCAAAGAGGCTGCCTTAGCCGGGTCAGCAGCCGGGATGGTCACGCGGGCCCTTATCAGCCCCTTCGACGTTCTAAAAATCAGGTTCCAGGTAAATACATGTCCATATAACTATCAAGTATGTGTATTTAAAGACCTTAAATGGTGCTAACATTGTTGGCAGGCTTTTATTGTCCGTTGATGTGGCGTTTGCACCAACTAAGCTCAAGACTTTCCCCACAGCTCCAGATTGAGCCCGTGTCCTCACGCTGTCCAGGAGGAAAGTACTGGGGTGTGTTTCAGGCCTCCCGCCGCATAGTTTCAGAGGAGGGGTTCTCTGCTTTTTGGAAAGGCCACATCCCGGCGCAGCTCCTTTCCATCGGCTACGGCGCCGTCCAGGTCTGTAAACGCCCACCTCGCACTTTTAGACTGGGCCCGCAGATTTTATGTGACGGCGAGACGTTTGCTCTGGTGCTCTTCCAGTTCACCAGTTTTGAGTTTCTGACCAAAGTCGTGCACGAGACGACGCCGTACGACAGCCAGACGTCAGGAGTGCACTTCGTGTGTGGAGGTCTGGCCGCCTGCTCGGCGACGGTGGCCTGTCAGCCCCTGGACACCCTGAGGACACGTTTTGCTGCTCAGGGAGAACCCAAGGTAGACACTAGTGTCGCCAACGTTTACCCGATTGTTTACTTTTATTTTTTTAACACTCTTTCTCTCAGATCTTCAACTGCTTGCTCCCCATCTCCGCAGGTGTACAGTAACCTGCGACAAGCCGTGGCCATGATGTGCAGCACGGAGGGAGCGTCAACCTTTTACCGCGGCCTGTCCCCAACACTGCTCGCTGTATTTCCTTACGCCGGGCTGCAGTTCTTCTTCTACAACTTCTTCAAAAGGCTGCTGGATCCACCACCAACAGCCGCAGACTCCGGAGGTCAGTGAAGCTGAAACCCATCACCTTTACCGTTTCGCTGGCGGGGGTTCTAAATCATTTTACTCCCTCCCCCCCACTGAAAGGTAACCTGCGGAGCCTGCTGTGTGGCGGTGGTGCTGGAATAATCAGTAAAACCATCACGTATCCCCTTGACCTCTTCAAGAAGAGGCTGCAGGTGGGGGGCTTCGAGGAGGCCAGGGTCCAGTTCGGACAGGTGGGCTCTCTGGAGGGTTTGGTTTCGTGCAGGGAGTGTTTTTCACGTTCTAAACATTCTGATTTTCACGCTCAGGTGCGGTGCTATAGGGGCCTGGTGGATTGCGTGATACAAATATCCAAGGAGGAGGGGGCCCGGGGCTTGTTCAAAGGCCTGAAGCCCAGCCTGATAAAGGCTGCGCTCTCCACGGGGTTTACCTTTTTCTGGTATGAACTTTTCCTCAACGCCATGTGTAACCTCAGGGAGGAACAAAGGACCAGCTGCCTCACCAAAGACCTACAGGACAAATAATGAAAGGAAAAACCCAAACTTGTCTGGCACTTAAAATGTCCAATGGCGGCTGCCTTACGCATAAAAATAATCTCATTTTGTTTCTCTGACCTCGCAATTTGTGTTTGAGTCATCTGTTTGGATCCAGCTGGGAAGGTTTCCACTTGTTGCTTTTATCATAAATGTAAATGTTTGACGAGTTTTTCATTAACCTCCCTCTGGTGTAGAGACAAGACCAATTGTGTTTATTTATTTATTATATTCAGTTCTTTATTGGTAAGACATGTACAGACATATTGGAACTCTAGAGTGCAGGGAGTGGTTGCACCCTCTGGTGTGTCATATTTTTTAAATAAAGTTTTTATTAGAACTGATTGATCAGGGAAAAATGCTCTGAAAGTATAAGATGTAATGCGCATTCATTTATTTTAAGGTCTACATACAGTATTAAAGTTACAGTGGAAGTACAGTCACGTTACGCTTAAAAATGGTGGGAATAATCAAAGTGCTCACGCTTTTAATGGAGAAGCAGATAAACGGTGTGACAACAGCAGCTGACGCTAAAGTACAACAGAATTCCTACGAAACGGTGATAGTTACAGCAGCACTATGATGCGTGGGCCGCCCGTCACGTCTGAGGACGCCACCTTGAAGCCAAACCAGAATGACAGAAAACGTCCCAGTCGTGCAGCAGCGGACGCCGCCGCCGACCGGACGGGGCGGGGGGGCAGCAGCATCACCGGGTATGCCAAAAGTACTGACAACCAAAATGTTTATACAGCGTAAGAATACACAACCACAGGTGAAAACCGTCACACACCACCGATACAGTGTTCAAAAGGGGGCTGTCAAACAGTCCCAACCACAAACGGACACGCTTAACCACGAGAGAGGGAAATTCTGTACATGTTTCTGTGGGCTGACTCGGACCGTTCAGGCGATGCTCTTGTGTGGGGTAAAACCAGGAATGTACACGACTCTCAGTCTGACTGATGGAACTTCATTCTGTGGCGCCAGGACGCCGTAGCGCGGACGCCGAGCGGGACTGTAGAGATCAGACCGCCCGTCTGAGAGTCTGCTGGAGGGGCTGAGGTCGCTGAGGCTTCGTAAAGTCTCCTTCACTTCAGCCGGCCGAGGGTTGGGGGAGGAGGGGGCGATCGCATTGTGGGACGTGCTGGTCGGGCATCCTTCATGGTGGGGGGGGTCTCATTCTGGCTGGGGACTGGAGTTCCAGGAAAAGAAGCCTGGCAGTTTGAAGATGGAATCCCTGCGGCCAGGATCCGGCAGGGTCAGGGTCTCCGGCGCCGACTTCTTCCTGGGACGCTCCTTCGGCACCGCCAGAAACTCGGGAGCCTCCGTGGAGAGGGGGGTGGACGGCGCGCTGTTGGGCCCACCGCGGGCGCAGGATGGCAGCGGGGTCTCGGAAATGGAGATGGAGGGGGGGAAGGTGCCGATCTTGAGGTTGGTGGCTTCCTGCGTGGCACGCTCGTACTCTCTCACCTCCTCCATGGTCATGTCTGTTGGCACGGAGACGGCGCGGAGTTTGTTTTTTACATTCTCATAAAAGACGAAAGGGTCTAAAGATTTGAGGCAGGTTCAAACTCCCACCTTTCTTTTTCAGATTACTATCACAGAAACTCACCGATCCACTCGTCCACCCAGGCGAAGGCCTGTCTGTGTCCCAGAAGAAGAACATCTCGAATCACCTGGAGGAGGAGCGAAGGAGGAGGTGTGAGTCAGATGGAGTCACCCTCCTCTGAAGGTTATTTAGACGTTTCAAACCTTCCGCTGAGAAAGAGTTTAATGTGATGAATGTGAGTCACTGACAGTGTCACCGAACCTGTGTGGGTGTGTGTGTGTGTGTGTGTGTGTGTGTGTGTGTGTGTGAGCGATGGGGACAGTTCACCCGAGGGACAGATGCTGACGTGATGAGTTTATAAAATAGAGATATAAAGTTTAGAATGTGCTCTGCCGGATGTGAGGTGCTGATAAGAGATGGATTTGGTCCCCTTATAAGACTGGCAGCGACACCAATTTCTAAGGGTCACAACGTTTGGTTCGGTGAGGAACCCCCCCCCCCCCCAACCGCCTCATATGACAATAGCAGCAAACCTCACCTTGTGCACAAACTGCTCCACGCGTGACTGCAGGCCCCAGACCTCAAACTTGACCGTGACCAGTTTGTAGGAGCACATGATGGGGTCCTGGCTGTTGATCCATCCTTCCTGCAGGACGCCTCGGTCAGTCTTCTTCGACTTGAAGCAACGCAGGTCCTGCAGCCATGACACAAGAGAAAAATGAGCACAATCACAATTCTTCCTCGGGATCTGAGAGCTATTATGCTGCTCAAACTGTTGATTCCAACCATCACTCTCTCTCTCTCTCTCTCTCTCTCTCTCACACACACACACACAAACACACACACACACACGCACGCACACACACACACACACCTGCTTAATGAACGGGATCACCTGCATTCATTTAGGCGCCTACAGCAGGGCTGCACAGCCTGATCACACACTTAACGTACATTAATCACAGCCCCTATAGACTAATTATGTCACAGTCTCATTTGTCTTGGGGGTCATGTGTCCTGGATGGGGGGGGGATGTTGTGTGTGAACCAATCTAGAGAGAAAATCTCACCTGCTAAATATAAAGGAAAGGTCGTTGGCAGATTAAGAATAAAAAGATGGTAAAAGACCATTTTTTCTTTGTTAACCAGAACGTTGTGTCAACTTCTTTATAAAAAGACGTAACATTGATATCGCCTAACTGCCGAATTTTGCTGTTATGTAAGACAAATCACGGGATTTTTTTACTTCTTGAACTTGGTGTTCTGCCAAACCTGCTGAGAATGGTGCTCGGAATATGGTGCTAAAGTGGTTTTATTTATTAAATTATTGCACAAATATTCAAAATAAGGGAAGCAGAGCTGCAGTATAAACTCCTGTGCCAATTGACTTCTGTTGCAAATCATGATCCGACCCCAACTTTGCCCAGTTTTACGCAGCATCGCACAGAAAATGAGCTCTAAAGTGGTTGCAGAATGACCGAAAATGCGACCCGTTCCTACAGTCACCCGGCAGGGGGCGCTCAAGATGTTCGGTTTTGGAAGCTCTTGTCATTTTTATTCGGGGTGACATAATAAGAAGCTGCTCATCCTTGGGTCTATAAAATTAATCAGTAAAAGCCTCTTGAGTCAGCTTTAATTATAAGTGATCTTTTCCCATGACAACCTGTTGGACACTGAACTCTGGAAGCTGTGAGTGAATGTTTAGAGAAGAGCAAAACAAAGTCAGGAAAAAAAGAGATATTATTTACATTATTAATTTACATTTACAACATTTTTAGTGATCATCCTGTCTTTTCGAGGCCTGTTTGTGTGTATGATCTCTGGTGTGGCCAAACGCCTTTGTCTTTACGAATGTATTTACATTTGATCATGTGACACTTTCCCTCCCGAGCTGTCTGCGTTATTCTTAGCTCTGAGTAGATAAAACCAGACTATAAATCTCGGCGGTGTGTGTGGGTGCACGTGCATGCGTGCGTGCATAAGTGAGGGTGTCTATAATAAAACACCACAGCAGTGGCATCATGACCCTCCTTGATTATTAATAGCCCGGCTTTTTATCACCATCACGCCCTGATAGATGGGTGCACGCCCGCACGCATACAAATATCAAATCACCACAGCTAATGTCCATCACCTCCCCCACACGCTAACATGAATTTCCATCAGTCTGAGAAGGCTGATGGCCAGCTGGTGGTCAAAACAAAAAAAAAAC
This sequence comes from Takifugu flavidus, assembly GCF_003711565.1. NCBI lineage: Eukaryota > Metazoa > Chordata > Actinopteri > Tetraodontiformes > Tetraodontidae > Takifugu > Takifugu flavidus. The sequence continues at coordinate 6,867,028 of NC_079537.1, read as the reverse complement.
AAGCTGGCAGTGAGAGATAACACTATTCCATTTGTCCACCCCCACGCTGCTTCTTCTGTCTTTCCCACCATTTCTCCATCTTCCTGTGGGTTTGCTGCCCAAGTGTACGCATTGCTTTGACCTTTGGGGGCCCTGAGGTCACTGTCTGGACTCCGCTCACCTCTGATTCCTTGTAGTGGCGCTCCGGGATCTCATCATAGGCTATGTCCACGAACCACACTTCTGTTTCCTCGTCCCTGAGCTCTGCACCGAAGATCTAGAACACAGGAAGCAGGTTGGATGTGTGAGCACCGCGGTCAATAACACGCTGTATGCAGACAATGTGCTGCAGGTCTGGGTCCGAGCTACACTTTAAAGATGTTCACAGAAAGAAAGGGGGTGTGTGTGTGTGAATGGTTCACATGTGACGTCGTGGTCTCATTTTCCTTTCAGATAATGGTTACGAACAAAGTGTGAGGACGGCTGTGACTCACACCGTCAGCGCCGTGTGCTCGCTGATTTTTGATTCACGGTTTCAGAAAGATTCGTCCTGACTCACTCGGATATGTTCACACTTCCTACAGCCTTCAAACTTTCTTTTTTTTCAAGGTGTTTCAAATGTGGGAAAAAAATGGTGGGTGGCAAGGAGAGGCGCCTTGAGGACGCTGACAGCAAAGAACAGTGGAAGAGGGAAAAATAAACAAGCTGTACCTCAACTGGGTGAATGTGAAGGAGAAAAGCCTTTATTCAACACCAACCGAGCACCCATTCATTGTGTTATGGTCACTTTCAAATGTGAAAACACCACCGGCTGTCAAAGCTTATTAAGACGGACTGCAATACCCATGAGTCGCCACAGAGTGGCGCTGCAGCCCGCCATTTTCACCCTCACCGCGGATAGAGGTTGCGTAACCGCCAGAAGTGTGGCTGCTCCCTGCTAAGTGATGCTTCTAGAAAGAAATTAGTACTTTCCAATGCTCAACCACATGTGCTGCAACCTCACCACTCATCTTCCCCGATGTACTTTTATTTGTTGTATTTGCATAAATCAAATCTGTATGCGCTGATTAAGATGAGGTTAAAGGATGAATGAAGTAAATCAAAGCTTAATGGAATAAAAGACATTGTCATCTCTAATTATTTAGTGATTACATACATTTTCACACTGGCTGCAATTTAATGCCGTGACCTTCCTCTCACAAAGGTGTTTAATCAGTGCATTTTAAAGTGTTACCTCTGTGAGCGGTTTTATTTCCCACCCAGCATGATCACACGCTCATCTTTCAGATGGGTAAAGGGAAATTAAGACTGATGGTAATGAGACGTTTGATGACTTGCAGATAGGAAAATAAATGCTCCAGTTAATAAAAGGCTTTAATTATGGAGGACATCCAAACACGAATGACTGATGCGATCACAAACTAACCCACAAAGAGGCTCAATGACTTTTACAATTAGCTGGACGAGAAGGAAAATAAAATAGAAAAGTGCACAGGAAGATCAGGGGGTGGTAAAGTCTTTATGAAAAACAGGTCACATCATCCTGGGAGCTCTACTCACGTTGTCATTGCTGCCTTTGTTGTCCTCATATTTGGACTCTATGTGGATAGAAAACTTGGGCAGGAAGGAGCACTGAGGGGACAGAGGACACGGCAGTGAGAGAGGAACGATCAGAAAGCTAATTTAATACAGACTTCTCTATCCTCACACACAGAGACCACAAAAAGTTGATTTTTTTTAACTCCCTTTCACCATATCTCTTTATTGGCGTGGCACAGTGCAGCTGACCAAATATCAGCGCTTTGCCACGTTTCTTATTTTATTTTATGAGTTCCTGCCAGAAAAGTATTCAGCTTTAGTGTCTCAGTTTGAGGGGAAACTCCCTGAAGGCTCTTCCTCAGATATGACAACAGGCCTGGAACAGATACGCAGACAGACCAAACTAATGCCCCAGCTAATGTTACTGCAGAAGAGGAGGCATTAAAGAGAGAGGGGCGATAATAGCACTGCCCCCTCGGCCCCCATAAAGTGTCAGTGTGTCTTTCTGTGTGTTGTTCCACTTGCAACATATTGAAAGCCAAAATACACTTTCTACTTGTGAGGACGTTTTGGCTGGAAATGATTGATTGAAATTTAAGACGTGGTTTAAGCTAAGGTTGAGGTTAGAATTGGGTTGGGGTTAGCTGGGATGGTTAGGGTTAGGGTGAGGAGCTGGCTAAGTACCACCTCTATGGAAGTCCTCACAATGATAGAATTACAGGGATGTGTGTGATGGATGTAAGTTGAAGAAGATAATTCCCATCATGTGATGTAAAGGCTCAGCCAGTATGCCTGTAGTTACCATATCTTAGGCTATGCTAAAATGCTACCATTAGCCTTGAGGTGAAGTTTTGGTTGCTCAGGGTTGTGTTCAGACAGATTTGTTTTACAGGTTTTGCAACTGATTCATATAATGTGTCTTTAAACCAGCCTAACCCACAGCTAAGTCTTGTTAGCCGCCACTAGCACAAACAGCAAAGAGTATTTGTCTGCACTCAGTGAGCATCACTAGCATGCCTTTGTTTGATGTTTTCTAATTTTTAGGTGGAAAAGCCTGCAAATTTAGGGTTTTACCTCAGTTTTCATGCTCTAAAATATGGTTTGGCTGTGCTACCATCATCATTCAGGCATTAGTCATCAGTTGATTTGTAATTTTATTCTTTTAAAACGAGGTATTGGCCAACACGACCAATCCATACCCCCCACCTCTATTTACACATTAATCTGTTGTTTTAATTGGATTTGGTTAATTGGATGGATTTAGCTTTGGGTGCACTGGCCACTTGGCATGCTAATATTTATTGTGCTCCACCAGGCTTTGTTGTGCCAGAAACCCACTGTGATCACGACAAACCAGATTTGGGCAGATGACTGGTACTCAGAGGCAAAGCCGTTCAATTCAAGATGAGGGGGCTCAAATGTGCTCCGAGGCAGTTACATCATCTTCGTAGACTTGAAATCCATTTTTTTCCTGAGATATCGCAGTGTTTGGACTGACTGCGGGGCTACGCAGACATGATGGCTCTACTTCCCGCCTAAATGAGCCTCATCAATATAATGACCTCAGTCTGGTCTGAGGCTCTTATTCAAATGATCGCAGCTTTGAAAACATCACAAGTGGCACTTTTAAGCTCCCGCACACGTTTTAATGAAGCAAAACCTCATTTATGCAGCCCTCGCTGCTGATTTTAACTCAAGAAAGCTTTCATGTCATCTGACCTGACCTCTGTCAACCACCAGTTTCTCACATCGAGAGACGAAAACGCCCCCGATTTTCAGTCGACTCGACCGATGTTCCTTCGCTGCCACAGTCATCGGTTAATGCTGCACTAATCCCAGCAACAGTCGATGGATCCTGTCGAGAGCTGCAGGGTTTCTGACGTTTTAAAGGGGAATTTGGCTTGATTAGCCAATATCGACAGGACGGGTCGGCACAGCCGGCGAGGAAGAAGTGTTGTTTCTGTTCTGATCGGAGTTCATTTGCTCCCTATATTGTACCCCGGAGTTTTGGTTATTAGCTTCTGATACAGGCTACATCGCCATGGTAACCTGGTGTCTCAGATAAGAGTTGTTTTTCTGTGTGCCCGTTTGTAGGAAGCGTCTGTACGCGAAGCACAGCGCCCACTTGTGGCCGGATATGGAAACTACAGCGTTTTTCAAACGGTTTCAATCTAAACATGTCATGTTTTTAAAAAGAAAACAGGAAAACAAAACTGTTTTCTACAGGTCATCCTCATATAAATGGGTTTCCTGTTTGTCTTCCATGAGTCCTCCTCACCTGTCCCTGCATCCTGTCCACCTCCTGTACAAAAGGATGGAGCGTTCTCTGCCCTTCCACCTGCTCGTTGTGTTCATTTCTGATTTTATCTTGTGCGTTTTATGTTTTAAAGTTATCAGATGTGTTTAGTTTCTCTCAGATAATGACCATGAATTATTGTATTTCTTCTGTTTAGTGTTATAAATCCTTGAAAACACTTTGAGGTAGACAGGACAGAATACACCCGCTATGCTTAGTGTGAATACAGCTACTTTGCCCTTTGACCTCTGGTGAAAAGCTTTTGAAAGAAAATGTTATTCAGCGTGAGCAGTTTTGCGTCGGCACCACTCACCGTGTACTCTGCCCCCGCGGAAGCCATCGGTGTGACGGGCAGGGAGGGATGATGGGTGACACCAATGGCACAAGAGAAATGAGAGGAACATTAGCATCTCCTGTTGCATTCATACGCATCAAATCAACAGGTGAAACCTCTGCAAAAACAGTGAATTAAACGAACGGAGCGGGTTGGATATTAACTGAGCAGGTGCCATCGCGCATTACATTAGTAATATCCAATTATTAGCTTAATAAGACAGCTGTAATCTTCCAGGTAAAGTGCCCGACATTCCGTGGTTTCCATGGAAACTGGCCACATGACAACCACATACCTCTGAGGCAGGAGGCAACATGTTATTATAGCATACAAGTTGATAAAAGGTCAACGTACACAGTGTTCGCCTGTACCTGAGGAGTCATAAAGGTTTACCTGTGATAGTGTACGGGTAGTAGTTCCAAGCCTTTTCTGTCAGATAGAAAATTTTGGGGACCACTGCTCTGGCCCAACTGGGCAGCTTACTGAAACACACAAACACACCAAAACAAGGGGGTGAGGAAACACACTGAAGGTGACGCGCATCACAGGTGCAGCGCTGTAACAGGGGGCGGCCATGGCGGAGATACAAGAACTGGAACCATTTGGACACCAAGATAATTCAGTTCTACTAATCGTCGCTTTTGTAGCCTCATTAATCCCCCCGATTCATTAAGTCAGTGTCGGTTTCAGCGTTTATTTTCTCTGCAATTTACTGTTTCAAACTAAAACTGAGACACCGAAACATGAGACAGAAGGTTCCCTCTGAGCACTCTCCAACAGACTGTCAAACACCCCGGAGAGCATCCATCCTCTCTCTCTCCCTCTCTCTCTCTCTCTCTCACACACACACACACACACACACACACACACACACACACACACACACACACCCACAGGCTGCTGCTTTAACATTAGAACAGGTGGTCTGTAGGTGGAGGGAGGCAGGTGCGACATCCAACAGCGTCGGCCCAAATTATCCATCACATTCACTGACCACACCCCCGCACGCACCCAGCACACACACACACACACACACACACACACACACACTGAGAGTTCTTCTCTTTCATTAAAAATAAGACATATAACTTGTGGTTCCAATCACCCGACAATAAGGAGGAGGGTCCCCCGTCCCTGGGTGCTAGAACGTTCATCTGCCATGTTTCTACGGTGGCCTGGAGTGGACAAACACCCCTGAGTACGGACTTTGTTATTGTTTTGCGATGCTTAGCTTTGGAACGTGAGCGAAGCGGGCCCGACCATGGTCGACGCTTGACTCACATCCCACACGTGCTGCCGGTGGAAACACAAGCGCTGCGGTTGGAGCGGCGTCCAGTGGAAACCTGGCACGCGCCCGTCCGGCTGGTCACAACAGCTGATTCTGGAAGAACTGTGATTATTTCGGATTTTATCCGTCAGATTGTCACCTCTCTAAATACGTCCACCTTACCTGCTCCTGCTCCTGAGTGGATTTACTGAACCTGTTTGAACAGGCTGGTAGTACCAGTGGGCGTTCTACCAAAGAACAGTCTGCTTCATTAGGAACTCATTTTGGACAATAGCGGTGTGTCTGTGGGCTGCTCTTAAAATTCTCCTCTGAAATGCGTATGAACCGCTGTAGAGGTGTAATTACCCACAATCCTGCAGAAAGAATTCAATGTGAGCTTGAAATTTAGCCGGCAGGCGGTGTTGTTTTCCTGAACGGAGCAGAGGAACCCATTCGGCGGGAACCTCGGGCTGGACAGATGTGCACAGCGGCTGGATGGTGTTGACTGACGTGAAGGTGACGGGTGGAACGCGCGACCTCGGATCTGTGACCCGTGTAATGTAAACAAGAGAGGGTGAGGATGCTCGCTAACTTTAGCTCAGCTCGGTAAGTTAAGTGTCCGCTCAGGCTAAAACAAACAGGCTTTGATCCGTTTGTCCATCAGCCTCTGTTGACAGACGCGCCCAAGTGGTGGTCTGTTATGGGGGGGGGGGTTTACTCCAGCGGTCACCAGGGGTGAGGAAGGAATACCCCCTGGACAGGTCACCGTAACCATGACGAAGCCATCTTCAAATAAGAGACGCCATCATTTACAATGTGAGTCACTTCCAGGTGGGTACCAGGTCTTTTACATATATTTAAGGACACATATGGAAAATTGAAAGACATTTTCCCTGAACACAAACAAGTAAACAAATACCAAAATAATGTTTTCTCCAATGCCACATTCTGTGCTTGGATGTCACATTTACAGAGGTCACATTTTCCCCTGGATGCAGAATAGGAACTCACTTGTTGAGGTAGATTCGTTTCTCGGTGAACTGTCCCGACCCGTGCTCAGGATCTTGGTACGGCTCATTCTGGACCACCTCCACGCCCTCCCCGCGTTCGCTCTGTTCGTGGCTGTGTTTGCTGATCATGTAGAGCTGACCGATCCGGTACTGAAAGGCCGAGAGGAGAAATGCAAATCAATAATCCCAAGATTGACAGTGGATGGATTAGGTCCATCAACAGCTGTGATGAAGGTTCTCAGGCCTTAACGGCTATGAACAGAACCGTCCTGGAAATGTCAGAACAGAACGATTTTTTAAAATAGGCTCGGCGAGATTAACACCCCCACCAAAGACGTGGAAACAATCTGCAGGATTACGACCTGTCAGCAGAGTGACCGCCGGCCCATGTCGGCGTCCACAATAGTAACAGCATCAGAACAGACCCCCACCCCCCCCACGGTACATCAGTCAGCACCCACAACTGTCACTCATCGCCCGCTGACCCACTTGGACCCGCCACATTTGGCGGCACGTCACACGGAAACTATTTTCGATGCTTTTGGAAAACGACTGAAGCAGGAATGCTCCGGGATGGAGGTTTCCAACGGCCCGCGAGGGCTATTTCCACAACTCGGAAAACCTATCCGGTCTCCATGCCGACGTGCCGGAGGCTCATTTAGAACTTAACAGCCACACACACACACACACACACTTTGCAGCCAAGGATAGCTGCATTAAGCTAACAGAAGAAAAAGGAGAAGGATGTGGTCATGTGACTGTACGTCCAGCCAGAGGCGAAGGGATGAAGGGAAGAGAAACGTGATAGTGGAGCGGGAAGAGCGTTTACTAGTAAACAAAATGAGGTCGTTGGTTCCTGTATTAGAATGTCAAATGTTTTCCATCAAGAGCAAAGGGACGACAGATTGCTCCCAAAGGGGACGACGGCGGCATTGAGCTATCGACTTCACAACTGTTGGCATGATAGATAGATAGATAGATAGATAGATAGATAGATAGATAGATAGATAGATAGATAGATAGATAGATAGATAGATAGATAGATAGATAGATAGATAGATAGATAGATAGATAGATAGATAGATGTAATCACCATTTCCCCTCTGATATTGAGCAAAGATAAAGTTAAACAGTTAAACGGGACTCATAAGGTGTTTATTGCAACTTTTTTGTCACATCTTTGGAAGTGTCTGGTTTCCCAAACCGGCTGGCACAGTGAAGGCATCACCGCCTCCGAGGATTTCTGCATGAATAAGGAAACGAATAATTCAAAAGACAGAAGAAGGATGAGACCCACATGCAGCACCAGCGCATGAGCATCCAGCACTGAAGCTCCCACGATGTTGCAGCGCTTCAGACCAGGACATTCGATATAACAGCCCAGTCCACCTGAACGCAGCAGGCGTGTGTGTGTGTGTGTGTGTGTGTGTGGGGGGGGGGGGGGTTATTGCTATGACACAGCGTCCAGCACAGGCCTGACTGCGTAATTCAATCTTCACCCCTGCAAAAACATGAATAAGTGCATCTCTGAAAATGTCAAAACTCTCAGTTTTTAGCTTCAGTCAGAAGCTAAAAGACAGAAAACAAACTTCTCCGCACGTGTGAAACCCTTCAACGTTTCCCCTCCGCCTCAAACGCGGGAGTAAAGCGGAGAGACTGAACGGGTGGGCGGAGGTGCCGAGTCCTCGTCCGCTCTGAGGCGGCGGCAGGTGGTGGAGCCGCGGTGGTCACTGTGTCACAGCCCGGGAGCCCTTACTGCGAGAGCGAGATTAGAATCCTGACAGAACACACACACACACACACACACACACACACACACACACACACACACACACACACACAGACACAGACACAGACACACACAAACAGTCTCACACCTCGAACAAAATGGAAACAGGTAATTAAAATTCAGCCACAGAATCATTGCGCCTGTCAGCGCGTCGTATTTGTGCCCCTGCAGAGATAAAAAGGTCCAGCTTTGGCTCCGCGTGTGTGTGAATGGAGGAGCTCTGCGTTCTGAAGTAAGAAGAACTCAACACACATGTTGTTGCTGTTTACACTTAAGGTGGCTGCGTTAACAACTCAGGGCGTGCGCGCTTATCAACGGCCGGCACACAAACAGTACCGATATAAGGCTAAAAACTGGGTTTCATCCAACTATGCTGTCAATATGCTGTCACCATCGTTCCAAAAACGCCTCCGCGATGCTTCAATGCAAAATATGTTGCTGAGCCAAAAAGGGGGCGTGGTTGGAAGAAGAAACCCTAGCAACAGGATTCCTTGAGATCTGTGTATAAGAAAGGGAGTGAGGTATCATCTCATCTATAGTAACATCTGCTTCAGTGGTGCTGCTGTTTTCCATACGTGCTGCACAGATCCTTGAAGGGGCGGGGCCAAGAGAGGGAGTCAGGTGACTCGGGCGGTTGTCACGCCGCGCCAGCTGGACGGCCATGCTGGCGATATCTGAGAGGAAGACGAGCCTGGAGGAGAGGCGCAGGTGATGCTGGATCCTCCAACCGAATCTAGTTACGGAGCGCTGACGTAGGCAAAAACGGAGGAAGACGCCAAGTCGACACGTCGGACATTCAGGAAGGTCAAACGCCGGAGGCTTTCACGACCGCTGTCAGCAGGAATGAGACATAATAGCAAACAATGGGAGTGAGAACATGGCAATGTGTGATTAAGGAACTCACAAACAATAATTAGGGACGTCTGGGCTGGAACTGTGGTGTTGGCAGAAGCCAGGCAGCGGTGACGCCACGGCGGCAGCAAAGATCTGCAGGACGCCGCCACACCACAACCGATTGTGAAATACGAGAAGAAGAAGAAGAACACAACAGGCCAGCTAACTGCTAATTCACAGCAAGTGATGTTTGGGTTCGTGAACTCCTTTTTTATTGCTCTTATTGGATTTTAAAGGCTGTTCTCTAAAAATTCCATAATTTTAGGATTTATGTTAATACCCCGCACCTGCGATTCCACCGGAGGGAAGCGAATTTAGATTAAAAAGAGCAAAAAGAAGTGGGTGTTTAAGTGTGGATCTGCTACTCTTCATCTTTCAGGGATAATAAAGTTCACGCTCCTCTACTGGTAGTGCAAAAATATGCAGCCACTAAGAGCCCCAGATCTGATTTTCATGCAGGAGTGGAGACGTGAAGGGAGCCCAGGGGCGCCGTTTCTATGGTTTAAAAGTGCAACGCTGTGGAAAATAAGCAGATTTTCTGAATGAATCAAAGCTGGAGTGACACCGTCGCGTGTTGTCAAAGTTCCACTAAAACCACTCAAGAAGAGAAGAGAATATCTAAACTTTCAAAGATGCGTAAATGGGCAGAACTTATTCATGCTGTTGGAGAGCTCCCTCCCGTCCGGGCTGCCTTCCTTCCCAAACCCTCTCGTCTCTTCTCCGCAGCGTCTGAGGTCACCCTGCCAGAGATTGCGTAATGCTGAGATCGCTCGGTACGAACCACTGTAATATGCACCCCGCCCCCCCCCCCCACGCCCCCACGCCTGCACTTAACAGGCGAGATTGAGGCTGATGCGGCTGGATTGAGGCAGATGAGCTGGAATAAAAGAGCGGCAGAGTAAAAGTATTCAGGAACCTTCTGATGCATTTGACTGATGTCTGTCTGACGGCTGTCTGTCTGCCCCCCCCAACACACACCCACCGGCGGTTTTCTTTACTCCTTACTCCTTTTCACTTTCTTCTCGCGCCTCCCCGCTCTGCCAACTTCCCTTTTGGGCAGATACGGCACAGGTTTCCACAGGTTTCTCCTCGGCGGCCAATGGATGTTTTGGTTTTTTACGACTACTTAAGATCAATGAATTCGCACCGTTATTTGGATTCACAGGCGGGAGGGGGCTCCGTGCTCCGGCGCGCTTCAAGATGGATGATAAACGTCAGGGCCTACATCTGAGAGGAAGGCCCAGTGGACCCCCCAGTTAGAAAGCTCCTCGTCTATTGTTGTATGGTGGGTTATTCTCATGAAAAACAAGTAATTGGTGATGCAACAGCTTAAAAACACCAGTATTAGAAAAGAATCCTTGGAAAAACAAACCAAGTAGGTTGTTTTATCATCGTTTCTCAGGATTAGTTTGGTTCTTGCTCCAGATTACATAACCCCCCCCCCACTTCTGCTCCACCCTGGAGTGTTTTGGAGCAGGCTGGATTTCTGTTTGCTGGGGGGAAAACCCATCACATCCATAATGAATAGACAGAGAGAGCACAGTGTGCTTGGAACGTCCACGCTGGGACGGGGATGGAGAAGCACCAGAACGAACGGGAGAAGAAGGAATAATCCCGACTCTCGTCCTGGCTCATGTGTCGGGCCTGACCTCCAAGACGCCGCTCTTCCGACCAGTTATTGTTGCCTCTTCCCTAATCCCAGTCTGGGTCACTGGGGATGCTGGAGTTCACCCTCTACAGGTAAAAACAGGCAACCGGGACCAGAAGATTAAACGGCACCTTACAGCCAAAATCAGATTAAAGTTCTGGCCCACGAGGAGGAATAAGATGTTTTTAACCAGGCGGGACACAAGCAGAGCGAAGTGAAGAGGAAATTCAGTTAGAAAGCTGCATCCGCACGCATCCGAAAACAATAAAATAAATCACTTTATGTACATCACAGCGCTGGCATCGCCCTTCTAATCTGAACCGGAAGGTGTGTGTCCTGGTCCTGTCCTCCCCGCTCCCTTCCCGTCCCACTGAGGCCCCCGCCCACCCAGCGCCAACATCCTGTCTAAACAAGAGGAAACGATTGATTCGGAGAATAGAATTTTGTGCTGATCCACGGTTGACGTGTCGGCGGAGTGATGGGACGGGACGCAGCATCCGAGGGGGAGCAGCTGGGCACGTCGCATTAGGACGCCGTGGCAGTGCGTCACGGCCTGACAGGTGACACTTCGAACTGGGACTATGGATCAGTCAATTGTTAAATTTAAATTAATTACAGACGAGCCGGCCGCTCCACTATTTGTGCTTATTGTGGTTCAACGTTCGGGATTTTTCAGCATCTAAATTCTCAAAAAAATCTTTTTTTTTTAATCACACGGCCTCCAAATTAGCTTACGTCTGTGATGCTAAAGAGCGCAGGGCTAGGGGCGAGATTCCACCCATTCAGCCCTTGAGCTGCCGGATCAGGTTTGCGTTTGTGTAGTAAGACTCTCTGGAAACACCAGTGGAAACACCAGGACCACTCACTCCCAGTCTCCGAAGGGAGACGCTTTTACAGAATGTTTGCATCGTTAAGCTAATTTAGCCACTATGAACACACCATAAATACACAAGTCGTTGTAGGTCGTCCTGGTGTTCAGTACCAACCCGCCTGTATCCAGGGTGAAGGTGACCAACACCACGGCCCGTCTCTTGCTCGGCCTTCGGCTTTTCCCTGCAGATCCACTTTCAACAATGACGTTCACCCCTCCCCCCGACCTCTCTCTGAATGACCTTTCCTCCAGCGTTCATGTATGTGACTGATCCCTTAGCCACGGTGACCTCGTGGCCAAACCGATCATAATCCAATCCTTTTTCGGACTCTGAGCTGAAACTGGAGGGCTTGAGCTCCCTCGTGAACGTTACGAGCGCTGTGAGCAGCTGTCGCTGAGGTGCTGGGGCAGTAGTTGAAGTACCCTTGAGCCACGCGCTGAAAACAAGAGCTGCTGTGCACCTGCGGGGGAGCGTAATTACAAGACAAAAGCTAAAGCTCTTACAGCATTTACAAATGCCGTTCCAGGGTCACAGAGGTCGTGCCCTCTGCCCTCACCGTGACATAATAATGGCCATCGACCTGCGGCGCTGGTGCGAGCGAGGATGGGTGCGTTTCTTCAGCAGCTGCTGTGATGTACGCTAATGCTACTCCATGCTATATTTGTGTCCATGCTAACCTCCCTCGCCGGAGGGGCCTCAAATATAGCGAATGTGCTAAAAATACTCACATTAGGTTAGATCATAGTGTCAACAGCACAGTTTGAAGTTGACGTTGACTGTCAGGATCACTCCCAGCTATTCCTTATCTCACCGTATTTGTTGTGGTTGCCTTTATTTGAACAATCTCAAATAAATACCCTTTAATTTCCGCTCCATTTTACTGCTGGAACTCTACAATTGGGTTGCGGACTCAAGCTTTTCAAGTGTATGTGTCTCTCTTTTGGTGTTTAGTGTTGTGAGGAGCCGAAGAAACCGACGCCTACCAATAAAATCAGAGTAGTCCGGGAAATCTGGCGACTGAAAGGTTTTTAGTCGCTGAAACCATCTGTGGTTCTTCTCATCTGTGGTTCTTCTCATCTGTGGTTCCTCTCATCTGTGGTTCCTCTCATCTGTGGTTCTTCTCATCGCTCCTCCATACCTGTAATATTGGCTCTGCCCTCCACCCCCCCTTGTCTCTGCTTATGCTTTTCCATGTCGGCATGTGGAAAATGGAGGCTGCGTGCTCCAGCAGAGCTGTGAAACGTGGCCACTGCCGGCACCGTGAGTGCACACTCGCAGCGTCTGTGATCCGAGTGATCCCAACTGTGGCTGGTTTCCTTGTCAACGGCAGCGCCGGCTGAGCAATTTCCAATCTGTGGAGGTCAGCTGGGACGGCTGGGAAGCCACATGTGCTGGTAATCCCTGTGTCTACAGTTTTATATCCACACGGCGATAATTAGAGATCCCGAAGAGAGCTGAGTGGCGGGCGGTGTGGATCCTGGGAATGATGCAGCGCTAACAAGGGGATGTGTTAAAAAGCCGTGCTGCTTTACTCACGTAAGGCAGAATAATCTAGTTTCCGTCTAACGCCGATGAAAGAACCATCCTGAGCCGACCTAGCAAAACAAGAAGCGAACTTTAAGAAAAAAAAATCCCAACTCCTGGTGCCTTTTCAGCTCTGGAGCTGGATCGCAAAAGAAATAATTTATCAACGAGGCTGCCGTTCTACTGGGATTGAAGTCTCCATTCTTCAGAGGTGTCGGAACAATGACAGTGGGACAGCTAATAATGTGTCACTGCTTCCACGGCGCGCAGGGGCGCCACGGGCACGGCAGATGTCACGGAAAAAGGCAGACTTCCAAATAGAAATAAGAGAGTTTGTCTGCTTTTCTTTTTTCATGGAGCCCTTATTAGCTGTTTCATTTCGGAACGCCACGGTTTACACGCTCCAGGCAGCCCGGCGGGACCTTTGTTCTTTACAATGAATCAGAATTAATTAAAGTTGTGCTTTAGGGCCCTCACAGGCGCCATCTGTAATATTGCTACTCAAAAAAACTTGAATTTGGGGCCAACGTAGACGGGGACACAGTCAACAAATGAGAACGTCTAATCACACCTGCAGGGGGCCTCTGGCTCCACGTCCCAGCTGGGTCTGGTCCCCCCACGTCCCGCCTCCCACTTCACATTTCAGCTCACAGCCATGAATTCACAGAAAAGTCCCCAGAAACTTTTTGGTATGAAGTCGTCTGTAAACTTTTTGTTACTAAGTTGCCGTCGCCCTAAACGCCGACAGCAGCGTCGCCACGACCTCTTACTACCAGGGAAGAATGTCTCCGCGCTATACATATCCTCACGACATCACCGCGTGCTGTTCGGGACGGCAAAGAATTTCACGCCATGTTGCAGCCTATGGAACAGACCTGCTAAATTTAGGCCCCAAAAATAATGGATGGCAACGAGAAAAATAAAACGGCGCTCGGCCGCACATTGGTGGCGGTCGTGAGTCTTCTGGAAGTTCAACCGAGTTTCATCGTGATGGAGACTGACGGGTGAATGTGAACCAAACTGCCGTGTCCAAAACGAGAGACAAATTCATAAAACAAAGTCGCGATTTCGGAGGCTTTCTGCTCTCTCCCTCTCTCTCTCAGACAGCTGTCTTCTGCCTCTGAGGCCGGTCGCTGTCTGGCTGAGTTTACGAGCTCATCTGGGACCCGAGGAGGGAACGAGCATCTTGTTTGCCGCCTGTCTGGGGACGTAAACAAGCCCTCGTGCTGTGGGGCACGAACATATGGAGGGACACCCCAGAGACTGACCTCACAGCGGCCGGCCGATGCTGCAGAAGGCTTTAATACCCTAAACATCAGCATCAGCTCCTCTTCCAGAATGGGGATGAGCCCACACCATGGGTACCAATTGGTTGGGACCCTTACTTGATGCTGGGACCCTGTGCACACTTTATAGCTTCTAAATGACAGCATGGCGATGTCAAAACGTCCAGAATCGTCTCGAATCCATCAGGAAATCCTTCTATAACATCCACGTTTCACTCCAGGCTGTGAGGAAGTCACGACAGGTGCACAAGAAATGCTAATGATAAACAGCGTGTTGAGGACCCTCGTCGCCATAGCAGCCTACAACCACAAAGCACTTTAGTCAAGTAGCAGCTAGTGTTGCTATCCAGATGTGTTGCCGCAGCTTTTTCCCTCTTGGTTTAGCGGCGTAATCCTTTTTCTCACCCTGGCTGTGATTATCCGGTGCCAGCTACGTGCAACCTAATCACCCGCCCTGTCACTGCGGCCCAGGCAACCCCCTCATCGGTCTCCAGGAGAACCGCATACACATGAATCATTCGCTCATCACGGTTGATCACCGGGAGGACATGACGCGTTGGCTGCGGGCCGCCTGTTCGTCACGCATCGCTGAAAGACCCCGATTTCCAGCTTTCCGTGGGCTCCCGCACGCCCTGGCATTGCTGGAAACTGTTGGTAGGATAAACAAATCACGGACGTTCATTAGTGAAGCCAGTCGGCCAATCAATGGACCCGATTATTACAGCCGAAGATGTAGCAGCCTTTAGGAAAAACAGTGTCGTCAATCACCGCTGGGGCGAAAAAGCCGATGTGCCACAGGTCAGGACATGATGAAGAGGCATCCTGGTAATTATAAACATGAAACCGCTTCAGGGACGGACAATCGGGAAAGACCGGGATCAACACAGACTATAGATGAGGCTGTTCTGGCTTCTGGCTGAGAAAAAAAAGAGATAAAAAAAAACTTCAAATGAGTCCAATTCAGTCCTCACCTGCCAGAGTGTGAGGCTTTAGCAACACATGTATTCAGCGGGGACTCGGGTCACATCATGACTGAGGTTAAATGGGGCGTGGAACCTTCATGACAGGAGCAAACTGGATAAAACCCATCAGCAGAGCGTCCCCCGGTGTGGTGCAGCTGACACCGGAACGCGGGGGGGGGGCATCAAGCAGCAGGGAGAATGTGCAAAAGGATGCTCGGGAACATGAGTCGCTGGTGCAGCAGAAGTCGCAGATCCCTCGTGCAGCTGCACGTAAACAGACAATAATCGGCGCTGGTTCACGTGACGCGTAGAAAATCGGGCAGCTGTTACGTAACCGCGCGCGCAGCAGGGAAGAAGTCAGGAAAAGTGCAGTGGAAGATGGAGAAAGTGTTCCGACCCACATGTCCTCCACTGAGCTCCCTGCTGTTGTTTACGAGCGCTCCTGCAGCAAATAAAAACACACGCGAGGGAGGCAGCGGCAGCGCCGCCGCGCGGTGCCCGCAACTTTAAGCACCAAACCTGCGGGGGTAAAAGGTCGGGAAGGACCCGCATCTCCGCTGCTTCGTTACAGGAGGGGTGGGGGTTAAAGAGGGGACAAGTTCACCTACCTCCTCCACTGTGAGGGGCATGCAGATCCGGTACTCTTTGACCAACATAGTCCCCCTGAGGCGGCGGCGGCGGCAGCGAGGAGTCGGGCGAAGGTTGACAGATCTGCAAAGACACCGATTCAGCGGGGAGCGCACTTCATCAGATCACACTGCGAGAGTCTCACGAGGTTCTCCAAGGTTTCAGCTTGGTCAACTTCCCCACGGAGAAATCAAAACTAGTGTTGAAAAAGTCGCGCTCAGGCGGTCGCTCGGGTCCCGGAGCAGCAGCCGCCCGTCGGCTCTTGACTCCGCGATCACTCGGGAACAGTTCCTCAGACCCGGTCAGCCTTCCTCCAGATCTTCTCAGTTTTGTTTTGTTTTCTTCTCTACCCCCTGACAGCTCCGGCCAGGGATGCGCAGCCGTGTGGAGTCTCTTGGTAAAGACGCACGGAGACAGGAAGTAAGAGGGTCTGACCTTCACAGTAAAGGCGCAGCAACCACGAGGCATCAAAATAAAACCACATGATAATGATGATGATACTAATGATAACAACAACAATAATGATAATGATGATAAGAACAATAACAATAATAGTCGTAATGTGCAATTTAGTTTTATTTAAGAAGGATCTGAATTCATAATTCATTTCTGAAAGTATTTCGCAGAAACTATGCATGGCATCCATGAGACTGAATCCTTTTGTAAATCAGTAAAAGGTCAAAGGTCTTCCGCGACCTGGCTACCCCCTCCCCCCACAACGGAATCCATTTTAGTTTTGTACGGGTAAAACCCACATTGTGTTGAATATCATTCATTATCACCTGTGTTTTTCACTTCTTGAAACGACCTCAACGTCCTGGAGAGCTATAAGATGTAATAACCTCTCTGAACGCTAGATGTCACCACAGACTCGCACCTGTAATTTCTTAAGCGTTGGTGAAAGAAATAAAAAAAACGCAGTTGGTTTGATTTTGCTGTATATGTTACCAGTATTTAACCATGTTTGGTGAGGGATGGCAACATGTCTGATATATCTGATTCTGTCTCCACGGTACATTAAGTGCTGGTAATGAAGACCTCTGGACATCCTTACAGATCACTCTGGTATCAAATCAACAGAACTATCGACACACAACTATCGTCTCACTCTGGGAGGTAAACTCATTTTATCTCTGCTGGAAAACACTGATTTTGACAAAATATAAAAACACAAAACTTTCTAAAATAAATAAATAAATAAAAACTGCACACACGCGCAGCTCTGTTGGTTCCAGCAGTGCAGGAACAGTTGCTTAGAGACCTGATTCGCCCGCCTCTTGCTGCTCAGCATCACCAGCTGGCCTTTGCTGTCACTTTTCTAACCCCCAGTGGTTCTGACACGAGCTGCTCCTTCAGTCCAGCTCACTGGAGCTCAGTCCAGAAAAGAAAAATAAAAAAGATCTTGTCTTCGGGCTGCTGTCACAGCGAGGGGGCTGTGATGACATCATCCATTAGGTTTGGAATGAGAGGGTGTGAGAATATTGATAATCCTGTAGAGCAGCAGTGTGGTGAGGGTGGCACCAGTATTTGGATGGTTCCACTGTCTCTGTCCACCTTTTCTGCAGTTGGGGCGTGGACCTTTCCTCTAGTTAGGCCCATTTTCAAACCTTCCTTAAGCTCTCTGTGGGAGCGTGGTCTCCCCGGCCCCTCTCGTCCTCATCCACTCATTGTAAAAAAACTAATCACAAGGTTCCACCTGAGCCCTGCAGCTGAGTGCATGTCCTATTTCTCATTGTAACATCTTATTCTGGCCCTAACTTTAGGAATGTTGTGGTGTCCTCATTAGTACCTACCTCCCACTCTCGTGCGCCACTGCCGATGTTTTGCGAGAAGAGGCTGGAGTGATGTTTGAATGTTTTCTAAATGTCATTCTGAATGTATTTCCATAGCACCTATTTGCATTTATATTTCATCTGTCTGCCATTTCCCTCTTTCCTTTCTTTATGCTAAAAAGTACATTAAAATAAACAACTGAAAATGCAGCAGCTACTGGACAAACGGCCTCTGTATGCAGGATTGTGTAGCCTGGATCTTAGTGTGTCTCTTTATTTTCATGACAGAACGTGACAGGACTGACAGGACTTGTTTTAAACACACAGCTCTGGAAATGTTGCAGAAAAATGTCTCGAATGATGCACTGGCATCAGGAGAAAGGTGTGATAGCGCTCATCCTGATCCAGCGATGGCAAACAGGCTGCTGGAGCTGAGGGCAGCCAAACAAAAGCAGATCAAAACATCTGAAAAATAGGTTTTAAGAATGGTCTTCAATGAGGAACATCAATGATTTCAGAATTTTAGTGATGCACATGGAGCCCTGCTCGGCCCAGTTTTCAGGGCTCTGCCACTCAAAACACGTAGGAATCAGGAAAACTAAACCCTTTATATTATCTTATATCTTGCTATACATATTTCTTCCTTGAGTCTTTGGATGTTCAACCTCCTAAATTTGTATTTATTTAACATATTGTACCATTGCTCTCTCATGTAACATATTTATATTTTACATTTTGGATCCCCAAACAGAATGTAAGAGGACAGAAGTGTAACGTTCACCTTTGTCTTCCTTCTGTTTGACCTTTATTTAACCTTGTTAGTCCTGAGATTAAAGCTGTGTTATGAGAGAGGTCAGTGTTCCAGCCAGGAGCCTCATTCTCTCTCTTTTGTCCATAAAAGAGGCTTGGGTGAGGAGGAGGCGACTAGAGTTTCATATTTGACTGAACTTTTACTTACGTATTGCGAGGAGCTCCTCCTGCCACGAGCCGCGAGAGCGCGGTGGCAGCCGAGAGTCCCGAGATTAATGATGACACTGACGGCGATTGGAAGGAAGCGACACCTCTGAGGCGTTTCATGAGCTTTTGTGACAAGCTCTTTCTGCAGATAAATGTCAGTCTGTCTCCACGGCAACAGCGGGCCTGTCAAAACAGCATTTTCCGTCTGTTTCCTGTTCCTTCATCCTCTGGGTCAGTGGCGCCATAAATCCATAGGCCGTCCTTCCGGTGAACGTGGCGGCGGCGGACCGTCGTGTGAGTGATGATGGTGAGGGCCCATCAACAGGTGGGCCACAGCGGCTCCTCGTCGCCATGAGCGGACGTGCTCGCCCTTATCAATCATGCACATGCAACCTTTACAAGCCGTGACTGACACCTCCCTGTCAAGCTGTTTCCATGGATACGGCCAGATCCAAACCAGCTCCCCTGCTCCCTAATGCCGATCTAAAAACCCAGGTCCAGGTGGAGCGATACCAGGGAAAAATGTTTTAAAAATCTATAAAGGAAAGATTCCGATTGTGTCCCATCCAGGCGATAATAGGCTCCTGTTTTCCAGACGGCCATTTAGGTGCCGTGCACATTTCATTTAGAGCCGAAGATTCGCTCCTGCATAATGTATAATGAAATCCCAACTTATTGCCGGCCCAGATATATCGCGCAGAGAGATGTGCCATCTTATTTCATTTTCTGGGCTCAGCTTGCATTTCCCCATGAAGATTAAGCGACGGGCCGCTCAGTATTACAGCTATTAGGCCTTGAAGGGGGTGGGGCTGTTTGCAGAGGAGCGTGTGCGTGCACATGTGTCTGTGTGCGCTAGAATTTCAGAGGTGAGGGGTTTCGCTTTGTCACGGAGCTGCCTTCACGTAACTATGGAGACGTCGGTTGCTACACATCAGCCAATCGCCACAGAGCAGAAGGTCTCAAAAAAGTTGTGAGGGTGAAGATTCTCAGAGTTGGATCTGCCACTTTTCCTTCCAAGTCAAAACACCCGTCTGAGGTTATAATTCACCAGATGGTGAAATAAAACCAGCTAGTTTCTTCCCTCCCATCCTATTTTGAGAGACTTCATGTTGCGTTCACTGTCTGTCAGTGGGAGATGACATACGGGGGAAGGGGATGGGAGGGGGGCTTGAAACGGTGGTCTACCAAAACTGTGATCTCTAAGTCCCAGGGAATGTTCTGCTTCGTATCCGAACGGCTGCAGGTTTGCCCGGATTCACAGGGCGCCACAATGGAAGGAGCTGGTCCTTCTGGGATGCCACCATCCCATCGTAATTATAGCACCTTCTGTTGGGTCTGAGCTGTTGTGGGTGGGAGTCCCCAGTCGGCCCTGCGCCCATGTGTTTAGGGTCAAACACGCAAACGATGATAAAAAGGATCAAAACCCGTCCATGTTTCAGACCTGTGGACGGGCTTAAGCTCAGGCAGCAGGACTGAGAAGGGAAGAGGTGGGCACGTAGCTAATGAGTGCTCAGACTGAGGGTAATGAGTTCATGAGGGGTCATTGTTGCTGTCTAGACGGAGATAAATGTTAGACACACACACACACACACACGCACATGCGCCTCCCTCGCCCGTTTCCCATCTTACCTGTGGAGCCAGACGAGAGTTACTGTAGCTCAAAACAATGAGATTTCTCTCAGGAGGGAAATCCGAAACACATCATCTCCTCTTTACCCTCCTTCAAGGTCTTTTGCCACTCCCCCCAGGCTCCTGAAAGAGGTGGACGCCGGCGCACCTTTCTCCAGCCTTCTCCTCCATCTCATCGCCGCGTTGTCTTTCATCGCCAGGCTCACTCACCTGCGTCGGCCCCAATCAGGACAGATTAATAATGCAGGCGGCTCAATTCCCCCAGCAACACCAGTAATTGGATGGAAATGTGGCTGTTGCTCCGCGCGCCCCGTCTCGCTCCGTAATCAGATTGCACGCACACAATCCGATAATCCAAACACGCGTGTCGAAGCTGCCGACGCAGCCAGCGTGTGTCTCCGGCTGACATGTGAAGTCGGTTTCACGTCTCTCTCATGACTCCACACGGGCAGCAACACACGTTAGCGGACACGCTAGCCCACGACTGACTGATTGCGCGTCTGCAGGTTTTTAAAGCTCGGTGCAGTTTTGGCGCCATATAAACAGATTTAAGGCCACTCCGCAGACTGTAAGGGCTCAGAAGAGTATCGTTGGGACTTCTAAATTTAAAACATTACTAAAATGAAAGACTTTGCTGGTGGTCCTTGTGCACAGAGATCTGTTTCAATATGTGGCCGTCTGCGTGGGGAACAACCATTTGGGGCCTTCTCAGTTTGCACGAAGGTCGTTGTTACGGCTTCTTGGCATCTTTTACTCACAAATAACAACACCAAGGTGCCAGATCGGACCCCCTGCTGCACCATTTCATACGTGAGGCCGCCTGCAGCAGTTGAGGGAGGTGTCAGAGTGAGAGTCTGGTAGGTTTTACACGTGCTCTGAGCAGCGTTTCCGGGTCTCACGCCTCTGAGATGCCGCCGGAACGGCGCCGAGTAACCCTCTGTTGCAGATGGAAGACGGTTTTAGGGTGCAAAGTGACGGGGCTGTGGGCTTTTCACGAGACAGGAATGAATTCTGTCCCACTGTTTGGAAAGTTCCAATTCTAAAGGGACATGTTGTCTTGCTGTGAGGACAGCTGCACCGCTGTCTCACATCAGGATGCACAACAGCTGCAGTTTCACTGTTTTTGCAGATGATTTTCATCTGTTTTTGCAGATGATTTTCGCATTTAGATGTGAGATCTGACCTGCCAAACAAGCTCTCTTCCTGTTCAAAGGGAGTGTTTATGCCGCTGTCGCTTGCTCTTGGTTCAGACTCTGGGTTTCTGTAGAGCCCCCCCCCCCAGGGAGACTGTTTTGAGTGTAACAGATGCCGTATAAATAATGTATCTTGGCATCAATGGTGACAATAACGTGTTTACAATAAATTCTAGTGGTTTGCTGAGTTCTCCTCCTGTTCAGGTAACCTTTGACACCTGTACAAATGCTAGTGGTGAAGCACTGCATGAAATAGCTTTTATGCCGGGTCAACAGGCGCTTAATGTTGGTGTGAAATGGTCTGGTGTGTGTGTGTGATCTGTGTGTTGCAGGTGAACTAACAAACAGCCGCTGACACATTCATTTAAAACTCAAAGGACTGCGTCATCGTTGTGTAACTGCATCTGTGCTGGTAGCGTTAGCCACACTTTGTTATGATTACTCTTTTTTTCCCATTAAATTGGAAGTTTTATTGTTGGAGACAGAGGGGGCAGGCTGAGATTGAGAGGTGAATAAAGAGAGAGAGCAAAATAGAAGCGGCTGTGCAGAGAGAATCAGTGACACCCTGAAAAAGAAAATCCGGGGGGGAAAAAACGGCCTGAAACAAAGAGCTGGACACAGAATCTGCATGAATGACGCACGATGCAAATGATGGCAAAGGTAAAAATAAAACCAGGTCGGCAAACAGGCGGCAGAAGACAGTGAGTCAGCGCCAGTTATCAAATCACTTCTAATCTATTAGCGTTCTGCGGCTAACAACGTTTGTCAAGCCTGAAACGGCGCCGCCCGCCCCGGAGGAGGTGACCTTTAGACACGCTTGCCACGACGAGGGCGTTGGACGTCTGACGGACGTGAGAGGAGCCGGAGGGGAGGAGGAGCGGCATCATTCCCTCTCAGAAGAGATGTGGAAAATGGCAAAAAATGTGAATCGACCACCACAGTGAGAGGTTAATAAAGCAGCTGATGTGACATCATCCCCTCGCTCATCAGTCAACACGAACATTTTTAGAAATGAAAAGATCTCCGCTGTGACACATATGTGAGTTAATCTGCGACTTCAGTACGACTTTATCAACTTTCCCAAATGAAAACAGGAAAAGTTTGCACCAATGTTCTCAACCCAGAAGATCTGTGTGTGTCTCAGCTCCTCCATGCAAATGAAAAACCCACAGCAGCTCCCAGCAGCGGCGTTAGCAACAGAAATAAATGAAAGTGAAATGAAACATCAGCTCTCCTCCCACTTTACCAGCGAATGAGTCACATTCCATCATAAAGGAGAGCAGAGCTTTTACCCAGTCAGTAAGGGAATCAAGAGGCACACAAAGATGCAAATGGGCACCAACCTGCTGCTCTTTTGGAAGCGTTCGTCCTGATTTAACAGGAAACGCTGATTATAATGGAGTTTGATACAAATGGTGTGTACACGACCATAGACTAAGCTAATTTCACTGATATGAATCACTGCTGCCTCTCATTTTCAATTATTCTTGCTCATAACGTCACCTAATGCAGAATAATTCTAAAAAAAAGAAAAGAAATCTGTCTGTTTCTATCAGAGGCAAAAGATAGAACACAGAAAATAATGAATATGGGGCCACAAACTTCCACCAATGGATGTTATTTAAATGACTTTCACTGCTGTTGTTTTCTTAAAGATAAAAAAAACAAACCAAAAAAACTTTTCAAATATCATTTGTCTCCTTGATTGATTGCTGTTGGCCTGTCGGAGCACCATTCACTTCTTCTCTTCTGCTTCTCCGCTTTTCTCTTACGTAATGATAAAAAAAAAACCCACATTATTTCAGAGCTCAAATCTATTATTCCACGAGAGCTGGACTAAATCACGCCTCCGTGCTCATCATTCTTAGCTATTGTTTCCTCTCCGTGTGTGTGAGTGAGTGTGTGCACGCTGGTGTATGTGTACGTTTTGGGCAATTACAGTCTGACCTTTTCTTCCGCCTCTCCTACATATTGATTGTGAAAATAGACTTGAATTAATTGTGGGGGGGGGGGGGGGAAGAAAAACAGTTGCGTTTTTGACCATACTCCTGTTGCCCGTGGCAGCGAGACCAAAGCATGAGCGTGCGTGGTTGCATTCACTGGTCCGTTGAAGGTGTGGTGGCGAGCACGCGTGTGTCTGCTGGCCTGTTCTGGTCTGAAGACTTCAACTGTTTCCCTGTTTTTTCTGTCTCAACGGGGACAGTTTGAGGACACTCCCAGACATCTTGGCCCTCTCTGGTGGATTGGACTCCCTCCCTGGCTCAGCTTCAGTGTGTGTGTGTGTGTGTGTGGTGTGTGTGTGTGTTTGCACCATCCTCCACAGCTTCAGGAAAACCTTCAGAGCAGAGTCCCTGCTAAGGTTGTTAGCCTTAGCTGCATGTACCACACAGCTGTAGACCTTGTTCTACAAACTCACACACACTTCCTCACTGAGAAGCATGCTAGTGGTGGTGGGGGAGGGGGGTTGCTAAAGTGACACCCCATCCAGTCAGGGATAAAGAATAATCCCTCCAGAAGTGTTGAGCTAGGCATCGATGAGCTGTCAGCTGGATTAAGAGATGCCGCGGTATTTGGCACTGAAGGTGACATCCAAGTGGAGCTTGCAGACAGCCGAGTGGGTGAGGGCCCGCTGATCACGGGGGGGCGCAGGGAGGGGGTCGAGGTGATTGCTGTTTTCAGAGGGAAGAAAGACGTTGAGGCTAACTGGGATGTTCCATGTGCAGAAATGATCCTTTGTCACTCAAAGCTTTCCCATTTCCCACGGAATATCACCGATTCGCTTTTCCCGTCCTTCCAACATTAACCCCGGATATAGATCCACGCTCCATCGGCTCCTCCGTCCTCATGCGCTCCGCAGGGAGTGAATCAGACGGTCCTGCACAGATGGAGCACCGGTAGTGCCTTGCACTCCCGCGCCGTGCTGTATTGCCTTATTACAGGTCTATCTTCTCTCAACAGTCACCACTGATCCGAGTCATTAGGCAGCGGAGTGGCTGCGTGAGGGAGTACTGGAGTGGATAGATAGACAGAAGACGCTGGGCGGAGGGGAAGAAAAGGAGGGGAAGGTAGATAAAAAGACGGTGGAGACAAACCAATAGCTCACTGTGGCCGTCTGGAGAGAAAAGTGTGAAAGAGGGACAAGAAAACTCAGGAGACGGGAAGACAGAAGGAATAACATTGGGAAGTGTCAAGGAAAAAGCTTTAATTGTCCTGCCTCCTCTCTGGTCTTGGTCGCTCAAATCTAAAAAGGTAACAACATTGTTGGCGTTTTTTCCCCAAATCTCTTCGCTCCTGTCAGTTCCATCTCACCAGCCCTCTGGAAAGAATCCCAACCCTCTGATTTCGGTTATAAGCCTCTTTTTTGCCGGCTCGTACGCTCTCCCAGGGACAGGACTGAATGGGGAATGCTTGTACTGTGCGGCTGCCTGCAGAGCAGTCACAGCTTTGACAGCACTCAGTCAGAGGTCAGCAGAGGAACTGGCACTTTTACATTCATGGGGGTGACTGCAAACGTCAGCTGTCTTCACCGACTGACTGACACAGCCGGCGTTCCTGACAGGTCCGGGAACACTGAGCGTATGCTTCCGTCAGACGCGTTCTTCAGCGACATGCGGCCTTTTATTTTAACATTTTATTGGATCATAAATAGACACCGGAGCGAGACCTTGTGGCGCAATGGTAGCGCGTCTGACTCCAGATCAGAAGGTTGCGTGTTCAAATCACGTCGGGGTCAAGCCCCCCAGGTGGAGGTGGGATTTTCTTCCCCTTTGCATCCACACATACATCAGGCTGTGTGGACATTCCTTCCTGCAGCTGCAGACTGTGATTCAAATCAGAATCTCCTGCTTTCAAAAAGAATAATTTATAGTGAACTACTTTTTAAAGTCAGTCTTCCTCTGGAATCCACCAGAACCAACACACCAACCTGTCTCCTCCAACATCTCCAGGAATTTATTAACCTGGTGCTTTGTGTTTCCCCCACATCAAAGACCCGGATCACTCAGAAGAAAGTTCTCGTGGATGTTTAGGAAGCTCGGCGTTAGTTTAAGCTGTTGTCCAGTTCAACTGCATTTTGATTTTGGAGTTTTAATTTGATGATAATGGCCTGAAAATGTTCAATATATCCTCACATTCACAGGTTTGAATCTGCTAAACTCTAAAAGAAAAGGAGGAAACTCCACAAAACACCAACATGGAAGAGAATTACCATTCTTTATTTATGCAATTTTGAAAAAAAGACTTCAGTTAGGAAATGAAGATTATTAAGTTTTACTTACTATTTAAGTTTTATTGGGTTTTACTGCATCAGACTGAGCTGTATAACCTTGGAAACGGATTAAATGGCTGCCTAAAGTCTTTTCTTTAACCCACAGAAGAAGCACAGTTCAACATTTGATTGTCCTCCTCCCATTCACACCAACTAACCAGACATTCTAAATTACCTCATGTTGAACGATGACGTGCTTTTACACATTTGGAATTGTTACAGTTAAAAAAACAACTTATAAATGTTCAGACACAACAGACACCACGTCTCCTATGAGACCTTAGCTGGCTAATTAAGCAGTAATCTGATACTAGAGCATTTTCGGCTTATTTCATTTTTATAAAATACCCTTAAATGTGCAGTTTGTGTCGACAGTCATGACATTTATCTAAAAGCTCGAGGTCCATTAACTCTTTACAAAAGACACTCATATGAAAACCTTCTGATGAGCTTTTAATTTAGCTGTAATTTAGTCAATTTTGATGATCTTCTTGCTTTTTCCAGAGAAGCGCATTAGCGTGCTTATGCACTGAAAAAAGAGGCCCAGGGAACAGTGTTACAGATCAATGATCCAGGTCCTACGTTACAGATCTTGAACATTGACCCAAAATAAATGAGGGAACATCAACAGGGGAGTATTGGGCCAGTTGTCTCTCTATACAATCGATGGCACCGGTCGATGGCTGAAAGTCCTCTGAGGACAGGAAAGAGTCGGCTGACAGGAGCCCATTGTGATGATTCACCGCTTCACTTTAAATGGCGGATGGCGCCGTTATTTACTCACTGTCCTCACCTCTTCTGCTTCACACAATCATCTCTGGTCATTTTTGCCCCGCAGTATAAACTGATGTATTGAGCCGCGTGCGTGCTCGCCCTCGTGCTCTGTTATTTTTGTATCTTTTACAGGAAAGCGATGAAGACATTCCTGCCAGGTACGTTGGGAGTATGATGATCAATTCATTGTTATAATTGTCTTATTTTTTGCACCTCAGACCTCTTAAAAGGTGCATCTTGACCTCTTCTGAATGTTTCTCTGGTGCCTCATTTGTACCTGCTTTAATACTGTTTTGAAATGCATTCACAAGTTAATTAACTGCGTTTTTTCCCCACCATTCCGGTGCTGGTGGACGCCTCAGGACTGTCATCTTAAATAAGAATTGCATTTAAAAGGAAGAATATGCGCTTTCAAAGTTGCCCCAAGTCCCTCCACGTTAACACGAGCAGCAATCTAAATATGCGGAAGGATGAAATCTGGGAAGGATTACCAAGCTGCAGCACCAGGGTCGCCTCAGTCCAAGATGTCGGGCTCGGCGTCCATGCACGTCTCCCAGGGGTTGCGCGGCATGTGGGGCATGGAGATGAGCAGCAGGGCCACGCCGCTCAGGATGAGCAGGGTGAAGGCGGCACAGGCGCACGTGAAGGACCAGGAGTAGTAGTACTCGATCCAGATGGTCTCGTCGCTGGCGATCATGCGCTTGACCGACTGGCGCATCACCTCCACAGAAATGATGATGCAGAGGCCTGAGAAGAACACACGCAGCGGCGTCACTGCTCCACAGTTTGCAGGAGCGCACGTGAGCTCGCACCCATCGAAGTTAATGTGGCACGTTTAAAAAACCCAACATACATTCCAGTGTCGGCACCGCGCCTCTCTGCAGGTGAAAAATCAGCTCTGTCATCTGTTAAATGAGCTGCAGAACTAAGATTCTTTACCTGAGGCAGAGGGAATGAACAGTCCAGTTCCTGGGCAGAGACAGGAGTTGGACAAATCTAATGGGTCTCACCTGCGAAGGCGAAGAACATCCCAGCGGGACGGAGCAAGTAGTCGCGGCCCTTTCCAAAAGAGAAGACCATGCAGAGGCTGCCCAGGATCATGAAGAAGAGGCTGAAGATGGCGATGGCCGCTGCAGAGATGTTGTACTCTGAGGAAGAGGGACAGACCATAATGGGAGACGACAGATGATTAAAACCTGCCGGGGCGGTTGGTGAGCAGGTATCGTTTACGTAATGATTCTCTCAGCACTGCACTGGGGCCAGTTAGGACAGATGATTAGTCTCTGAACTAGGTCAACTTGAAAAGAGTCATTCGTTTAAACTGACATCCAAAACGTTTGTAGATGAGGCTTATGGAAACACCTCCATCGCTCTGATACCTCCTTTCTCATCTCCTTTTTACATAACCTAGTTTTTCTTTCTCGTTAACCCTCCGGGCGTGACAAAAATGACCCTCACAGGAATCACCGGTCGTCAAACTGTCCCAGGTTTCTGTCTGTTCTCTCTGCACCACCTGGGCGAGTTGGTGAGTTGTGTGTTAGCACGGTTGCTAAAACCGTACCGTTGTCTGGCTACACCTGAGAGAACGGTGGAGAGATGAAAATCTTCCCTTCTCTTCTGCGCGTCATGGTCTGCACAAAGGTGGCCTAATGTTTCTCCTTAATATGCCGAACAAGCTAGGCTGCGGAGGAAACCCACCTTTCTGGGTCTTGACTTCAAAAACTTCTGCTTCCTCCCCCGAGGTGAAGTGTTTGAAGTAGGAGCAGTTCTTTGCTGCAGAGGGAGACAGAAAGAGAGAGAGAGAGAAAGACGGGTTGAACACGTGCTGGAACACGTAAAGCCACATCAGACGTGTCAAATCTTCCTCGGTTCAGCAACGAGAGAGAGTAATTCAGCCTCATTAACTCCGAAATGTCTTTCAGATATGTTTCCTCCACTGCAGCAGAACTTCAAAAAGCACGGAACGAAAATGCACGACGCATCCGTTTAAAGTCAAAGCTCTCCTGCTTGACTAATAAGTTCACCTTGTCGTTGGTCTCTCTGATGATCAGATGCGGATTCAGCGCCGCCCCCAAATCGCCTGGTTCGGCACAGCTTGATTTATTATCAGATAAATCGTGAGGCCCTTCACCGTCCTCCTTGTTTACACCTCAACAGACCCTGCCTACGCTTTAATGATGTGTTTCTGCCTGTCTGTAGCCTTTCAGTCTCCCATCCAGCTCCGCGGGGATAAAGGATTCCCGGGTGCAGCCGCACATGCACCTATCTATCAGGCGTCTCTGAGGGCAGATGGGGTGAAAGGAAGGGGGTGGAGGGGACATAAAGGCCAAGTGTGCGGCCCTTCTTCCCTCCTCTCGCCGTCCTCTTTCGTTGAGATTAAACCCATAAAGCAGACAGGTGCTCTCTCTGTCAGTGTCGGTGCGTGCTCACATTTGTGTGCGACTACCAGGCAACCGAGGAGCTGTTTATTAAGAAAGACTCACTAAAAGGGTAACCTAGCAACAGGCTACTGTAGGTCTTGCCTGGTCCTATCTTGTTACCCATGTGGAGGCATATAAAGGGGTGTGTGTGTGCATACTTGCAAGTGTGTTTGAGGTTGGATGTAAGGGGGTAGCATGGGGGGGGGGGGGCTTGGACCTGGAAATATATTATTCTCATTAGTCTGGACTCACAGAGGGTCTTCACCACGGGGCAAAGGTAATATTAGCTAATAATGACGGTGTTTAGGTGTAGCTGAAAAAGTGTCGATGAGGATGACTGCGGAAGACAAAAACATCTGATTTATTTCAACAAATCAGGACTAAACCTACCTAATAACTTGTGTTAGGTTTAATATGAAAATTCATGGAACACATCAGATTACAATCGATGTGATAAAGCCGGTAGCAGACAGTCTTATGGGCAGAAGGACAGCAATGGTTCTCAAATTTAGCCGCGTGTGGGCCTGTGTCATGCTTACACCTACATCCTGTGTTGGCTAAAAGCTGCTGGCAGGATGTCAAGCAATACAAAGTATCGAATATCAGTAACAGCGACAAGGAGAACACAAATGTGAACCTTTTCGCCAGATTTGAGAGGAGATACAGCTTTTTCCCCTGTGTAGTGTATGTAAGTGTTCGGAACTCCTAAAAGTCACAGCACACAGATATGTTAACGTCTAAATTGACACACAAAAAGGGTTGAAAACAAGAGGGCCAAGGATTGTACCCTGATGTGTGGCAAACATTAACCAAGTCAGTGGGGAGAAATCTGGACAGCTCTTATCGTACATGATGTTTCCAAGTGAGCGTAAACCAGGATGAGCGAGCGTGTATGTGGATACGAAAGAGTTAAAAGTCATTCAGTTAGCGGCTAAAGGAGAATCAACATCTGGGTGCATAAAATTGACCTTGAAGTTTAGGTAATTAGATGATTTGGTTCCAGGATGGAGAACGATTATGACGAGGCATCGCCTGTCATTTCTGTTTTTTCTCCGCCCATTAAACTGTCTCTCTCGGCTCGATACAGTCCACGTCTGATGCTGACGTGTTTGGTAAGCTTGTGATCTGATGCGCAGTATTCATGACCTTTGTCTTTTTTCTCCATTTTGGTTTAGTCTCTTTTGTAGTCGTGTTAGACATGATGGTTTTTTTTTAGGTAATGGGGTGGTGGGGGGGGGGGGGGGGGGGGGGGTAGCTGTTTCTTTTTCTGGCTGTGCAGGATGACCGACTAATTCTGGGTCAATGTGAATCGGATGGCGGGGTGGTGTTATTTGGCTATTCCACCAGGAGTATTGGTAACTGGGCCGCAGCAGCACAGGAGAGTCTTTAAACACTGGTGTGTATCAGCTTTAGCTTCACATTCAGATCATCATTTGCAATGTAAAAATGACATTTCTAAAAGTACTTTACTGTTTTTTTTTGAAAAACTCTGAAAATTCAGTTTTGTTCCCCAGAAGCCGCCATAGCCATAGTCATAGTCGGTTTAACTTCAAATTGCCTGAATTAAAGATTAACACCACAGAGTCCGTCAGATGAAGAAAGACACAAGTTTGAGGGAAAATCGCGGCTCAAGCTCATATTATCGACTTGAGAAGTCAGGCATTGTTGCAGCGTAGCAGGAAGATGTTTTTAGATGATTACACCCATCGACTGACCACATGGAATCTCTGAAATATTCCTCGAAATAACTCCCCCCTCCCTGGCTACCTCGCACACACACGTGCCTTCTTATTTCCCAGCCGAGCACTGGGCGCGATCCATAAAGCCTTTGCATGAGTTTTACAGCACTCAAGCTGTCATGCATCATTTGTGGGAAGCTCATTTTCAGAAGCCATTTGGGTTCTCCGCTCCGCTGCTGTTGCAGCTCCTCTCTCAAAAGCAGCGTAATTGTGCCTACGTGAAAAAGTGATGCACGTACGCACCTCTTGACAGCTGGCTCCATCTCTGTTTGGGGGGAAAAAATGCAAATGTGTATTGTTAAGTACAATCACTGGTTGCTTGGGCCGACGGTTCATCGAAAACGTGCTCTGCTCACGCACTCATCAACTCTGGGTTTGCTGTTGCTCCAGTAATAAATGCTGCAACACGCCTCAACTAGCTAAAACAATGGACTGACTCCGATCAGGGTTGAATTAAAGGATTCTGAAGTCTTCTCTGTCTGTTTGAAGTAGTGACTAAATCTCTCACTTTTTAAAGAAAACCCCCTCCCCCTTCCCTCACTGGTCTAGTTCTGATGGCTACCAACGTGCGTGTATAACTAAATTATTGACACTGACACTGGGCCACATGGCGGCTCCTCGTGCCAAATCGCGAGACCAAACGACTTATTTTCATTCGATCACAAAGTGCGATGATGCTAATGTGGTTGCAGGAGTGAAGCCAGAACAGCTGATATTTCTAGTCAAGTGCCCTCCCAGCACATGGTTGCTGGTTTCCAGGTGGTTCCCTTTAATTCACCCCTGTTACTGTCACACCGTGGAGGTGATTTCCTGAACTGTTCATCAATATTGGTCATGTTATCCCGCCCACAACGGGGGCTGGCTCCTTCGCCGAAGCCTCCACAGATTTGTTGTCATCGCCGTTGTCACAGTTTTGTGATGTCCATCTGTCACGGCTCTGTTCTGTCAGCTTTTCTGTCTTTGTCTGGCCACCATGGTTCACATCAATCTCTTAAGTTCTCCTCTTAAATTGGAGTGGTCCCCATCACCTGAGGCATCCCGCGCCCTCATCTGCCTACCTGCACGCTTGTCCACTGTCCCAGCGTCCCAGGTGTGGTTAAACTCGTATGCTGTGGTGTAAAGCCACACTTCATTAAGGCCTGTACAGATCCTGAGGTGCCACAGCCGGAGGATAGAGTCAATGACAGAATCAGATAGAAATTTCCCTATTAGGCTGCGAGGCACGCACACACAGCCGGAGGCCAGTGAGATACTGTTTACCCCGGGGCCAACCAGGGCCTGACAGAGCCTGTCATAAGGAAGCTGTGTTGGAGAAGCAGACTTTTTAATACGAGACAGAAAAGCTCTGACCTCCTTTTGGAGGCCTTTTTATGCCATGTTAGAGAAGAGAGGGGGCTGAACCGGTTCAAAGATGCAGAATATCTATTCAAAGATTGTCTGCTTCAATCAGGGAACAACACTGACCTTGTATTTAATTGCTGCTCTTCTTCAGTTGATTTGTGGCAATTAAAGTGCAATCAAAAAAAGTTTCCGCTTATTTTTTATTTTATTTTTGAAATTGTTTTCTGAGAAATCACCACGACAGTGTTGTTGAGATCAAGAGTGTGACTGGCATACACATTCCCATCAAACCGCACTATTCTCCCTCTAGACAACCTAATCAAAATGTGTGAGCTGCGTCGACTCACTTTGGTGATTAACATTAGCTAATAACAACATCTTCACGTGGGCTCAGCATCTGTCGACTGAGGATGGGGTGTTTTACCCATAAACCTTGCCCATGGCAAGTCGGACTTAAATCCAGGTCATGCCAAGGCCGTGTCAAACATGCCAAACACAGAAATGTGTATTTGTAGTGAGTACCATCATACTAAAAACACTGGCTACTGTATCAATATTGGATGATCATTTTAAATGTGCTAAAACACAGACTGTACAGTCATCAGTGCTAATTGGTGTAATTTAAACAGTCCACCATCTTGGCCACCCACAGGTCAGGATCAGAGTTGTTGCTGACCTGTGGGTGGCCAAGAGGGCTTTTTGGGCAGAAAATCATAACGACATAATGGCACGTGTAATAACAACTTCTGAGGCACAATATGAGTTTTGATATTCTTGATGTATACCGCCGCTCCACATTTCTTTTTCAGGATTGTACAAACCTTCAAAAAAATCTAACTCGGTCATATGTTCAGAAAATTCTGAGGGAGAATTGGGGTAAATTTTAGTGAGACAGACCAGATTGCTCTTGTTGTCATGTTAACGGTGACGGTTGACTTTTGCCGTTTGACTGAATGAGACTTTCTCTGCCGGAGATAAAGACATCTCAGCCAGAAGCTGGCTGCACAAATGTCCGTATGTGGATTCAAATTGTGTGCACGTGCTGACATATGTGCTGATCCCTGTGTCTGTGAGGAGCATAAACAGACAACAGATGGAGGACAAGGATGAGCAGCAGTGTTTTCCACAGGCCTGCAAAATCTCCAAACTCCGTCCTTGAGATCACTTTTCTTTTCACTCCCCCCCCCACACACCTGTACGCTATTTCTGCATGGCCAAAAAGTTCAAGTTTATTTTTCTGTCTTCCAGTAAGAGAAACCAGAAATGACCTTTCTACCAAACACATGTGGGATGAAAACAGAAACACAAAAAAGGAGTAAGAAGCAGAGGCAACCGTACCTCCAGGTAAGCTGATGGGGCCGCAGCCTTTGCCCTGAGGGTCCTCCTCCACGATGAAGATGCTCTTCTTGCAGAGCCTCCAGAGGCCGAAATGGGCGGCCTCACAGGTGGCGTTGAGTTTCTCCACCCGGGGGCTGAGCACAGCCCAGTGGTCGGTCACGACAGCTGCCAGCATGGCTGACATGCCCACCAGAATCACAACAGACGTGATCTTGACCTTTGTGGCTTGCTCCTCAAACATGTTGATGCCGTGTGTTTATCCGTGTGCGTGGCCTTATGCTGCCGAAGGCCGTCAAGTTTGTCTTCAGCTCCCTGACGTCAGGCGCTCAGAGGTTCCACAGCTTCCCCACACTTCAGACGTCCTCTCCGATCTCCTGCTCGCAGCTCTTTCGCTCTCCGCCTTGTGCCTGCTGGTTGTCGAAAAGGGGCCCAGATAGCAGTGCCCTAGATTCTCCCTCTCTTTCTCTCCCTCCCAGGTTGGCTCGGGCCAGTCAGCGATGAGGTAAAAACAGGATGTGCGTGTGATTTCCCCAATGTTTAACAACAGAAAAACCCTTTCAGAGTTGTTAAATGTCAAAAATCCAGGTTTATCTGACGTCTGTCACAGCTCTTTGTATTCTGCTCCAGCGTCTTCTCAGGGGCGGTGTGCCAAGGGACACCTTGGTGGGGTGGGATAGGGGAAAATTTCCTTTAATAGTTGCTGATGAGCAGATCTCTTCAGCCAATCAGCAAATTAATGCTTGCATGAGACACGTGTCCCACCTGATGCCAGCGGCTCATCCAGATTTAGAAAAGGAGATTAAAGAAGATGACGTTCATAATGAATTTATTTCTCATTTTTGGCCTGAACTTTGAGGGCACTTTCTACGCGTTTGTCTCTTTAATGATAAATTGTGATTAGACCCAAGTGTGGTGCACAAATACTGGCCAAGTTTTTACAAAAAGGCCATTAAAAGGCCGATACATCTCAAAGGCACAATCAACCCTATGTCTATGAAATACTTGGGAAAATGGGCTTGCTTTTTATAAACGTGTGCCCTACTTTGGACAGGACTCTGGCCCATTTTCAGCATCCTACAGCTCTGGGTCTTTAATGTATTAACGGCAAGTCTCTATCAGCAAACAATGAAAGCAGAAATGGTAAAATGCTACACAGTAATATTTGTGCATATGTTTGCGTGGAAGTGGTGATGTGTCTACTGCATGTCTTGAATTGTAGCAACAGAGGGAGAGTCTGATGTCTGACACCCTCAGAAAACGAAGGTAATGTGAACCTAAGGGCTTTCTGTAAACACCATCAGTAGCTTAACTGAACCAAGAAATTGATCGTTACAGATAAATCATTTCACCCGCCAGCATAAGAAAATATACAGGGACCCCCACAGTAAAGGTGGAGGAGACGAGAGATGGTTGTGTTCATTACCGTGTCTCACCTGGGTGCGTTTGCAGCAGAACTGCCTTTCCTCCCAGAGGATAAGTCCCCTCGCTGGGGATGGGAGACAGCCAGCGTTCCTCCATCAGCAAGTAATAACAGTCTCTTTTGGCGCTGCCTATCTTGCTGAGTGACCCCTGGACCTGGCTCATTTGCCGGAGGTCCCCTTGTGACTGTGGGGGGGCGGAACACCTCACAGCTGACCCGGCAACCCCCTGGATTGTAGATGTTGATGGATTGATGGTTACTTCGCCTGGCAAATTATGTATGTGTAGGTATAGTCCGATATACAGTATGTGTCTGTTTTAACTTTTTTCAAGGTAGTTTTGATTTTTGCCTAATTGGCTTGAAATTTTTCTTTGTTGTAACTTATTTTTCTGGTATTGTACCTCTGATATCAAATGTTAAGGCAAAACTGAGATCAACATCTATGCTTAGCTAGTGTCTAATTTTTTTTTTTAAATTACAGGATAGAAAAACAACTTTAACTGTGATGGATCGTCTCTAGCTTCCAAAAGGGACCCACCTGCATGCATTTGTTAATGACAGGCAATTTTATTTAAATATATAAAATAAGATTGCCTGAAGGGATTTTAGCAGGGGGGCACATTAGTATTCTCCTCGTAAAGGAGGGGGATTAGTCACCACATAGGTGTTGCTGAAAACATTTGTTCAACCTTTGTAGCAACAGCCATCAATTTGCATGAAACATGCGGTGAGGTGATGTGGGACGGTGGATTGGGAGCTAATGAGCACAGATTAAAAACAGGCGGAATTATATAGGAGTTACAAGGGTTTTACAACAGACATTACTATGAGTTCCCACTACAGCTGGATTAATGGCTCTGATTCATTTTCATGGTTCTATTTCTGTCCTGTTTGTTTCACAGCTGCTGATTATGGCAACTGTGTTGAGGGCAGGACATGCTTTTATTTTGACTTCTGACATCTGATCACTCAGATGGGGGAAAAGGGGGGTTTGGGCTGATTTATCTCTCATATCAGAGAGGTTGACATCTCTTTAGCATTTTGATCTAAGACAGCTGCCATCCGCACGGCACGGCCTGATTTATTTCTGTCAAACAGCAAGCTAGCTCTGAGGCTGCAACGGTTCGTAGCTCATGCTTGGCCGACAGTGAATCAGTCTCGTGAAGTGGCACTCTGGACTCAGGGAAGGTCATCCTGAGCTGAATGAAAGCTGAATGAAGGGTCGTAATCATGTCACAACAAAGCTGCATTGACATGCACTTTCATTTCCATGTGTGCATTATTCATATCTGGCACAACAACACATTAGCATGGATTTTAATTTTAATGTATCAGTACCGCCTTGATTTGGAAAAAACAAACAAACAAGTAAATAACTAAATTGGTAGTCTGTATTCTGTGATGTTACAAGCTTTAATCCCATACAAATTAACATATGATTATTGTCCTCAGTAGTTAAGTTTCAGCTTGTTAGCCTCATCATTGTGTCTACAACATTTGTAATTAAACAAAGAAATAAATTAACAAAATAAATGACACAACAACCCTTATTTAGCTTGTTGTTCAGTACATTCCTTATTGTTAAGTGAAAATGAGAAAAAGAGATGATTCATTGATAAATGAAATACTATGTGCTTTGTGAGTAAATGCTGTAAAAATGCTCTATCTAGTCCTACTGGCGAACAGAGGTTTTATAGCATACAACACAACAAAGGCTTCATTTTTGTTTCCCTCAGATTTTTATTGTACACGGTTCATTTGGCCAACATTTTCCCGCTACTACAATTTTTACATTTGAATTGAAACAAGTTGAAAATTGCTAAATTCACACTAAGAAGCTCTTAATCAACATTAGCAAATGGCCTCCTGTCCCTTACAAAACAGAATGTTGATTAACATAACGGCAAAACTGGTGAGTGTTTACCTGAATATAAAATGGGAGAATGGAGCTGATGACTAACGCCACTGTACATGAAGGCATTGTTATTCTGTTCATATCTCTTTTTTTGCCGTTTTTGTTTTTTAATTACTGTATATTTATACAATTTTACATCTTTACTTTACAAACACTTTTGTATTCCCTACAAACTAGAATACGGAGTAAAAGATTAACACTTGGAATGGATCAAACTCATGGCTTCCTTTTACACAAGCTCAGCCTGGTATATAAAGTATCTCTAATGGCATATCACACACACTTAATACAATCAGATAATATTCTGTGCTTGAGTGAAATTGTTATTGACACCGCAAATGAAGCTCAAGCAAATATTCACAGCACTTACTAAATACAATTAAGCTGTTCTGATCCTTTATGTGTTTTATCCATGCTTGTCATTGGTCTATTTCCCAGCACAGTCACAACATGTGAAGAGGACCTCTACGAGTTCAGACTGCCACAAGAGCATGGTATTACCTGAGACTGAAAAAAGAGGGGGAACGGATGAAAGTGCAGAACGATGGCACGCAACCAAATCATATTTTTGAATTTAGATGTCAAAAATTACCTTTTTGCCAAATTAGGACTTATCTTTGGTCCCTAAAAAAATTTGAGGTCCTGATAAGCTTCCTGTTTTGACAAGGTCCCCAACAGGTATCAAAAACATGTATAAAACACACACGCTCACACACAACCTGGTTAATAGAAGCAAATCCTTTAGAATTGTGGCAACAGACAGCTCCTGCTGCACCTATCTGGGTTTTGAAAAATGGCCAGATGGACTCAGAGGGAGTTTGACAGACAGACAAATATTCTCCAACTGACTCTGATCTTTATCTGCTAACCGTTCTCTATGGCTTTGTTTGGGGCTAAAGAGAGCCCTGACCTGTTCCAATTTCACAGCTGTGAAGTTTGTGTGGCACTCACACAATGTTACCGTCAATTTGAACGACGTGATGGAACTGATGTGGGGGTCATATAAAGGTCAACAAAGAAGCCATCAAAACCAATGATGAAATGGACATTTTGTTCTATGGAAGGAAAAGCTCAAGAAAGAGGGCTCGGGGGAAATTTGTGTCGTCAAATCAAGCAATCTGCGAAAGATTCAAGTCATATAAAAGACACTGACTGCTGCTATTTTTAAAGGCCACGCATTTTCCCAAACAGTCCCGATAATGACTTTTATATCTATGACAAGATTATAAGGCAAGACCAAACTGGCTAAGGAGAACAATACAAACGTTTAAGAAGAAATCACGTTTTATCTCGAAAAATCCCATTTTATCGCGATTGCACACAAAAATGGAACACTTTCAAGTTAAAGAGTACATTTAGTTTAGCACCATGTTAAATACTTTACAGGTAGAACACTTCGGAAATGGCACAATTGTTTGCTTTAGTCTGTTCGTTTTTTTTTCGTGATCAGCACACAAATAAGAGGTCGAGCCACACGTTGCGAAGCGTTTCAACAGCTGAGAGATACCACTACTTTTGCATTGGCTACAGCACAAAGAATATAACTTTACTCCGCTTATATGATGTCAAAATGCAGTTAATGATTGGTTCATTGGCTCCTTTTGGCCAACACTACTTCTTCTCTGCTCTTGGGTATTTTCTTCACAAAACTGTGGCCGGCCATTGCTGCCATTCAGTTGGCGCCTGATCCTAAAGCTAGAATCTGCTCTTTATAAAACTGCTCACACCGGTGTGGTCCTGCGATTCACTCCATCCTTCAGATCATTGGGGAAACAATTATGGACCTGGAGGAATTCGGCAGCTGCCTCGTGTTCGGGACTGTAGGTATTGTCCGTCACACTGTCCCTCGCCAGGGCGTACATGGATAACTCATCGAGGGCTCCGCTGGAAGATTGGGCCCCCTTCAGCCCAACTACTGGCGAGTTTTCACGCGACGCTTCTGTAGAATGGGAGCTGGCGTTTGACGTCCGTCTGCGGTAGCGGAAACTGGGTATCCGCGAGTACGGAGAGGACGAGGAGAGCGAACGGATGAACTCGCGCCGCGCCTTCCAGCGGACTTCCTTGTTTCTCTCAATGTATATGTTGATGGCGAGGACGGCCACCGTCTCAGCCACAATGAAGGAGAGGGCGCCAAAGTAGAAAGACCAGCCGTAGGAGTAGGTGTACTTTCTGTCGTCGTCGCGTTTGTCGCTGGGGTCTCCTGCGTTGCTGGAGATGTAAACAATGATGCCAATGATGTTGCTCAGACCTAATGAAATGGAAAGGAAGAAAAGGATGAAGAGGCAGAGAAGAAGACTCCATTGACTGATCAATCACAGCTGCAGTGATGAAACCTAAAAAACTCCCACTATGTAAGGGTATTCATCCACCACTGATTACAGGACCCTCATCAGTACCCTCACCACTTGAGGAATGTGGTGAATAAAAGTCTTGACCTTCTCTTCTTCTCCTATGATTGCACCATTGATGAAACACAATATGTGACCACAGGAGCCATGTCTTGCTTCCTCAGTCATTACTAAACTCCAGCTCTTACGTGATTGCTCACCTGCAGCGACAAAGAGGATGCCGGCACTGAGGAGGACGTTGTTGGTCTTGTTCTTAACTCGGCCCACCCCGACGCAGAGCCCGCCCAGCATCAACAGGCAGGTGCTGAGGATGGGGAACACGCTGGAGGCGCGGACTATACCTACACATACATAATTGACAGCTCAGAACTCCTGAAGAAAATGGATTTTGTTCTAAAGGAGATTAATCACTGGCACATCAAGGGTCAAACTAATTCAGGCTGATTTTTTTCTGCACACTCCACATCACCCCGCTGAGCCCATTTTAGCTCTCCATCTCTTCTCCCACCCATTTTGGAAAGCTCCATTATCTTCTATGTTTTTCCTGCCATGTTGTGACAAAGTTATGCCAATCAGCTGCTGTATGTAGCAGGAGTCTCCACCATTCCCCTCCACTGTAATGAATCATTGTCCCATTTTATCAAGGAGAGATGAGACTATTAAACTCTGAAGTTGAAAGAACCCTCCTGACTAATGGACTGAACTTGAAATGGGTCCAGCACAATGAGTCTTTTTTGTTCCGTATTGACTGTTTCACAACTGAATATCCTACACAAGAGGAATGTTCTTCATTTATATTTTATACATCCTCTAGAAGGATTGCGCTCATTTTAGTGCGAATGCAAGAAAAATGTTACAATTGACAAAGATGGACCAGTAAACCGTGAAGCAGTTGCATAATGTCCGTGCACTCGTGAGTGAGCTTGTCTTTTGTAGCTTTGAGTTGATCGATCGAATCATTTCAAATTGGAGACTCAGTTCTGTCTTTTTTATCCATGACCATTTAGGTAACAAGTAATAGTGTTGGAACAAAGGTGCAGATATGACGGGCAATCAACCAAAAAAGGCTGTCAAATGAATTAAAATACCATGACATCACACGAAGAAAAAACACTTGTTTCCTCTGTTCAAGAACATTTAGCAGCACCCATTTACAGGCACCTGCAGTTGTAAATTAACACAAAAGTCTTTGAAGATTAGATTGAATCTTTGACATTTTTTAAAATGTAAAATGTGATAAGTGTAAAACATTGTTTCTGTAAATGATTGGACATGAGGAATGATAATTCCTCCGTTTCCCCATATGGCTGTACAAGGTCTGCTATCACAGCGAATTTAACAAGTAAGATGAAGGTCAGCACTCACGGAGCAGGTACTCGGAGCTGTCCGTGTCGTAGTCGTTGTCATCGGGAAAATGGTTGATTCTGTAGCAGCTGCCTTGATTGATGCCTGCAAGAAAAGAAAAGAAAGAACAGGTTGGATTTTTAGCTGTTGCTCTTCCAAATGTGATTTGTTTGACTTTATTCCCATGAGTGCAACAGTCATTTTATAGAGTCTAATAGTCTAACAGGAAATAGCAAATACTCGATGAACTGTCCCATATAACAACCACACAGCCTTAAATGAGTCTGTGGCACACGTGTATCTCCGACTTAACATCTCCTATAGGTGAGAGTAAAAAACTGGAAGAGCTGAACACATCATCGTATTTGACTATTATATGTGAATCCTCACAAAAGAAATAAGTGGTTGAATAATACAGCCAATGTCAACAGCTTTCGTTGAATAGAGGAAACTAAAGGTATGAGTCACATATTTGCTCTGAAATAACAGACCACCTCAGCCCAACATGCAATTCTGGTAAACGTATCACAAATGATGAGAATAATAACAAGCCGCAGTAATTTCTGCTTCAGGCACAGCTCACTGCACACATTTTGGGAGGAGGGAGCGCTGCGTATCCTACACAACGCTAGGATTAAGATTGCATTGCCCAGGGGGATTCCAGGGGTTTTGGTGCGTGTCAGGTGAGCGGCTGAGTGGTGGGAGGAACAAGTGGCCTTCTTGAGCGAGCGAGCAAGCACACGTGCACTGTTTTAAATATCGAGGTAAGCAAGATCATGAGCGAAGGAGAGAGGGAGAGAGAGTAGCTGTAATTGAGCTGGGGTCGGGGTGGTATCAGTGGGTGCACCCGATGTCATAGTGGTAATGCCTGCTGCTCCTTGACCTTTTATTTCATGGTTTGGGCTGTAAAAAAAACCCTCAACGCTTTAGGTACACTACAAAACAACCCCCACAGAGTTAAATGCTGCCTGTGCAGAGGCTGCAGCTGCACTTTGTAGCAAGAGTAAATTTATGCTTTGCATTAGCCTGCACACAACAAGAGGGGATTTGAAGGAGCTGACTGGGTGAATGTTTGTACAACAGGAACATTAGGTTTGTGCTGGCTAATTCTGCAATCGTGATTTTGAAACTGGCCATCTCTAATGGGCAGAGAGTTTATCAAAGCTTTCCGTTGCTTTTCTACGGGCAGCTGACTCATTATCATGCTGCTCTACAGTATCAGATACTGTACTGGCCAATCATTTGGTTTCAAGACTCTTATCACCCCAAAGGACAGACACAACAGAGAGTCACTATCCAGTGGGATGGGGGGGATGCTCCAACAGCTTTTCCATCTTCTGTAAGCAAAAACCACAGACAATTGTAATGATGTCATCCATGACAGACAGAGGGTCTCACCAGTATGACCTTGTAATAACCGACCCAGACAAACACCGAGGTGTCGGCAGCCATCACTGTACAAGTCCACGGCTCATTTACATTAACTAGGTCTCCTGCTTAATAAGGGACATCAAATTAATTAGTATAAAATCAGATGATGCAAATGGAGCACTCATTCCTATCTCTGGGAAAAAAAATCTGTGAAAGAGTTTAAACCATTTGAATATGAATTTACACACCTTTGCTGCCCTTTAATTTGCAGAATGAACACTAGATCGTTTCATCATTAATGCACGTGTGAACATAATGTGTGTGTATGTCTGTGTGCACGTGTGTCCTTGTACTTGCTACATATCGAGTACCATAATACTCATTCTACTAAACAGTGAGGGCATTTTTGCAACGTGGGGCCATTTTGGCTGGTCCCCACAACTTGAAAACGAATGATTGAAGGTTAAAGCCTGGTTTTAAGTTACTGGTTATAATTTTTTGGTTAGGGTTAGGGGGATAGTTGGAATGTTTAGAGTTAGGGAAAAAGACTCTGTAAGATATTATGGCTATGAATCATGTCTGTACCCCACAAAGACAGAAATATGACGGTGTGCGTGCGCGTGTTTGTGTGTGTGTGATGGATCCTACCTGTGATGAAAGTCTGTATACAGACTAGGGAGGGGGGAGCAGCGATAAACCAGGAGATGAAGGGAAGAGGAAATGAAACAACAAAAGCACAGCAACAGAGGGATGATGAGGATGGATATCACAGATAGGCGGCCACATTAAAATTAAAGAAACCACAGAAGACACCAATGTTGACCCTGCAGTAAAGAACATATAATATAGAAACCGAGTCTTGGACTTCAAGGGGGCTCGAGTGCGTACGTTGCGGCGGATCTAGCATTGATTCGATGCCCTTGACAGATACTGCCGGAGATAACAGACTCTCAGGGCCTCAGCGGAGCTGCAGAGCCCCATGCTGAGCATCTCCTCCTCTTCTCTATAGCAACCTCAGTAAGTCTTTAATAAGCTCATTTCCATAAACAATCTCTGAGGATGCTTTTGACGTCCACATTGACACCTGCTGAATAAGTGACGGCTCCTCCATGGAGAAACACACACACACACACACACACACACACAAGACGCACTACCCTTCACGCATCTGTCCCTACTTTACAGCCCGTGTGTGCGAACACGTGTAGGTACAAATGTACAAACTGAGCAGCTGTCACAGCTGTGGCGCCGGTAGCAACAGGATGATGCACGCTGCCATTACTTTGAAGCAACGCCGCCGCGGCCAATGGGGGAGCGACCCCAGAGGAATACGCCAATAGCACCGTCGGATTGAGTCGTCACTCTCCGGAGGTGAGGTGCATCATGACAACGCGCTCCGCGGTTTCCCCACTTTCACACATCGGCGGCTCTGCCATTGATGGATAATTAGACCAATCAGAAGTGGCGTTAATACTGGAAGCCTACGGCAGGAAATATATTTTTAGTGGAGACGTCCAAAAAAACAATAACACAGATGAGAACCAGCGCTCTGCTGCAGGCACGGACCTGGATGGGGGGGGGGGGGGGGGGGGTGCACAGAGGTGTACATCAGGTGGGATGATTAGGCTTTATGAAGCTGTAAACACATGAAGCAGCGCTAGTGAGGCTCTGCATCCAACGCATGCAGGCACGCACACACTCACACAGGCATTTATTAACGAGGTAAGCAGGGAAGAGTCGGGCGCGGAGCACAGAGGCATGTGGGTAATCAAACAAACCCCCTCCGATTTGTCTTTCCACGGGCCAAGTGAGGATGAAGGAAAAGCAATTTGGCGCCAACATGAGTGATTTGGTCTTGATATGACTGGCAGTTGGTTAATTAAATTGTCACCAGGCAGGCGGTTTTCCTCAAACCTGGCTCTGCCCGGGGAGTACGGGGAACACGTATCCTCTTTGTTGGGAGAAAAATGAGATTTGTTGGATCTTTGAAGGCTGTTAAAGAATGCGACTTTAAAAAATGTACAGTACCTAAAATGATTTGTCAGGGAAATGGTTTTATTTATGTTTGATCTATGGAATCCCTTTTGTACATTTTTTCCCCCTGGAAATTTTGCCTCAACTGTCAAAACTGAAAAGATGTCTGGTGCAGTCGTAGGTGTTTTAATGGCATGAAAAGGAACAAATCATCCTGAATATGAGCTAAATCCTGGCTGAATGTTTTGTTAGCTATCAGCTAATTAGCCAACATTAGAAAAGCAAAGAGGCCAAGTCCAGCCACCATTTTTGTGCCATGCTAAACTAGCTTACTGGAATAAAGAAAAGTGACTCCTAAAA
Organism: Takifugu flavidus; assembly: GCF_003711565.1. Taxonomy (NCBI): domain Eukaryota; kingdom Metazoa; phylum Chordata; class Actinopteri; order Tetraodontiformes; family Tetraodontidae; genus Takifugu; species Takifugu flavidus. The sequence goes on along the minus strand of NC_079537.1, from coordinate 6,822,839 downwards.
TGTAGACCTAAAGGCAAATGTTTTCCAAATAACTGTAAAAGGTGTTGGAAGCATTCGTTCACATGCAGCAATGGAGTTAATCCAATAAACAGGAAGCACGTCGGACGTGAGGAGAAGGACTGAGTAGCTCAGGAGGATGCAAGGGCCCGCTGGCTAATTACTGCCCCCACAGTTTCGCATTGGACGTGGTTTAATTACCAGCTTGTAAAACTTTGCGGAAACCGAGAAGTGACCCCGCCACCTCCTTCCTCCTCACAAATTCTGCCGCCATCCCCTGAAGAACGGCAGCCTCCTCTGGCCGGGACGCCGACTGTAAATATGGATCAGCCAATTGGATTAGTCATTAGGTCATTCCTCTCTGTCAGGGATGGTTTTGTTTACTCCAGGCAGCACGTACCGTTAAGGCGGAATAAAAAAGCCTCTGATGCGTTCCCGATTCTGATGCAAATCAGTTGCACCCGGCGAAGGCCTGCGAGCTTTTGAGTGGGAAAGATACATAAACGAGAGACGAACACGAAATCGGAGAAACTCCAGCAAACGAGGGCTGGAGTTAAAGTGGCCTTGCCTGTCGTGGGAGGGCCGCGGCAATACTTGTTACAACGAAGGGTTGTCGCTGCAATCTGTTCAGCAAAACATGGTGATGCCCCCCAACCCAACGCCACCCAGCCCAACCACCCCCCCACCCTCCGTGATACACCCAATCCTCACCATCAATAAACCAGAGTGCTGTACAGCCGGAGGGGTGTGCGTGCGTGTGTGTGTATGTGTGTGTGTGAGAGAGAGAGAAGGGGTGGGGTGTTGGGGTTTCATCTTCCCTTCTTGTCTTCTCCCCTGTACTTAGGAGTCTCCATGACAACAGCCACTGTCCAGCATCTCGTAGTTTTCAGCAGAGGCACGGAAGTGAAAATGTTTGCTCGGCAGAGGATGATATCATAGGTTGTTTTTGTATTTCGCCCTTTAAGAACAAAGGATGAAGACATCCCGCTGTGCTCAGTTGATCGTTGTCGCTGATCAACCTCTATTGAAATTCCCCCTCATTTCCTTTAAACATGGTGGGGAAAATCAAGCCCGGTGGCACCATTTTAAATTTTCTTTTCATTTTTTTTGTTTCTCAGAGGACAGGTTGAAGCCTCTGCACCTCAAAGAGGTGACAGCCAAGCGTCAAAATAAGCAGCCTTATAACACCAGGATGGTGTCGATCATCACAGCAAAAACACGGGGACGGCTTAACCTCGACGGGGAACTGGGAGAACATCTCTCAGACGCTCTGGTAGACGTGGCGAGAAAAGAACTCAGACTTTTGGTGTGACATTTAGGAGGTGACACACTTTTCTGATCTCTTTTTCCTGCAACTCAATGTGCTGTCTTCCTCCTACAGGGAGACGAGGGCTGCTTAAACATGAGTTCTGATCCCGTTTTATTTTTAAAGAAACAGAATGTGGGAAAATCTTCTAAATCTAGCAGACTGCCACAGTCAAATAACTGATGGGATTTTGTAAATATTCATTAAAATCAACTTTGCAGAAGCTTCAACTCGATTTCCAAAACATCTGTGTTTAATGCCACAGGTTCATTCATTCACTCATAGGGAGGCAAAGGGGAGGCCAGAGGGGGAAAGTGAGTGAGTGAATGAGCTTCTGTCTAACCTCTGAAAGTAAGACGTCACTGCAGCGCACCTCCTTTTCAACCAGGAAGATATGATTTTTAAAAAGGAAAGGTTAAAAACATTACAACAGGCTGAAAAGGTGAAACTGGCGTATTTTCACCCTCAGAAAAACTTGTTTTTGCTTTTATCCCGAGCGTGATGAACTAAGAGCCATCTATTTTTATATCTCCGGACATGTTTCCATAGCGATTTCAGTGATGTTGCCAAGCAACAGCATCGGATACAAAGAAGGCATGAATGAAAGTAGACTCGCAGGGCGCACATTTGCTGACAGTGGCCGACTCTGAGTGAATGGACTCCGATTGCCGGCTTGTCTGGGGCGCAGCCGCATCGGCTGGAAAACAAACATGCTGGAAATTAGTTCGGCGTTTCGATCCGCGCCGCAAATTCAGCTGGTAAACTACAATTAAATATGCATCCAGCAGAGAAACTTGTCTTATTAATAGTATGGGAGTTTATAGCTCTGTTAACTGCGTTCGAAACGTTCGATGAGCGCATCCTTCGTGCGTCTTTACGCACGAAAAAACTCCAAACGATTCCAAAAAAAAAAATGCTGCATGAATAGATGTGAAAACTGTGCGTTCTGTGTTCAACTATAACACATTCTCGTATTTATGCACAGCTCAGTGCTTTTGGGCGGGCTCACCTTCAATACAGCAGATTCTCCAAAGCCCGGAGTGGGTGAGGTCGCCCTTCTTGGTCCTGGGTTGAGTTTGGGTCTCGTCCGTGCTGGCATTGGTGGTATTGCAGATGTACGCCCGCGAATAGAGCCAGTAGTCCGTGCCAATGGCGATAGTCATCAGGCTGAAGGCGGCGAAAGCCCCCACTGTGGCCAACAGCGTTTGAACTCCGCGGTCACACCAAGCCATTGCGCTTCATACTAGTCCACAGTCAGCGGTCCAGCACGCACTCACCGGCGCGCGTCAGGGCGCGGATGATTTGCTCATATTTGTCCGGATCCGCCTTTCTCCACCTTTTTCCTGCTCCACCACAAGTCTGTAACCCAGCAGACCGAAGGAGAAGAAGCGGAAACTGTCTGAAGAGGCTCACCTGATGCTTACAAGCAACTGTTTGCTCCGGAGGACAGGATGGAGCCGCAGCTGTAAACGCAGGCGCGCACAGGTTCGAGGAGTGTGAGACAACGGGACATGTTGCTGCTGATCATCAGGACTCTTCGGCCATCGTCAACGTGCGAGGTTTCTCCCGTGGCTGAAAATACTTTCCCGTGTTTGTACACAGACACTGCGACTGTCAGAATCTGTTGCCAAAGAAGACCACTGTTGGCGTCAGTGACTCCTAAGTGAGACCCCACCCTCACCAGAGCTAAGCCAATAGACGGGGCGTGCTGTTGAATAAAAACGGGAATTTACATTTTTCACTTGCGTTTAGACCTGTGGAAACACACGTGATACTATTAAAATGTTGCTAATTTATAAGAACAATGACCTCTCCATGCCCACTGATTATGAACCACACTCCCCATCAGGAGGACGATGGGGGTGTGAAACAGATAAGTAATGTGACAGATGTCACAAGGGGCCCCTCCATGCGGTGCACCGACCCCACAAGGCGAATTCCCCACTGAAGCAGCGGAAAAGCAATTAGGAGGAAAGAGCGTGAGTTAATAAAGGCGCACCGTAAATCAGCGAGTTTATCAAATTTCCCAAGAGTCTCGAGATAGATAGATAGATAGATAGATAGATAGATAGATAGATAGATAGATAGATAGATAGATAGATAGATAGATAGATAGATAGATAGATAGATAGATAACCTACTGTTATTAACGAGTTGAGTTTTTACTCCATTTCGCCTATAGGTGGCGCCTGCTCGATGTATCGAGGCCCATCGAGGTTTTGTCAGTGTCATTAAGCTCAACAAAATCGATTCCATATCGATTCTGTGCAATGTTTTTAAGACCTGATCTTTTCCCCCAAAGTCTTTATTAATATCAAACAAAAGAATGAGCGACAAAGACATATATCTGTAATAAAGGCAAGAAACTAGACAAACATAAATAAAAGAAAATAGATGCATAATATGGAAATAAATAATAAAAAGTCATATTTACAGGGACTAATATTTCAATTAAACAGTAAAGATGTAGTTGAGATGGTTTTGTATACAGGACAAATTAGCACGATTACAGTTTAAACTCTCATTTTAACAGCAAATAACACGTTGTGCTTGAAACCTGTATTTGATTAGAAATACAAACTCTGAAAGAACTTACAGTAAATGATCAAAGGACAATTGAGCTTTGAATAAAGCCAAATACTCTATATATGTGCGACATGACTGTTACATGGTTACATAACTGTCTGTACAACTGGCGGCAACTAACTTCAACTGGTCAGCAATTCTAAAAATAGAAAACCAAGGTATGATACTGCAAACAAAATACAAAATAAACCTTTATGCCGCCACGTTAAATGCAAGTGTGTGTGTGTGTGTGTGTGTGTGTGGTGGGGTGTGTGTGTGGGGGGGGGGGGTCAACACCATCAAGCAATAGTAATATTAGCCACGTGCTAACATCAGCTAACATTTGGCTCATAACGTGACAGGTATTTGTGGGAGCTCGGGGTCGTCGTTCTGGCCCCTCAAACACAGTAATGACCTCCATTTGTTGGATCACTGGGTTGGGTCCAAGCAGCTCCCGTTGCAGCCCAAAACAAAAGGTCTTCTGAAGGGAAATGACTTAAGTGTGAAGCCCTTCTTGAAGACCAGATCCGCCCCTTCCTCCCGTCACATTGCCCGGATTAATTTCCTTCCAACATCACCAAAATAATATAAAGACAGATGTGTTTGTTTTGGCCACAGAAAAATATGTGTTATATTAGGTGAATGTGTTAACAGAGTCTCACAACATCTAGCAGGCCAGACACTATCGAGAGGCCAACATTTAAAAATAAATACTGCAAAACATTGAAAAACACCTCAAATGGCCATTTTTACTTTTCAACGCTTTAATCCCCAACTTAAGTCTAACAAGGTGAACTTAACCATGTACGACTTCTCCACTGACTGGACCCTCCATGTCTACAATGTTTAATGAATTCCAATAACGGCTCTTCTCCAAGCGCCAATCGGACGCCACCTTGGCGACCTTTAGGGTCAGGGTAGCAGAACACAGTGACGGACACGATGGTGCAGAGAGACGGGCAGAGTCCAGCAGGCAGAAAGAGGCCACCCTTATCTTAATAAAGGGCCAAAAAAGGCCCCCTCCTTTGTACGACCTGGCGCCGGGGATGTGGTCACGGTTTATGCAGAGGTGGAAACACAGCAGAGCGCCAATGTCCCGGGACAGGAAGTCGGCCTTGGAGTTTATCGGGGAGTCGGCAACAAAACCAGATCATTGCGCTAGGAAAATAGCAGGTCTACTGATCAGCGAAATACTTGACAGAGTTCTTTTAATGCGTCATGTGCTTTATATCCTCTCTCTGCCGAGGCACATTCGTAAACTTTACTGCAACAATCTTTCAATACTAATTATCAGTCACTAATTATCGTAGTGACTCAGATCTTTGCTGCTATCTTATCTGATTTTTTTCCCTTGATATCAAATGTACAGAGAGGAAATCCTACTGCCCACATCTAGGATATTTCATTTATATGTTTGCATGGGGATAAATAGATACAGTATTAGGAAAAAAGAAGATTGATTTGTTCATTGACATTTGCAGACGATTCACTGTCAATATTAATGTTTTCAATGACAGCCCAGCGCCCGGAGAAGAGCAGAACCTGAGCGGAACCATCTGTCCTTTCGAGCTGAAGCTGTCTGGGTTTCAGCCATGAACCTCCTTCCTCCCATCCAGAACGACCGCATCATCTCCCGGCTCCCCCAGTGTTTTAGGAGAGAGGCTGCGTTGCACAGAAGGGAGAACTTTAACGACAAGGTCAAGACGGCCTGTCAGGAGCAGCCTAGCGGACGCCTGGCTTATAAGATCTCTAAAGTGATCGTGGTGGGCGACCTGGCTGTGGGCAAGACCTGTCTGATTAATAGGTTTTGCAAAGACGTCTTTGATAGAAACTATAATGCAACGTTGGGGGTGGACTTTGAGATAGAGAATTTCCAGGTGCTGGGTGTTCCCTTCACGCTCCAGCTATGGGACACCTCGGGACAAGAGAGGTACAAATGTATCGCTTCCTCGTACTACAGAGGAGCTCAGGTCGTGATCGTCGCCTTTGACGTGAACGATATCGGCTCGTTTTCCCATGTGAGGCAGTGGCTGGAAGAGTCATTGGAGGACAACGACGTAGCAGCTATCCAGCTGTTCCTCGTGGGCACGAAGAAAGACCTGAGCTCTCCCGCTCAGTACTCTCAGATGGAACGAGACGCTCTGAAGCTAGCACGGGAGATCGGCGCAGAGTACTGGGCCGTGTCGTCGCTGACAGGGGAGAACGTCAACGAGTTTTTCTCTCGGGTCGCCTCACTGGGGTTCGAGAACAGCATCCTGGCTGAGTTGGAGGAAAAAGGGTCGGCCACGCAGATGGGCGAGGTCCCAATAAGCAGCCACTTGCTGTACATCCCATCAAAGAAGGAGAAAAAGTGCAGCTGCTGCCAGTGATGACGACTTTGGTGTCAAAATCAAGACCGCGTCTCCTTTCCGAAAAACTCCTCAGATGTGTAGAACCAGATGCTTCATCAAAGCGACAATCATGGACTTGTGTGAGTTCTATCTGTGATTTGAGGTGGCCGCAGGGTTACGTTTCAGCTTTGTCTTTCATTTGAGGCCCATTCTTTTTCTACAGCGAGGCAGCGATCATCTCCTGTCTGTGTTTTATATGATGCATAAAGAGACAAAGAAAGCCCTCTATTGCGTGTCCGACCTTTTTCCATGAAACAAAACAATTAGATTTGCACACACAGACGGCCTCATTTGCATGCGGCTCAGACCGAGCCGACAGATACTGATTACTGTTTCAAAGGAATCCGTTTGCAGCCAGGAACGCAGAATGGCACATTTTTACAGCAGCAGGGTCCCCGGCGTCTCCCCCAGATGTCATCGGAGCGCTTTTGTCTCCGAGGGCTGCTGCCTGGGGAAGAACAGGAGGCTGACAGGATACACAGGCATGAGCCGTGTCTGGACTGGAGCTGGAGAAAATATGACACATCAAAAGGGGCGAAGCCAACCTCAGGAGAGAACCGACACTTGTGGGATCAGCTTCGGCGTATGTATAATTCTGTGTATAGATACTTCACTCCCTTGTGGCTTTTGCTGGCAAAGTTAGAGGTGAGATAAAACACCGCTTTACAGGCTGGGATCGGAATTCTCAACGCAGACTTAAGAAGCATTGCTGCAGAGAATAATCTGACATCTGAATGCATTTGCATTTCAAAATGACCCCCGAGGAGGAATCTTAAAGTTGTCAACAAGTATGTAGAAAATGCTTGGAAGAGTAGTCAAATAGGTAAAACCAGCACAGACATGACATCAGATTAAGATTTGGCAGATGTCTCACTTTTAAATGGCTTTTTAAATATTTCAAGAGGTATTAAGAAGGAGCCATTATATGTTTACAGGACTGGCCTCAAAGCGCCGTTTAGACTCTGAAAGAGGCAGCAGGTGAAGCCTGGAGATAAATTTGGACACAACGAGTCTGCCACCTGTTGGGCACAGTGGGGCACTGCAATGTTCCACTGGCTGGTTTGAAGTGGCCCGGGGTTTCACCGGACCTTTCGGAGGCTGTCCCCAGGGGGTCACAGGAACTAGGCGCTGGAAAATATGCTTATATATGGCGTCAGTAACTTCTGAGTGAGAGCCCTACCCTCACCAAACGTCGGGGGGCGCTATTGGCTTTACATTTGTAACTTGTATTTAGCCACACTCTCCATCAGGAGGACGATGGGGGTGTGAAACAGATAAGTAATGTGACAGGGGCCCCTCCATGCGGTGCACCGACCCCACAAGGCGAATTCCCCACTGAAGCAGCGGAAAAGCAATTAGGAGGAGAGCGTGAGTTAATAAAGGCGCACCGTAAATCAGCGAGTTTATCAAATTTCCCAAGAGTCTCGAGATAGATAGATAGATAGATAGATAGATAGATAGATAGATAACCCACTGTTATTAACGAGTTGAGTTTTTACTCAATAAATAAATAAGTGTACGCCTGTGTGACCAGGACGCATGCGCATGCCGGATGCGTCCTGCTCGCTGGGATTCGCCTCCAGTCGATGCGCATGCGGCAAATGCGCGCCGCTGTGCTTGCGCAGCATCCGAAACAAAAGGCCTGCCCCCTTTTCACGAGGGTTTCTGTCTGCCGCCATCGTTACTTTACGTGTAATCACCATTACTAAATCGGATTACGATACTTTGGTCACAAACTGGCACGTCGCTGACACCACAAAAAGCGTCCGAAATGGATGTGGAGCAAAGTGAAAGCGGCAGCGAGCCCAAATCGGCCATGCACACTTGGCGTTACCGACACCATTTTACATACAAGGCAGATCAAGGGAAAAATATCATCGTCCAGTGTAATCTGTGTCTGCCGAGGGTTAATCTGCTGTCCACGTCGAAAACATCGACATCGAACCTAAAGAAGCACTTAGACGTAAGTTTAATGGAGATTTGTCGCTCACGATTGCTCCGGCTGAATGGTTGGAGGAGTTAATGAATAGCGTTAACTGTCGTTGTGATTGGAGACGTTACATTATAACTAAGTACAGATTACCAACTCATGGCGCCTCCAGGATCAGTTTAGCTCTGCAGAAAAACATCCTTTTTGCTGCTTTGGTTGTTTTGATCATAGTTGAAGCCTTGCAGTGTTCCGCAGTCGCTCCTTACAGATGGCACACCTAAAGTTCAGCTTTTTTTTTTTAATTTTTTTTTTTTGTCTTAGAGAACACACTTGGGCTGTGATGCCAGGCCTGATGCCAGGCGAGGGAGGAGGCGGGAAGAGCAAAACGGCGAGGAGAGCAGCCACTGCCAGCTCAAAAAACTCAAAGCAGAGATCATCTCCAAATGCATGACTCAAGCAAAGACTGACGACCTCATTTTCAACTTCATCGTGGAGGACTGTCAGTCGTTTTACGTGCTGGAGCAGCCTGGCTTCAGGAAGCTGATCACGGGCCTGACGGAAGGCTTAAAGGCCATGGACAGGGTGACGCTGTTCACCAAGGTGGACCAGGGCTTTTCTGCGATGCGGGACGAGCTGATGGAGAAGCTCGCCGGCGTCCAGTACGTGTGCACCACGGCCGACATCTGGACCGCCCACGGCAGGAGCTTCTTCGGGATGACGTGCCACTGGATCGACCCAGCATCCCTGGAGAGGAAGTCGGCCGCCTTGGGGTTCGCGCGGCTGCAGGGCCGCATCACGTACGACGCCATCGCGGGGCGGATCCACGAGATCCACGGGGCGCATAACATTGAGAGCAAAGTGCAGACCACCATCACGGACAACGGCAGCCCCTTCGTGAGCGTGTTCAAAGAGTTTGCGCTGGACACTTCGGAGAATGAGGACGACATCGGCGTCTACGAGAACGTGAGCGTCGTCCTGGAGGGCGAGTCGGAGCAGGACGTGCTGCTGTTCCTGCCCACCGTGCAGCGCTGCGCGTCGCACACGCTACAGCTGATCGTCGGCGAGGACTTCTGGCAGGCGGTGTCGCAGGGGCCGATGTGCCAGCTGCACTACAGCGCCATGGCCAAGGTGTGCGCCATATGGAGCAAGTGCCACCATCTCCACGTCGGCCTGGACGCCGCGGAAGAGATCGGGAAGATGGCGCTGGTCGTCCCGGCCATCATTTGCTGGAACGTGGAGTACTGCGCCGTGCAGAAGGTCATGTCCCTCACAGAGCGGGAGCTGACGGAGCTGTGCGCCCGCCTGGAGGTTCCGCGCCTGCAGCCAGAGGAGATGGCCTTCCTGAAGGAGTACGTGACGGTGTTCCACCCCCTCGCCTTCGCTCTGGAACTTTTCCAGGCCGAGCAGAAGTGCTATCTGGGCCTGGTCATCCCGACTCTCCTCAGCCTGAAGAACAAGCTTAGTGAACAGAAGGATTCAGCGAACTATTTAGGAGACGTGATCAACGCCGTCGTGGTGGCCATTGACGTCCGGTTCCAGGAGCTGTTCAGCAGCACGGAGGCGAGGATCGCGACCGCCACAACGCCCCAGTTCCGTCTATGGTGGATGGGCGCCTCTGAAAGGGAGGACATGTGCACCCTTCTGGCCACAGAGGCGTCCCAGATGGACCCGACCAATATGGTGGAGGTGAACACCAGCCGCAGGTTGTCCACCATCGAATCTGAGGACGACTTCTTCAGCTACGGGTCGGTCAAACCAGCCGCGCAGATCCAGCAGCGCGGCGTGACGGAGGAGGTCCGCAAGTACGTGGAAGGCTCGGGGAAGAGTCTAGATTGCCTGCAGGACTTCCCCAGAGTGAAGCAGCTTTTCTTGAAGTACAACACCACCCTGCCATCGGCGGCGCCCGTGCAGCGCCTCTTCAGCCAGAAAGGCAACCTGGTGACCTCCCAGAGGAACTTTCTGACCGACGACTACTTTGAGCGCATCCAGCTGTTGCGGTATAACAGGAACGTGTGCACTTCGGCGACTCAATGAACACATTTCCAGTGGCTCTTGATGCTCTTTCGCGAGCTTTTGACCTCAAAATCAAGACCACGTCGCCCTAAAATCATTTTAAAAAACTCCTCAGATGCTTCATCGAAGCGACAATCATGGACTTGTGTGAGTTCTATCTGTGATTTGAGGTGGCCGCAGGGTTACGTTTCAGCTTTGTCTTTCATTTGAGGCCCATTCTTTTTCTACAGCGAGGCAGCGATCATCTCCTGTCTGTGTGTTTTATATGATGCATAAAGAGACAAAGAAAGCCCTCTATTGCGTGTCCGACCTTTTTCCATGAAACAAAACAATTAGATTTGCACACACAGACGGCCTCATTTGCATGCGGCTCAGACCGAGCCGACAGATACTGATTACTGTTTCAAAGGAATCCGTTTGCAGCCAGGAACGCAGAATGGCACATTTTTACAGCAGCAGGGTCCCCGGCGTCTCCCCCAGATGTCATCGGAGCGCTTTTGTCTCCGAGGGCTGCTGCCTGGGGAAGAACAGGAGGCTGACAGGATGCACAGGCATGAGCCGTGTCTGGACTGGAGCTGGAGAAAATATGACACATCAAAAGGGGCGAAGCCAACCTCAGGAGAGAACCGACACTTGTGGGATCAGCTTCGGCGTATGTTTAATTCTGTATGTGTAGATACTTCACGCCAAAGGTGAGATAAAAGGCTGGGATTGGAATTCTCAACACACAGAGGTGCAGCGATGCTTGAAAAAGCATCGCTGCAGAGAATAATCTGACACCTGAATGCATTTGCATTTCAACGTATGATGTATGTTTGGAACAGAGGTCAAACCCAGCAGTGATTGTCGAATTATTTAAGAAAATTTAACAGGTGCCTAGCTTCTAAATGTGTTGTAAAATAAGATTTCACGATATATTTGGTGCTAAAGGATGGCATGTTCCATCATCACTGGCTCTGTAGACAATGGCAGTTGAAGCCTAGAGATAACTTTTGACATGTATGCCACCTGTTGGCCACAGTGGTGTACTGCAACATTCAACAAACCAGGTCCCAGTTCAAGTTTTAATGATGTCAGAAAATCTGATGGTACAAAGTATTATTCTTGAAAACACCCATAAATATGACCAATACTTCATGAGAGGCACAAAGTGGTTGGAGGGTGAGCTCGGGTCAGTAGTGTGATCCACCGCCCTGTCCATGTCGTCACAGTCCTCGTGCTTCGAGCAAGTCCGTCAGTTCAGAGATTTAGTGAGGAGGGAAGCATTGAGTTCTTCTGGACCTGGCTATTCTAATGCCCCTTTCACACTGAGATAACCCAAAATCACTGCAGCATCTCGGCTGGTTTGAAGTGGCCTAGGTTCTCGCAGGACTTGATCCAGCGCTGGACGTTGGCGGGAGCAGCGGAAGCCGAGCCGCTCCGCATCACGCAGCAGTAACACGCCATGTCGGCCAGGGAGTACTCTGACCCAGCCACCCAGGGACTGCGGCCCAGAGCCGAGTTGAGGGCCCGCAGGACGGCCGACCTCTCCTTGGTGCTGCCCTCTGCCAGCTGGAAGAAAGCCGTGTCCACCCAGCTGTCCACCAACGTGGCAACAGCAGGATCGCTGGGGTACGGCACCAGGAGTTTGTAGAGGAAACGTGCTATGTTGGCCTCACCCTCAATGGGACACATATTCTGGATGCTGAACTTCATCTGTACTTTAGGGACTGAAGAGAGGGAGACGTTAAGGCACGAATACAAACACTTGTCTTTTCATGAGGTTACACAAATGGCTGCACAACTGGTTCACAAGCTGCCTTCAGCACATTGGACACACCTCACACAAGAGAAAAAACAAACAATCCCTCTTGACAACTCTTTTTTTTGACTGTTTACAATAGCTGCTGACCATATTGTGCTTTCTACTGAGTGAACATGTGCAAAAAAATATATCCCCAATACAAATGCTGCTTTTCTGCCTTACCATTTTTCCAAATGAGGGTAAAGCCCAGTTGGAACATGTGGCGTGCATAGCTGTCAGGATGGCGCGGGCCAAGGCAGGACATGAGCTGTGGAGGGACGCTGGCGACAGAAGAATGGACGTGGACAGAGGAGAGCACCCGGTAGTGCTGACACAGAAGGCCGTGCAGCACAAGCAGGGACAGGGGGGGGTGTGCGGGGTTGGCATTCACTACAATGTCACGGAGGGCGCCCAAGTCCTTGAGAGATAAACGACATAATGAACGATTGCACCATCCAAAAGAGATGGCAATTATTATAAAATGTTCACAAATTAAGGTGTGTATCAAACGGGTTGTGCATGTTCGTCCAGTAGAAGATGGAGAGGCAGGCATTTATGATGATAAAGGAAATTACATCCCCAGATTCTCACCTTTCCGAGCACCGCGTCCAAGTCTGTGGGACTTTTTAACGCCGCGGAGCTGAAGCTTTGGGACGAGAGGCTGCTGCCGACGGTCAGATCCAGGTCGGCGTCTGGAGTGGTCACTGTTTTGGCCAGGCCGTCTACTGTCGCTTTCAGCTCATAGAGTTTTCTCATAATCTCATCCTGTCGAGCCTCCAGGGCTTTGACTGATGGCTCCACCTCCCCATTCTGAGGAGAGAAGAAATATGGATTTTTAGCAGACAACTCGAGCAGCTCATACACCTTTATGTACAACAATCAACATTATAACAGGATCCCAGTCTCGGAATCCCTAAAACAAATAACTTGCCATATTAACATGTTTCCAAGGGACAGCAAGGTCCTGAAATGTCTGTCGCGGTTATGTAGTGGTCAACTACACATTTAATCGGTTAGACAACGTTAAGACAACGTACAAAAACCCAGAGCACACATTTAAAGTGGCGTCATTCAAACACATATACCGCAGAACAGCTGGAATTACAGCATAACTGTTGAGCTTTAAGACGAAGTTTAACTCCAGTTGCCTGTACATTTCATAAATAGTATCACAGCTGTGTTATAGACACAAGACAGTTGCGTCCCTTCTTTGTAGAGTTTATTATCGTTTATGTGTGAATGGAAAAACGGGAGAAATGTTGTTGCATCAGCCAGACGTACTGACAAGCTACGTTAGCAGGCTAGCATGGCTAAAGCAGCAAATCCTAACGCGCAGATGAAGGGCGGTCACCACCAGCGTCTCGGAACCCCTAAAAGTCACATCTTAAACTCCATGTGCCAAAATCGGCATAGAAATGCATTAAAATGTGTCCCTGTCGAGATGCAACCGTGTTCCAGTTACCTGAAGCGCGTGTTCAGCGGTGCAACTGTCCCCATGCTGCGCGTGGATTTGGTAACTGTACATGCAGGTTGGCAAGTCAATCGCAATATGACGGTCAACGATGGGCTTTACCTGGTACATGGGCATGCTGGAGGACACTTAGGGGACTGATTGACGGAAAAAATAACCTTAAAAGCGAAAGCTCGCTGTTCTGGGAGGCCTACGTGACGTTGACTGGCAGCAACAAACGCTCCCTCGCGCTGCAGCCGAAGATCGGCGTGACGCCACATCCGGCAAAAGTAAAAGCTTGTTTTGTGTATGTGATCGACACGATTATGAATTAGCTTGTTCGGCTGATTTTCTGATTTTAAAATTTACGTAAATATGTTGGAAATTACGTTACCCCAGTCCTATTTATCAATGACGGTATACCATAAAAAGCAGTGGTGTAATCTATGACCAGTCGTCGGAAACTCTATACAGGAAGTGAGGAAGGGAAGTTCAGTTCCTTTCATTAAGCTCCTTCTTTTGCCTCATTTCAGAAGTGAATAATGCGTTTAAAAAGTCCTAACGCACAGGCTTATCAGGTAAATTGTCACATCAATTAAAAATAGATAACCATCAATTTGCATTATTTTTTAAAGGAAAAATACGTGCTAGTTCTTATTCACGGGTTTCAGAATGTATATTTCGTTTATAATTATAGGTTAGGTCTATCATTATCCGTAGCAGTTTAAATAAGAAAAACAATTGAGAATGAAAGCATTGTTCTAGTTGCATTGTATGTCTATATTAAAGTCAAATATTGTTACTGAAGTAAAATCGCTGTAAAGATATGCCTCAGCAGAATATTTTGATCGGTTCAAGGAACCGGCTCAGTCATAATTACCTAAACGGCTCTTCGGGTGTTGAAACAGTTAAATTGTTGCTTGAATTTATTCTAAAAGCTGCGATTTCTTATTTTTTTCAATAGTATTATTCTTAGACATGCTACAACGGTGATCTAGTATTCCTTGGGTAAATGGATTCTTTTGTGATCACCAATTATTTGATGTCCTTTCCTGTTAATTTACTTAACTGTTTTTCTTGAGTTTCTTTTCTTTGTTTTAATGCAGTTGGCATTAGAATGACATTTTAAAAATCAATTAATGAACAAATAACAGCTTTTTAATAACAGATCAAAAAAATAAATAAAAGCAATGACTGCAACACCTACCAGTAAAATCTGGAATGCCACCAGATGCTTCTCACAATATCACTTCACTCTCTAAGAAATTGCAGCATTATTTATTCACACTGGAGCCTCATCCTTTCCGCAGCTACAAGAGATGCAGCAAGAGAGAGATTTAATGAACTGAGTTTGTCAGTCCGACAGCTTGTTAATGCTGAATTATTCACAATTTTCTGAATTCCACTAGAGAAGGGAAACGAGTAGGGGGGGGTGTTGCAATGTCAACCTGGCTGGTCCAACTGAGGTAATAGTGAGATCTGATGGCCAGTACAGGACCTGAACAGGAAACTGACACTGTGGCTAGAGCTGAAACCCGAACAACAAGCTGGAGTCCACCAGACAGCAGGTATCATGGATACAGTGATAGGCGTGGCACAGAGCTAGACTGCAGGTGTTGGTGTAGTCTGATACAGTCGTACAGGGTCACTCACAGGGATAAACTGCACGTGAACTGTGAATACTTTACTTATAGGTGCAATGTGTGCGATTGAAATGGTAGCTGTCAGCTGAGACTCACTCACGAGTCAGACATGTAAACATGTAACATATTTGTCCACCTGGTAATGAGATTGAACAATAATTACTCTCTGTGAAACCATCATCTGTCATGAATCCATTACTTTTCACAACATTGTCTGTAATCTCCGGGAGTGATGAAACAGGGTCCACATTTGTGGTTAAACATTCCAAAATATGACACTTTTACCATATTACTACATCCTTATACTTTATATTTTACCATACTTAACACACATACATATTTTTACTATATTTACATACAATTCCCTTGATGGAGAGACAGAGAGAGATAGTGCGAGTGTGTGTGTGTGTGTTTGTGTGTGTGTGTGTGTGTGTCTTTATATTATCTCTGAACACCTTTTATAGCAAATCAAAAACAATATGTGTGGCAGTATCATGAGCTGAGCTGGATGAGGGTAATGTCCCACTAGGGGGCAGCACATATCACTGAAAATCACACTAGGCTAAATGAATATTTAGTATTTTGGTACATTTGGTTCCTCTCACCTGTGGGCTTTCTGGTTACGTGTGTGTTTGAAGCACGACAGCTTATGATAATTAGAAAGTCGAGAAGTTACCAGAAGCACATCATGCACCTAATTATATAAAGCTTAACTTGTCTGTTTGTCAGTCTGCGGTATGATCGAAAAAGTAAAATACCCACATGCACTGAAACACAGGAAAACGCGTTTCAAATTTATCAAACTACTCTGTTACTATTTCTTCAGACTACTGGAACAGGCAGACACGTTCTTGTAATTAAATCGTCAAAATGCCACATCTGAAAAATAGAATCATCTGCCGTGTAACCGTCTGCATCGCCCCGCGGCCAGGACTTGGTCTGGGTGTGAGTCAGCATGGGCCCCACCTGTAGCACGGTTTAAGCCGGGTGTGTCCTGCAAACGTGCATTACTGTACATAAAAAGAGACTGACTGACATTTCAAAAGCTGTCAGCCGCCAGATGCGGCAATGCTGGACGTACGACGCGGCGGGAAAGTGGATTTTATGTAAATAAAAGCGGGCGGTGTGCAGCAGAGGCGGGCATTGATAGACACATGGCCCATCATTCATTAATGAGGGGAAGCTACATGCAGACATCATAAGTAGAGGCTCTGGACTAATGCTTGTTGAGGAACAGTGGCGGTGCTGTCATGCCCTGCATTATGGATAGAGTTCCTGCTCTGAGCTCACAAAGCCTATTCAGTCCTCCTAACACGCCAGTTAAATCTTTTACGATGTTCCCCTCTGTTCGGACTATCAGGTAGCAATATCGCCAATACCTCGAAACCTCTAAAAACACCCAGAATGATGTTTCTTTCAAACAATCTGAGTCCGGTGCAGAGGGCATCCCCTCCAGAACGGTCCAGCCGGCGTCCCCTTGACCTTGATTCTTCGAGGACGGCTTGTTGTCCCTTAAAGACGGTGTGCGCATTAAAGTTTCACACGGGCTTAATCAGTAAGGTGAGCCTGACACTTTCTTGATATGAGTTTTTGGTGACAATGAAGGGAGCTCATCAATTATTGACGTTCTAAGTAGACCAGCAGGCCGTGAGTCCATCCAGAACATCCTATAGCTGCAAGCGTCACGTTGGGCAAACAGTCACACAAAATACACACAAATACGATGCAAATGCCATTTGGTGTTTTTCACCCTCTTGAAAGGTAAGTCCGGCATCTATTGGGGTCACATTTTTCTGCCACTGTTCTCATATTAACTCAGTAGTTTCTTAGTTTATAACAAATTTGGTTTAACATTTAACTCCTCCCACTTGAGCGTTATAATCCAAGAGTACAACCCTAAAGGGCTGCACAGGGTGCGCTGGTGTTAGGGGTTCAATTCCCAAATTGTTCTATGTGGAGTTTGCATGTTCTCTGTCCACATCAGGCTGGCTGGAGGAATCGTAATAGAACGGTGTCCTGTCCAGGGTGTCACCCATTGACTGCTGGGATAGATGGACGGATGGACGGACGGACGGAAGGACATTGAATTGCTGGTCACATCATCTCAAACTTGTCTCAGAGCGGTACGATCCAGTGGTCGGCATCAACCCGCTGGCTCACGTTTCCTTCCTGAGTCCCACGTGCACCTCCTGACCCTCGGGGTCAGCCCGTGGTGTGTCCCCTGGTTTGTGTTACCCCCTGACTTCCCCAACCTTGCCCGTCCCTCTTCCAGAGCCCCCGCCTCCACACCCCTGGACATTTAACCCCCTGGGATTGAATCTCGTGGCTTCATCATTCAAACTTGTGTTTGTGAATGAAACCAGAAGAAGAAACTGTCTGGTCTGAATCGGCTGTGAGTGCACTGCTGAGTATTGCCTCATGCTAATTCCAGGGTCTGCCCCACCACCCTGAGTGGCAGGTGGTGGCAGTAATAGGCAGCTTCTACCTGTGGTGTTTATGAGATTAAAGCCCCAGAAGGGTGGAGACACCAAGGGAAGGTGCAGCATTTTGGAGCCTCCAGAGGGTGGGTTACGGGGGAAGTGGTTGTTAATTTTAATCCCGTCAATTGCAGGCGCAGGGGATGAAAATGCTGCGTGTTATTTAAAGTCTCTGGGCCGTGACATGCAAAGTTGTGGATCTCCTGTCTGAGGAAGAGGGTGAGCCCGATGAAAATGCCTCCTCTTTTGGCCTGAGCAGCCGCCCGGTGCACCTGAAATGTTAGCATCCTCGGCTATAGCATTCTGCAGAGTTTGCATGTCCTACTGTCCTGCTGCACACACGCAAGCGCGTACACGCTCACACACACACGCTGTCTAACACAAGCCCTCACGCTTGCGTGTCCTGCTCTGGTTCTTGTGTTTGCATGAATGATCGAGAAAAAAAAGATCATGCCCGTCCGATTTCATATTTGAGTTTTGCAAATGCTTGGGTTTTCTTTCTCTCATTACGTGTGTGTGTGTGTGTGTGTGTGTGTGTGTGTGTGTGTGTGTGTGTGTGTGTGTGTGTGTGTGTGTGTGTGTGTGTTGCCCAGGTTTTAGGTAGGTTTATTTACAAAGCTGAGGTCAGGTGTTACTTGATCCTGCAGTGATGACACTCAGGTGAGCAAGGTCATCTCTCCTGCTTTTTCCTGAGCTACAACTAAACACACACACACACACACACACACACCTCTGACACTGTAAAATGAGTTGAAGCAGTGTTTTTCTGAGGCCCCTGAAGTCAGAGAAACAGTCAAAGATCACATTACCAGTGGGGAAAAATGGACACAAACTGCTCCATGTTGTGGATTTTATTGTTTTATTTTCTAAGACATTTGGTAAATTGTACAAATGTCTCAGAATTCAGCATTGTGGTCTGTTTAAGACTGAAATGCGGACCAGCAAGAGCTTTTTAAAGTATTTTAAAGGTTTTTCATCGCAACAGATTGGAAAAGAATGAACTAGAACTAGTACAGCTCTGGTGGTGGAATGGTCCAGTTGCTTAGGATGAAACCATGGCCTGGAACTCTGCAGAGACAAGAAACCGCCACGTCACTTTTTCTTTTTATAAAAAAGAACATTTTTCAGGTGTATATGTGGGGTTCGTCTGCTCACCATCTGCTCCAATTCGCCCATCGCTGTCGTCGTCGGCGAGGGTCATGAAGCCCTTGGTCTCCTTGTCTGTCAGGACGCGAGCACCAGTACAAAACCTCTGGAGGAAAAATCTAAAAGATGGGTTAAAGTTAGCGTGGCCAAGACCAACGTCCCGTCCATCAGACTCAAACAAACAGCGACAAGATGAAGACTGATCCCTCTTTACATTGCAAACAACAACAAAGAGCTTTGGACAAAGGGATGATGATGGTGATGCTGATGATGATGACGAAGACTCACTTGAGCTCTTCTTCCTCAATGTAGCCGCTGCCATCATTGTCCAGGATGGCGAAGACCTTCTTGATATCTTGGGGGCTCTTCTTGGAGAGGCCACACATTTGGAAGAACTTCTTGGGGCAGAAGCTGTCTGGTGCTGCACACATGATGGAGACAACAGGAACTCTAGAGTATTTCTATAAAAAGTTATCAACAGACAATAATAGAAGCTTCTTTGTGGAGATGAGAAGACATTTTAATATCAAGGTTTGCCTGTCGGAGTTTGCTTTAAAAACTTTACATTCTTCCTCGTTGACTGCACAGCTTTAGAGAAAATAATCATTGCCCTTCCGTGAGTGACACAATTTCCACTAGGCTCCCTTTCCAGTCACTGAAAACCTGGAAATATAATCGATTTACACCCAAATAGCAACAACGCAAAGAGATTTACCTTGGCAGGCCTTGATGGCGCTTTCGATGGCGTCGCCGGGGAGGATGGATGACAGAGACATTTTATTTCTGGTGGAGAAACAGTGAGATATTAAAATGTGCGGGCGGATACATCAGAAAACCAGTCAAGGAAGTGTGAAAGTTACGAGAAAAAAGGCAAATGCTGCAGCTGCATCTCCTCCGACGCAAAGGATCCCCTTTTACGCACAGGTTGTGCCTGATGTAAAGTAAGTCTGCGCGTCAAAGCGCGCAGGGCAGGTTCCGCAACGCATGTTTCGGGAAAACCAGACGTAAAAAAAGAAAGAAATGCACCTGAATCGGGAGCACTTACCGTGTTAAAGGGAGTTCTCGCCCGGTCTGCGATCCAGCTGAGAGGTAAGGCTCTGTGGTGACCGCTGTCTGTCAAGGCGGATTTATATAGGTCTGAATGCACTGACAATGGGGATCGCTTGAGTTACCTGTCTGTGGATCAAATTCTCACCGCCCGCCCCTGATCCAGTTTCCCGGCTAACTAATTAACCTTTACTATTTATAACGCCCCAGGACCGAAGGCAGCCACCCTGTACATCTGTAACGACCTTGTAAATAGCAAATTAAGTTTAAAAAAACGTGTTCCCGCCCCACCCCACCCCACCCCGCGCCGCGCTTCTTCCTGTCATCCCCCCACCATCCTCCTCTTCCTCCCCCCGCTCACATCTGAAATTCTACAGAATAAACGAGTCTGAGTCTGCAGCTTCGCTGTACTCTCTCTCCGCTTCCGTGCCCAATGACGCAGGTATCCTCTTACGGCGCGCAGCAAATATGCCAAATCTGCCGTTAAAGTGAATTATGGGGGAGTGAAAAGGGCTTTAAGACCCACCAACGATCTGGTCTTTGGCACCAAATGTCCTCCCTGAGCTTGTTTCTGTCCGGAATTAATCTGAATTCAGATTTTTTTAACCACAAAGACGCGAACGGTCATCAGTGAAACTCAAGGGTGCTCAGTATTGCCACGTACTGACTAAGGGGACAGTGGCGCTGAATCGCCCTGTCAACTGTGCTGATTAAGGGCTCGAGGTCACCCAGTGCCGCCAGTGTCCTGTCCCGCCTTGATGGTGATGATGATGCATTATGCGCAGTGTCGCGCACATCACGCCACCTGCACGCAGAGGTAATTCTCACAAAGGTCACTGATTCACATTTGTACTTCCACTTTCCCGAACGCTGGGGTATCGATTCTTTTCATCCTGTCTATACTTCTGACTGTCAGATGCTAATGAATGAGGTATGGCTCATTGCCTGTGCACCGTTCTGGGACATGACAGACACAGAAATCCTTGAAATGTGCAGCGAGTTTTTGATCTGGTGTTAGAAATGAGCGTGAAAGGTCTGATGTTTGATCGTTTGATAGTCCGGTTGTTCTGACTCTGTCTCGTGCAACCTGACACTCGGGGATATCCTCCAAAGGCAGGAGCGCAGCAGCCGCCAACGTCTAGATGGATGAGTGCGTTTTTGGCGAGCGCTGCGCCATTTTACGCGTCAGTTGTTGACCGAGACGGGCAATTATTAACACTGGCGAGATGTCTCGACTCTTATTTAAATTGCGTCATTTTTGATTTCTACAGGTACACATTGTGTGGAGAAAACACTCGAACCGGCGTTATGGGCACGAAGTGCGCGCTTCCATCTGCTATTATCAACTTTTAAACCCAAACCAAGTGCCAGGTAAATTGTGAGGTCTCTCCTTTAAAGCTCCCCACACGAGCTTTATTATTAAAGAGAAACCCAATCATCTCAGGAAGAAACGGAGAGGTCACCGGATGTAGGGCAGAGGTGAGGTTTTACCTTCACCCGGTTCATGATGTCATAAGCCTCGGTTATCCTTTACAGACTATAAAGTTACGGCGATCATTTATTCATTTACATTTGTTAATGCTCTTCACTTTACACCCCAGTACCTATAGACCCACACCCTCTTCTCAATTCTGTCGTCTTTTTGGTTCCTACTTTAGACTTAATCTTAAATAATTTACTGCCCTCTAGTGGCCATATTGTGGAACTAAACGACAATCGATTAAGTAATTCGTTCGCATAGAAGTTTATATCATTTCACTTAAAAAAGGGAAAATTATATTTACTTTAATATGAAGATAATTTAACAAACAAATATATTACTCACCTAATAAAATATTTTAATTGATATATACATATCTTATTTCTTGTGGTTTTAACGCAGTTCAGTTATTATAGATGTATACATATACTACGATGAAAAATGATTTTATTTAAAGTGAGCCTTTCCGTTGATGTCCATGCAAATGATCCAGTGTCAGTAGAAACCCCCACACCGTAGCAAAAGAATCTTTATTCTTTTTTTAACGTTAGTTCCTGGAAAGTGCAGCGTAGATTTTACAGTAAGCAAAATTCATATTTAAGACATGAACACATTCACAATCATCAGTTTGGACAGTGTGTTGCATAGAAGTCTCTTTAGTATAAAAATGATCTATATTCAGATGAAAAGGTGAGGAGGAGGAGGCGGAGTTGTTCCATCAGAGCGGGTGTTGTTGGTCAGTTGCCAGTTTATGCCTTAACCATGTCTGAAAACTCTACAGGAGCACACACACACAAATGAATAATCAACACAGAGTTCAGCAAAAGAATGAGAGGAAATGAACATCGCGGATACCCTGAGCGCCGATCTTGCCGTCGCCGTCGGTGTCACCGGCCTTCAAGAAAGCGGAGGTCTCGGCGTCGGTCAGCGCGCGGGCACCGGCCTTGAAATTCTGCAGGAAAAGCCTTCAGAAGAAAAAAATATGCACATTAGATACTTTCAGCAGAAGCATGCTGTTGACGCTCCCGTGTTTCTCACTTCAGCTCCTCCTCCTCGATGAACCCGCTCTTGTCCTGGTCGATGATTTCGAAGGCCTTCTTCAGCTCTTCCCCGGACTTACTGGCCAGCCCGCAGGTGGCGAAGAACTTCTTGTATTCGAACGTGCCATCGGCTACAGTCAGCGCGGAACATGGATTTAATAATAATAATAATAATAATAATAATAATAATAATAATAATAATAATAATAATAATAATAATAATGAGTCACCTTTGCACGCTTCCAGGGCTGCAGTAACGTCAGCATCCTTCAGGGTACCTGAGAAAGCCATTTTGATCTACAGAGATAATCAAAAAATGAATTAATTTTATGTGATTGTCTGTTATTTTGTTATTTTTCTAGCGTTTGACTGTCACACACACACTCATCGCTGCTTACGCTTCAGAATATTGATGTTTGAGAGAGAGAGAAGATTACATCATTCTAAACTCCAGTAAAAATATATTGAATTTCTCGGTTGCGTAATTCAGTTCCGAAACCCGGCGGAGGTGGAGCTCTGCCGAGTAAATCCATACCATCACGCAACGGACGCTTTTGCGTGTCCAATAATAAACAAACAAGCAACAAAACAAGCGTGGCATGTTAAAACCGTGCTGCCAGGCTCGGTCCTCTCGTCCACTCATCAAACTCACCTTAGGAGCCTTTGCTTTGTTGGGCACGGATGAAACTGACAAGACTGGTCGACTGCAGTGATTTGCCCGCTGCTCCCTCTGACCTTTTATAGGTCCGCGCTGCCGGCTGTAGGGTTAAGATAACCGACACCCAGTCGAGGTGGGGTGTGTGTGGAGGGGGCAAAAATCGGGCCAGGCAGCGGTCTATTTTTAGTTTCATACATGAAGACGCTTAAAAGGTGCGTTTGAAGAAGTCTTTAGTATGCCCATAAGACTAAGAATAGGTCCGTGCATTACTGGAGGACCAACTGGAGGTACTGGGAGAACATGCAATAGCTGTAGACATGTATGTAAGGGAGAGTTAGATGTGTGCAACATAGATATAAATGTTACTTATATTTACGACCAACTTTTTTAGATGATTTTTTAACCATTAAAGAGACCAGAGTGTGATGTTGATCTGTAGGTGGCAGCACCGTCTGTAGGAACTCTGTAGATTCTGACCTATCGTGACCAGTGGGTCTATGGTGGTGCCACCTGATAGTGCTGGGGCTTTACAGACAGCTGACTTGCAATCCCCCCCCAAACCATTTGAAACCTGCCCTTTAATACTTCTCGTGTCGATGCATGTGTGAAGAAACCCGACGTTTTCTGAAGAAGCGGATCGCGTTACAGCGCCACACGCGTTCAGAGCCCGGCGCCGCTAAAGATCTCCCTCCCCACTTGCTGAAAGCTTGCTGATGTCAGAGCGACTGTTATTCTGCTATTAGCCCCCCGTTGCCACAACACGTCGCACAATTGACTGAGAAGCAGTTGGTGAAGAAAAGGACTTTGGAAGAAGGCGGCTAATTACGCTATGCATGGCAGCTCGCTTGGCAGCATGTTAGCAAAGCCCCAGGGCCTTCGCCTCTGTGTCTGCAGGCTTATTGCCTGTGTCCAACTGTCCCCCCACCCTCCCCCAGCCACGGTTATCAAAACAAGTGCGTGCAGCTCACTTTAATTGCCTCTCAGCGCGCCATGAATGTTTAATTTCTTGCCAGGTGGCTCTGAAACCCCCCTTCTGTTGCCGACAAGCAAAAGACGACTGCGCTGAGGGAGAAGACTTTACACCAAAAGAGTATTTATTCCTGGTTTTTCACTCTTCCTCAAGCATGCAGAAAATATTGTGCCATTTGCATGAGGTATCTCTTTTCTTTCAGAACATTTAACACATCTGAAGAAGGCTCACAGTCTTGTATGTGTTCCATGCTGAGAAATAACAGTCCACAGGCAACTCATAAATAAGGTATAAAAAATATTCTTTCAGCTGGTGGTTACTGAATGCAAGGAGTTTGCAGTTCCAGATTTGAGCAGGAGATCTTGGGCAATGGAAGCTTATGCCTTCATGAGGGCGGCAAACTCTGTTGAAGTGGAAGAAAACCACCATTAGTTCCCAAAGATGATGACTAAAGAGGCCGGAAAAGCATTCAGAGACAACGTCGGGGCTCACCTTCCACTCCGATCTTGCCGTCGCCGTCGCTGTCACCGGCAGCGAGGAAGGCCTTGGTCTCCTTGTCACTGAGTGCTCTGGCAGAGGCAGAGAAGTTCTGCAGGAACAGCCTGGATGGAGGAAATGAGAGTCAGTTCAAGTAGAAATCTTTACTACTTTAGCTTTTACTACTGTAGCGTGGGGCATACTTCAGCTCCTCCTCCTCAATGAAGCCGCTGTTGTCCTGGTCGATGATGGCGAAGGCCTTCTTCAGGTCATCGGGGCTCTTGGCAGCCAGACCGCATTTCTGGAAGAAACTCTTGTAGTTGAAGGAGTCGGCAGCTGGAACACAAACACACGCGCGTTGGCACCGTTAGCTCCATTTGTGCTACTGACAGAGATAAAACATTTAAAATCAGACAAATTTGAGACGTTAAAGATCTCACCTGAGCAGCTGTCCAGAGCTGCTTTCACATCAGCATCATTCAGAATACCAGCAAAGGCCATTTTTAATCCTGAAGAGAAGACTGGAGATTAGCGAACACCATCAACAATCCACTGCATCAGCGGGAGGCAAATTCAGAGAGCGTTGCCTCTGATCACGAGCTGTCCATCTCATGATTTCAATGGCTAGTTTTAGAATAAAACGAGCTCATCGTGTGTCATCTATTTGCTGTTTTTCTTTAAGAGAACCGCAGTCAAGCATTGAGCAGGCGAAAGTTCAACTGCACAAGTTGGATTGAACAACCTGAGAGAATGACCTCTGACCCCCACCTTAATAAATGACATTTCCTTAATGATCACAATAAACAACCTTGGAGGTGACTTTGTGCTATAGAGATCCAGCCAAGAGAACATACAACACGTTAACCATCCATCAGCGTCGATCCTCGGAGTTCAACCGGACCCATTTGGATTCCTAGCTCATTGATTCAATCGTCCTCCCGCCCCAGGTGTGTTTTGGCTCATTCCCCACCCCTCCATCTACAGCAATAGTCCTCAGGGATTTCCTCGTCCGGGTTGATTTCCTCCCTGTGTAGCTTGCGTGTCAGTGCGCGGGGCCGTGCGGGCGCTGTGCCCATTGCACTCACCTTTTTGCGCTGCGTTGAGGCGAGTGAAAACCAAGGCGGGTGAATGCGCCAAGCCGCCGTCGCCGCCTCTTATATAGCCTCCAGCAACACCATTTACAGAGCTTTGGGGTCTCAGTATCAGGTACCAAGATGCGCGGGTTCCGAAAAAATGTGTCAAGTTGTCTGGATCTATTTTTAGGCGAACAAACAGGGATGTGGGAGTGCGAGGCGGCCTATAGCGAGACCGGGCGTAACCCGAGCGGACCCGCGCGTCGAGCGACCTGTTCCTCTCAAATGATTTATGGTCAACATTCAGGATGCGGACATCGACATCGTGGCCTTAGGCCGTGGTTTTATCGAAGCGGATGGAGGTGTCAGAACGGTCGCACCTTCAGGGGCAACATAGTTATCGTATCATATATGATGAGAGGGCGCCAGGAGACACCGGATCCGCTCTGGACTGAGCTCGGCGACAGATCGGAAACACCCAAGAAAAGGGAGAATAGGACACGTCTGCGCGCCAGATCACCTCATCAATTCTGATTCCATGGTTTAATGGTGGAAATGCACAGGCGACGTTGAACCATACGAGGGACGCGATGGCGCAGTAGACTGTCACCAGAAGCAGTGCTTTTTAAAAATTAGAATTAAATTGTAGTAAAACTAGGTTGATCTTGGCTGTATGCAGTCCGTTTACTTAAATGGGGCTTTTTCGTTCGTTTAATTGCTCGCTTGTTTTAAAACGGTGGATAATTAATGCAGAGACAAGCCGCTGGAGAAATCACGTTGTCAATTATCGAAACCAGAAAAACAAACCAACACCTAACGATTAAATCGGTAGATAATTGCACTGTCCTCTGGTTGCAGCTCTTTCTGCATGTTTGATCAGTGCTTTCTCACTTTATTCTGCATCGTTTTTGACTTGGAGTCTTGCCTCAAATGTCGCTACCCTGAATCAAAGTCTGTCACAAACCCAGACAGAGGTCAAATGTCAGTTTAAACACATTTATTAGCATTTGTCTTGTATCCAGCTTCCCCTCCAAATGCTTCTTGTGGTTTTCAGTCGCATCAGTGGGCAGAGCAGCAGGTAGGTCAGGAATGGTCTGAGGATTCTGGGTATGGAACAGTCAGGAAAGTCAGGATCTCCTTGGAATTCCATCGTCCCCACTGCGGGAAGCAGCCGTGTGTCCATCTGAGCGAGATCTTTATTTCAGGATGTCGCAGAACTCTGTGGAGGAGTAAGGGGGTGGGGGTGCAGTCAGGATCAGAGAGGGTTTCCTTCAAGCACCATGTGACATTTACGCTGACGTGCGCGATCTTTATTTGTTTTGTGCCTCTGAGACTCCTTCCTGTGGCCCCTCACAGACATTTCAGCACCGAACAGCGGACAGCTCCCGGCTGCAGACCGGTTGCCTCGCATCTGTTGCTACCCTTCTTTTTGCCACGTGCACCCACCTTCCATCCCGATCTTCCCATCTCCGTCTTTATCCAAAACTGCCATCACGGCCTTGGTCTCCGCCACTGTCAGCTCTCTCGCCCCCGGAGAGAAATTCTGAAGGAACCGTCTGATGTGAGAATGGAGAACAGGGATAAGTTCAACCTCACAACCAAAGTACACACACTCACACACACACATTGTCCGTACTTGAGCTCCTCCTCCTCGATGTAGCCGCTCTTGTCCTGGTCCAGAACCGTAAACACCTTCTCCCCAACATCCTGGGATGAAGCGCTCAGCCCGACTTGTGTAAAGAACGAGTCCAAGTCAAAGGTTCCAGGAGCTGCAGAGTGAGTGAGAGACAGTCAGACTATGTGCGTTACTGGAAAACAGAAAAAAAAATTCTGTTTTTCTTCCAGCAGTGACATTTACCGATACCCCCCGCAGCACTCTATGGTAAATACCACATAGATTTTGTCACTATGAAAGTTAAAAGCACATCAAACGTTACTTATGGAAACCCAAAGCTTCTGAAATGGTTCTGCTCGGGAATCCTTTCCTTTCCTGGGGGAGTTCTCTTGCATACAGGGCACATAAGTGCTGACATTTAAGATCTGCTGGAGCCGTTTCGGCTGTGTTTGCTTCGTCATGTGGTCATAATTACTCGGGATAAATTATTAAGCACTTTGGGATTTGTGGGCATGTAGGCTGTGTGTTGCTGAACGTAAACACGCAGGTATCTGGTGGTACAGGTGCTCCTGCCGGCTGCTGCCTAGTAACCTGCAGGCTCCCCATCGCCACCGTGAGCAACGCGGCTTTCTCCGGTGGGAGGGGGGGGGGGGGGGGGGTGAATGGAACTTGGGCGCTGGATCTGCGCTTCCTTTACTCGAGCGTGAAATGTAATAACAGAGAGGATCTTGCAGCATCAAAGCAGTTTTAACATTTCAAAGGAAGAATAATCATCAAAGCAGAAAATAAGATGATTGGAATTCCTGGGGAAAGCACAAACCGCTTAGAACTCTTATCTGCAGTTCATACGAGCATGTGTTTAACAGTCGGTAGAGTAGGTGCATATGTGGGTGGACTCACCGTGACAAGCCTGGACCGCAGCATTGATGTTCTCGTCACTCAGCATCTCAGCAAATGCCATGGTCGTCCTGCAGCTGACCGACACATGCAAAGAGGGAACGTGAGTGTTGCAGGTGTTTGCTGCTGTCAGATGGCAGCCTTCATCAGATCAAACACATCTGAGAGCACCGTTCCTCCGTGCCTTAATGCCCCAGGTACTAAACAACTCTCAGCTCTCCCTATCAGCGGCCGGGCTGAGCTGTCAGCAGTCATCTCACATTTGCCCCCGGTTTTGCAGAGGAGCTCAGTACTCACCCCGATCAGCTCTCTGCGATTCAAAGGTCTCTTCCTCTCTTGCTGCTTCCTGATCCAGAGTGCAGGAAGCCACCCGATGTATCTGTCGTTAAAGCCAGTGAGATTTCATTCACGCCTCACCCACCTCTTCATCTTCCTCCTCCTCCTCCTCCTCCATCAGTTCATCGGAGCATATAATTTTCTCACCCACTATGTTTTGCAAACAGATACAAGCTGATAAATAAAATTCAAATAGATTCCTTACTGTTAAAGTAGCATAATTACTATGTTAAAGGACATATGACTGCATCCAGAAAAGAGACGTTAATGGAAATAGCAGAGGATGGTTTCGATCCATCGACCTCTGGGTTATGGGCCCAGCACGCTTCCTCTGCGCCACTCTGCTCATGAGAGTTGGAGCAGAACTAAGGTGGAACTCAGGAGACCTTTTAAACATCCGAATTAACATTATTTGGTGTCCAATAATCAAGAGGGTTTTTTTTGTGTTTTTCATGAAAAATTCTACTTGACATTTTTTACTTTGAATTTGAAAAATAAAGCTACAGACGATTGTGGGTTTTGTTAGATTTGAGGATTAGTGATTATCTGGAGACACACATATCAGATAACAGAAGAAATACTTTAATTATAAGTAGCCCACAACATTGGTACCCATTAAAATGGGGTTAATTTATTTAATGACAAATGGGCAAATCAGAGAGATAACCGCAAGAGATAATGACTGGAAGCTGTGAAACAACAAAGAACAATAACAAACACTATGCTCAAGCTAGCAGAGGATGGTTTCGATCCATCGACCTCTGGGTTATGGGCCCAGCACGCTTCCTCTGCGCCACTCTGCTCATGAGAGCTGGAGCAGAACTAAGATGGAACTCAGGAGACCTTTTAAACATCTGAATTAACGTTAATTGGTGTCCAATAATCAAGAGGGTTTTTTTGTGTTTTATTTGAGGGTTTTTTTTGTGTTTTATTTGAAAAATAAAGCTACAGACGATTGTGGGTTTCGTTAGATTCGAGGATTAGTGATTATCTGGAGACACACATATCAGATAACAGAAGAAATACTTTAATTATAAGTAGCCCACAACATTGGTACCCATTAAAATGGGGTTAATTTATTTAATGGCATTATTTAATGACAAATGGGCAAATCAGAGAGATAACGGCAAGAGATAATGACTTGAAGCTGTGAAACAACAAAGAACAATAACAAACACTATGCTCAAGCTAGCAGAGGATAGTTTCGATCCATCGCCCTCTGGGTTATGGGCCCAGCACGCTCCCACTGCGCCACTCTGCTCCCTTTCTAGAAGAAAGACGACTTTTAAGTGTTCTTTTAATTTAAAACTTGACTAGATGAGCATCAGGTAATTCTGACCTATGGTCTATCTAGGTGTTGTCTGGACAGTCTCTCATCATCTATGTCAAAAAATAAAATCATTTATTTCTCTCGTTTATTTATTTATATTGGCTGCCTGTGCTGATGAGGACCGGATGGGTCACGTGCTTGGCCGAGCGATGACGTAGTTTAGGGCCAGTAATTCTTTGCTGTGATTGGCTGGAGAACCTGTCTGTTATCTAACTTTTACGCCCCATTCCGTGATGTGACGTTGAACAGGAACATGGCGCTTCGGTGGAAAGGTGTTTCCTTTCTGTCAGGGCTTATTGATTAACTTGTCTTAGACGTGTTTACCGTAATAGCATTCATAACCATGTACAAAAATGACAGGTGGTCGTGAAGGCTGGTCGCACCGTCCGTTTCTATGGACGCTGTATCGCGATCATTTGTAGCCGTATCCGATTTGGTATGGCGAAATTGTTAGCATCGAAATGCTAACTAACGCTAGCACTGAGGCTAATAGCAAGCCGCTAATGTTAAATAGACTAAAATATGTTTGTGTGTGTAGGTTATATGGACGTTAGATTGACTGTCAGTAGTACAAAGCTTAAATAGGACAAAACCACCCGTTTACTTTTAAGGACGACGATTCCATTTAGCTAACGATTTGTTAGCTAATCTAAGAGGATGAAGAGCCGCCAAGGATATGTTTTGTTGCTGGGTATTGGGATATTTCTTTCGGTATTCTGCCTGTCTACAGGTGCCCCTTTGCCTCAACCTCACAAACCAGGTGAGATATGTGACGGGAATCTGATATATTGTACAATTAGTTCATTGGTTCTGCTCTGTCCACCGGCTTAGCATCTGGTTTAGCATCTTGAAGCTAACAACAACAACCTGCATTTCCTGCTCTCTAGTGAAACTGTGTTATCGCTGCATCTCTCTTTTTCTGCTCTTTGAAACACAGCATATACCTTTACATATTGGTTATGAAAATATGATATTTCTTATGGGATACGAGCCGCACCGGCAA
Organism: Takifugu flavidus; assembly: GCF_003711565.1. Classification (NCBI taxonomy): domain Eukaryota; kingdom Metazoa; phylum Chordata; class Actinopteri; order Tetraodontiformes; family Tetraodontidae; genus Takifugu; species Takifugu flavidus. The sequence goes on along the minus strand of NC_079537.1, from coordinate 6,792,213 downwards.
CTTTATTTCGACTTGAAACGTTGAAAGGGGACAATTATTAACCAGTCCAGTTTAATTTTGAGTGACACGCAACAGTTCCAAAGCTGCCAGTACCGTTTGTGCACCAAAGTTAATATACAGCCCAAGTGCTTTAAAAACATTTCACTAGGCTTGGTCGAGCTTCACATTTAACCGTTTATGGGACAATACAATAGGTGTTGAACTACCAGCATAGAAAAACTGTTTCTTGTTTTGAAATAGAGCTCAAATAGCACCCCGATGATAGTGTCCTCCCCTAACAGGATGAGTTATTATTCTAAAATAGAGGTGGTTTAACTTGTGTATATTTACCACATACTCCCAGGCTTTTTCTTTCCACCCCACATTAAAGTATTGGAAGGGTTCGGCACCTTTTCCCTGAATTTTGCAAAGACTTGAGACAGGTACAATCTAACCTGTGCGCGTGAGCGAGCAATGGATGATTACACAAAGATGTGCTGAGGGTCAGTAATGTAGGATCATAAGACATTCTGAGCTTATCGTAGTCAATGATTAGCAATAGGGGTATTTGCTCAAGTGTCATCCAGTGTAAAGGTAATTTTTCAGTCTGAGCAAGGTCTTTATAGTTTTATTGCAGCCCATAAACTGTTCTCTGACCTTTTTGTGTCTTCATCTTACTTGATCTCGATTGTGCTTTATAAGACGTAAGAGTGATTAACAACAGCTTAGAGGAAGTCTTCAGTAAACAACATATTGCACAAATTATACATCAATGAAGGTGGTGATCGAGACCACCTTGAGGGAAGCTTGTCAGATGAGGTTGCAGATCCATTACGTAATAACAGAAGCAGGAAATCATTGACATTACAGGTCATTGTTTCCTGGGACCGCTTCTGTGTGATTGGCTGCCTCAACAAGCATTGACAATGAGTTACTACCCTCTCTGTTATTTTGCTAAATGTTTAGTGGAAAAAACACCTCTGACAGTGTCACTCTTCATCCTGTGTGATAAAATGCTCGTTTCTGTTCTGGTGGGATGTTTTGAGGTGGGATGGATCTGCATAATGGGTCAGCTTCCCCTTTTGGTGAGCTGCTCTTTATATATGCAGCTGAATTCTAAAGGGCCAAGTGAAGCCATCTCACATAGAGCTCGCATGAGCCGTCTCCTGCTTTTGCTGTCTGGATGGGGCTGCAGCTCCTCTGAGTCTGGCGCTGCCTGGAGCCCCCTCCGCTCTGCTGAACAGTCGGGTGTCGGTATTAAAATAACTACCTGACACCACTGCCAGATCTTTCTCAGGCTGAGCAGAACCTTTCAAGTCCAGCTCAGTGTGTTTTTTAAGGCTAACTTGAATTCCCTGTGAAAAAAGGTAACGCAAAGGTGTCTAAGCTGACTGCATAATCGCCCATAACTATCTTAAATTAGAGAAAATACTGCCTGAGTTGTGCATTTTCTGGGCTTGTTTCTTTGGTTGTGTCATTTCTGACAGCTTGATTTGGCTGATCGCTTTTTGCATAAGTGCGACAGAAGCAGATAGAATTCAAGGAAAGTCAAGAAAAGATGATTTAGAGTAAGGGGGGGGGTCCTCTACCCTACACTTTTACTTTCTGTCCTGTCTAGGGTGGGAAAAATAATCCTTCTGAATGAGCCTGTGTCACAACTCTTGATTCGAGGTTAATCAAGCCTGACCAGAGTACAACATCCTATCTTTAGCTCTTTGATTCTGACAACCTCAGCATAAAACAGAACACATTTGTAGAATCTGAACATGCAGCGCATCATAAATCTTCATCTAGTGGAAAAGAGCATTCAGGGGTAAGTGGCACAGACAGAGCTGCTCCTATTTTAGTTGTAAACGGGCCCACATGTCAGCAGATGAATGTCGAGACTCGGGATGAGAGAAGAGAAACTCCTTGTTGTGTTTGCCACTGACTTGTCAGGGAAGGCAGGTTTGGTCAGGCTCATTTTAAATACACAACATGATACAGGCATCTTTTAAAATTGTTTTCTTGTGACTGACTTTCCCCTGTAGACAAGTTTCTGAAAAATCCTGCCAGTGCTGCCAAGTTAGATTAGTCTGACTTCTCAAACTCTTTGGCCCAGCACACACTTGGGTCTCCCTCACTGAAAGAGCTGGGCCTCAGCAATACCAGCTGCAGGTGGATACCAGACGTTCTGACCAGCAGGACTCAGTCAGAACCAGTTAAGACCTGCTACTTATCCACAGTTGTTCACAACAGTGGTGTACCTCAGGGCTGTGGCCTCAGGCCCTCACTTTATAGTCTATGATGCAATGATAACCCTTTTTTTTTTTTTTTAGCATTGCAAAAATAAAAGAACTGATTGCTGATTTTAGGAAATGAGCTCTGCTACTGAAAGCATCCTCACAGGAGGCTTCCATGTCTGGTTAGGCAACATCATGGATGAGGTTCACAAGTTGGGCGGCTACGCCTGTTACCTGTGGCCAGAACAAGGCTCCTGAAGGGCTGGTGTCACCCAGCCATCAGCCTGTTTGCCTACCTCCCGTGGGGCAACCATCTGGGGCATCCAGGCACTCACCAGTCGCCTTGAGGATAGCTTCTATCTACACAACCAGGCTTCTTAACAGTAGTTTCTTGTTTATTGAATGTTGTTTTTTACTATTTTTGAGCTGTTTTGATGGGGGTTGAGGTGGTGTATAATAACACGTGACAATAATCTAATCTACTAAACCACTAATGCTGTCAAACTCCTCATGCCAGGCTTCCACCTTTTAGTTTGAGAGTCAGAAATCTACATATTGTTCATCATATTTGGTGTCTGTTGTCCTCGTTTCAGGTGGAGGCACAGGGGACACACTGTCCCTGTCCCTCGGCGTGTCCCTGGTGGTGTCGCTGGCAGCTCTTGTGGCCTTTGTGGTGTTGCTAGTGAACTGTGTGACCTGCTGCAAGGAGCGGGAGATCAACTTTAAGGTGGGAGACCGGGTACAGTACCCAGGCTAGGTGGCATCAGCTTGATTGGTGATGCACCGAGTTGTTCCGTCTTAATTGGATGCAGGAATTTGAGGACCACTTTGACGATGAGATCGACTTCACTCCACCAGCAGAGGACACACCTTCTATGCAGTCCCCAGCTGAGGTGTACACCCTTGCCGTGTCCCCCGTAGCCCTCCCTGGACCGCCACACCTCCAACCTCCTGGCCGCATCACAGGTAGGACACATGCGCTCTCAGAGACACTTGGACAGAGACACTTTGTAATAACAACTGTTGGTGTAGTGACATTGATACCGTGTTTATTTTGCTTTTTGATTGGTTTGACAGAAGGATCCCCCGAGTTTCAGGTCGCACGCCACAACCTGAGCTACATTCAAGAGATTGGCAATGGCTGGTTCGGACAGGTATCGTACATACTCAATATAATTCTCTTCCCCGGACTTTTACAAATTTTCCTTGATGGTCTTTTCTGTCTGCGTTATAACAGGTTATTTTGAGTGAGCTCTACACAGATTCAGGAGGAACCAGAGCCGTGGTGAAGGAGTTAAAGGCTAATGCAAGCTCCAAGGAGCAAAATGATTTCTTACAGCAGGGTGACCCATACAGGTAAACGTCTCGCATCATTTATGTGTTGTTTGTTTATTTCCAAGTGGCTTCACGGTGTTCTTTTCATTCAGAGTTCTGCAGCACCCCAACATCCTCCAGTGCCTGGGACAGTGTGTCGAGGCCATCCCCATCCTGCTGGTCTTTGAGTACTGTGAAATGGTGAGTGTCCAGCCACCAACATCTGCACTGAACCACGACGGCGCTTCAGAATTTGCAGCGCACTTGTGCTCCCTCTTTCACGGTCGTTCATTAGAACTAGAATGAAATTGTGCCTTTGGGTTGTGTGAACGCTCTTGTGAAATGTTCCTTTGTGAAGAAATGTGGGGAGACTGATGGATAATCTCTTTACCGTGTCAGCCAGTCCTTCACTTAGCAGCATTCATTAAATACGACATTTGAGAATTAGCCCTCAGCCCGACCGTTAAGCTCAAAGATTTAACGGGCCGGTCCCTTTTATTTAAATACTGACCAGCCAGGAGTCACAGCTGACCCAGATTAATCCCAAATTAGCCCTTCACATTTAGCGTGACCCAGGCTTCATTGTGGCATCTGATTCATTTGCTTTATCGATGTCTGGTGGGTCCCGACTGTAAGGAGCTGCCCCATCTCCTCACCCTCCGCACCCCTCAATCGCATAGCAAGTTAAAGCCCAGGACTTCTCACATTCCCACTTTACCCAGTAAAGCAACAGGCTCCATTTACACTCCTCTGGTGTCAGCTCCAGCAGTTGCTGTTTGTGCATTTTTATGGGTGCCACCTTGTGTGTACTGAGACTGTTGAGTTCATGTTAAAGTAAACAAAAGCTGTTCTTAAATAACCCCATCGGTGTCCGTCAATAAACACCGCCGTCTAAATGATTAGCTTTTCACCAGAACACACTATTCTGTGTTGAATGATCACAAAGGTGTGAGTATAGTTCAGTATTTGTGGCTGAGGTAGCTGTTGTTTCTAATTCAGAAATAAAACAAACGCCTTTCTCAGCGCTGTTGAGGAAGCAATAAAACTTGTGTTTGTGTCTGGAGGTGTGTTGAGATCTAAAGATCACAGTTCAACCCATTTTCTGACCTGTTTTCTTTGTGAGAAGCAGTGTCTCTGTTGTGTCTTCATTCCCCTCCACAGCCGCTGGGACGGCTCAGGTCTGGCCGCTGTCCCGGCATTGTGGTCCCTGTTAAAGGGTCTGACAGGAGATTGGAATAAGTCAAGGTGAATGGCTTATCGCGAGTTTGCGTGAGCCATTAGGGACGATAACGTGATGAAGACCACATCCTGCCTGTTGAAAGCGATAATGTGCCAGGACGAGCAACTGATTGATGCATATGCTCGCCATCCCCAGCTGGATGGAGGACTTCAAGTCCTCAAACTTATTGTCCTTCACAATAGATCTGGATAACTTTCAACACATCCCAGTTCCCTCTACATACTTAAAAGTAACAATGTTGGAAAGATCCTCTCAGCATATTGAATTTATATGAAAGCACCGCAGTTTAATGGCAGCTGTTCAGGTGCTGTCAATCATCCTCCAGATTTTGAAACATGAAATGCGACACTACAGCTGCAGTGGACAAGACGGGCTCCTTAAGGCAAGCGCGCCGCGATGTCCCCTCTGACAACCTGGTGATTGATGGTGGTTAGGCCTCTCCGTATTACCCGTGCAGGGTAACCCTGACTCAAACAATTTTAGACATCAGAATACATCAAGCAACTGCTGCAAGAACTTCACACACCCTATCGTGAGCGGCAGCTTCCAATGTACAGATCTCAGTCGCCTGCCTTTGGTTCTGGGTGGCTGACTTGGTCATTGATCTTTGTTTATTGCTGTCATTAATACATTAATTCTGGCTGTGTTGTGAAAGGGCTTCTCATATTACTGTCCTGGGATTAATTTACATTTGATTTCATTAGCAATCATATGGTGTGAAGTGTGAGGACACAGGAACCCAAGCGTTTATTATAGATGCAGCAGGATGTCTAGCTCGGAGCCTTCACACTGGCCAAAATCTCAAAATACGGCAGCATTGAAGTGGAGCCTTGCAAAGGAACGCATTATGGGCGTCTGTGTGCAGTGGCAGAAACCTAAACCTCCATTCATTCATGGGTAGGAGGTTATTTTTAAGCTTGTCTCAAAGATGTAAGCACAGATTACGTGATCTTTGTGCAGTGTGGTTACCACAGGAGGACCTTTCTGCTTATAGTTTTCATATTTCCCGGTTCTCCTTGTCAGTATGAGAGCAGGCATAGTTGTTGCGTGTGTCTTTCCATTTGTGAATGTGATGATCTGGTGACCTGGGCGCAGTGTAATCTGACACTTTGACACTGGGATTGGATTTGCTCCTGCACACTCGCATGGAAGAAGTGGCGAGCGAAGATGTCCCTAATCCTGCAGTTTTTCTCCCTTTTTTTAAAAAACTCTGCCACCTAATTTTTGTCTTTTCTATATCTGGATGGACGCAGATTAATTTTTATTCATGTCCATGAATTCCAAACTTAATTCTCTTATACTTACATAACTTTCCCCTGAAGCAGCTGAGCCAGGCATGAGTGTTTTACCTAAAGAGCTTTCTACATTCTTGTTTTTTCCTAAAGGGACAAAAGGTGCAATTGTTCCACATTTCACGTTGTTTCTGTGTGAAGGCTGGTCTGAAGCTCAGGCCCGATCACCTGTTTCACAACCATCACAGATAAAAACAGACAGAGAGGGTGTCATTTACTATACATTTAATATAGCTCTTCTTTGAAGACGCCTTGTTGGAGCTGTGTGTTGGTTGTGTATCTGAGATTTGATTGTTTTATATGTTTCTATTCAGAGATTTAGCTCATTTATACTGACTGAGAAAAAGTAATTAAGGGACTTTATTGACATGTCGATGCAGTTACTGGATGTGATGAGACCTTTTCAACAGGCCGACCTCATAAATTATGTGACTTGTGATTTGTGTACGTGTATTCTTGGCTTTGGCTGTCAAAGGTGGAGCTACATCCAGGGGTCTGTATTGACCTCTGTTCCCCTGTAAACTAGGTCATTTTCTTCCGGATTTTGTTCAAATCCAGTGTAAGCAGTATAAAAATAATGCTTAATTTCCTGGTTGAGTTGGTGTTGGTACAGAAATGTAAAGAACTGAAACGCGGGCATCAGTAGCCATGGTGCTCAGTTGCAGGTTACGCAATAAAAACAGTAAATATTGAAAGTAGGAGGGGTCCTGGACAGCTGCCCTGTGGTATGAGTGGTCTGACCTAATGTTCACTGGTAATGAATGACCTGTCAGTTGCCGAAAGCCAAGTTCACATATGCTGTGATTTGATAGGAAAACTCTCGGTGGTAATACAGGGGTCTGCTTGCTTGTTTATAAGGTGATTAAGTTGATCATTTCCTCAATGAGACAGTTCCTTCTCTTCCCTCCTCCACTCCTGAACCTGGCCTCTTAGTTATAAATGTTTGAGACACGGCTCAGAGGTCCAGCCACCAGCACGACCCTTATTTGGTCCTCTCAAACATCAGGAGGGAGGAGACGGTAACAGAATCTACTGTCCCCAAGTGGTCGTCTCTGTGTAGCGCAGCCTGTATTTAGAAGCATTGTTAATTATTGCTGCAATAATATGTTCTGTGATTGTTGTTGTTGATAATCTAGTTCTTAGAGATGTGTGTATCTGTGTTTCCAGGGGGATCTTCGGGGTTATCTGACTCAGCAAGACTGGAAGTTTAGAAACGCTGACTCGCTGGAGCTGCAGAGGATGGCGTGTGAGATCGCTGCCGGCGTTGCTCACCTTCACAAACACAACTTCCTGCACAGGTACGGCCTCGGCGCTGCAACTCGGTCAACCTCACAAACACAGATCCATCCACTTCACTATATATAATGCTTGGCCGCATGAGGTCGGTAGAATCATAGTGGTGTGCACAATGGACCGTTGATTAACTGGTCTGGCACCAGTTCACCAGGTCAGATCTACCTCTCATAGAGATGAGTGTCTGGTTGACTGGTCAGTTTCAATTGGAGAGCAAGAAGGGAAATGGACATATGCCGGAAATATGTATGTAATGTGTGTAGATGCACGAGCAAGGATCAACATATAAATAATGAGTTTTCAGGACATTCTGGAGTTTAGCCAATGTTGTCGTGTGTCATCTGGTAAGAATACAGACGTGGATCAGCGGGTGGCTTTTTGCTTGATTGATTTTGTTTACCTATTCCCTGGAGTACCAGCCTCTACATCAGGCACGTGTAGAGTAGAAACGCTGAATTTCTTCTTCATTTGAACCTCTTGTGTGCGTTTAGTCATTGGGTATGAGGGACCGCCACAGGGACTGCTGGGAATGTATGGCTGGTGGGCAAGATATGATGCTCAACTCATCAGTTCTATTTTGCATGCTCAGAATAAGCTCAGAGAGTTCCAATTACACAGCTCCCATGCAATGCCTCAGTGTCAGCTGTCCCCTGCCAGAAGGATATGATGATGTTGCATTTTGCGTGTAAAAGGATCTCCCAGGATCGAGCCTTGTTACAACTCAGTGATTCTCCAAGGTTCCCTCCATGTGAGGTCAAATGTGCTTCCATCTTAAACATCGGAAAACTCGGCCTGTGTCCTGTTGTGTCAAACCTCAGCTTTGCCCTGAATCTGCGAGAGCAAAGCTCCAAAAGAGAAACCGTGTCACTAATAATATGTGTTGCCAAATAGTGCGCTGCAGTTTGCCATCAGCGTGCCGCATTTTATGATTGTGGGATTAGGCTGTCAGCCCCCTCGCTGCCTTTGTTAGTTTAAAAGTTTGAAATAAATCGACGTCTATCTTCTGGGACGGCGAGGTTTCGGTCCATCTGGTCGCTGGGCCACGCACCGTGCACGCATAACGCTGACAGCAGCGTTCCTCCTACAGGTGGCCGGGAGTTGCTGCGGGACTGAAGGAAACTAAAATCTGCTTCTGTGGTGGTGGTGTGGGGGGTGGGGGGCGCTTAATATTTAGAGAGATTCAAAAGTTCTTACACCATGTCCTGGAAACTCCCAAAAAAAGCTCGCAGATCCTCGGTTCCCTTGTCCCAGCGTACCCCGCCACTGTATGCAGGAGTCAGGAATAGCCCCTCTGCCTGCGAGGCTCAAGGCCGGTGGAAGAATTCCCTCCAGTTGCCAGAGTTATTTGTGATGGCTGCCAGAGTCCTTTGCCCTTGATTCTGCTGAGGCCTGTAGGCTTGAGTGCAGCAGTAGGTTTCTTTAGACAACGATGCTCTTCTTAAGCCTGGCTTTACTTTAGCCACACCAACGATACAATATGCTAATGAGGTGTTAATCACAAAGCCGAGCTCTGAGCCATCTATTCACTATCAATCATTTTGGAACTTTGGGAACTGATCCACGGTGCTGTGTTTTCTTCTTGATGCTCCCAGTGATCTGGCTCTGAGGAACTGCTACCTGACCGGAGATCTCACCGTCAAAGTAGGAGATTATGGAATTGGACCTTACAGATACAAAGTAAGCACTTCTTTTGACCGGTTGAACGTTTGTACCGTATTTCTTCTCATTACCGGCCCGATAACGTCTCTTCAGCTGTGAGGAAAAACCTCCGTCCCAGCTTGTGCGGGTGTTAATTGTACGTTTCCCTGAAGTATTCCGAAGGCCTCCTCCTGGAAACTGGATCCAGTGCGAGTGTCCTAAGGCAGTGGCCTCATCTGGATTCTTTAAATGTTGCTGAGCTGTCAGTTTGGACGTCTGAATTTAATACTCCTTAGATAAGGTCACCCCCTAAATCTATTTCTGTAAAGAAAGCCGGAGGCGTAGTCGGGGGCTCATTCAGAACAAAAGATTTGCCATTCAAAGGAAGTTTGTAGACTTGTTGTTCATGAACTCTAAGTAATAAATGCCATCTGTAACCATATGATATTAAATCCAGGAGGATTACATCATCACGGAGGACGACGCATACGCGCCCCTTCGCTGGTTGGCTCCTGAGCTGGTGGGCGAGCGCCATGGGGGTGTGATTACTATGGAGCAGACCAAGGCCAGCAATGTGTGGTAGGTACCAGATAACCATCTTCCAGGCCATTAGCCGTTAATCATCAGGATTGGATGTTATCATGAAGAGACCAGATACTGTAGTAAAGTTTACACCCAAATATGATTAGATATCTGCGGACGTTGTAATGGAAACCATATATGACTGTAACCGTTGCTGGCCTGGCCTCTTGCTACCTAAACAATTGCCAACACCCGAGTTAGGATCAAAATGATTAACAGCCTTCACGTGGTTGTAAAAAAATGTTTCTGTTTTATGGTTTTGGGTCAAGCGGAGGTCACGGTCAGTCCCTGAATTTAGCCGGCACGAAGCAGCTTTAGCTGCGCTGTGATTTACAGTTGCTGTTGCTTCTGTCTGCAGGGCTTTGGGCGTCACCCTGTGGGAGCTGTTTGAGAACGGCGCCCAGCCGTACCCTCATCTGTCTGATCGGGAGGTTCTCAATCACGTTATCAAGGACCAGCAGATCAAGCTGTTTAAACCCCAACTGGAGCTTCCCTATTCTGAACGATGGTAGGTCGGCCAATTGTAAAACACGTCTCTGAGCTCCACGTGGTCCTTGAGCTCCTAGATATCTTCTTGCATGGATAGAAACGTGTGTTTGTAAATGCAGGCACGAGGTTCTGCAGTTCTGCTGGCTGTCTCCGGACGAGCGGGCCACGGCGGAGGAGGTGCACCGTCTCCTCGTCTATCTGCGCATGCAAGGTCAGAAGGACATGGAAGAAGACTTCGAGCAACGCTGGGATGCTCTGAAGCCCAACCCCTCCGGGCGACAAACCACCATCAGCCACACCTCCTTCCCCATCCTGGAGCAGTTTGCCGACGACGCCATGCGGCAAGAGATCGACGAGGTTCTGACGGTCACCGAAACGAGCAAAGGCCTCAGTTTTGAGTACGTGTGGGAGGCGGCCAAGCACGACCACTACGAAGGCGGCCACGGGCGGTCCGGCGCGGACACCACCCTGAACTACCACAGCATGTTCTTTCCCGTCTCTAGCGAAGATATTCAGGCCCATTTCCCTGATCCCCAAGTCAGGACAGCAGGCAGAGATGGCCACAACACTCCCTCTGGAATTCCGGGAATTGTCCAAGTCTTGGATGCCCAGAAGCCGTCTGAAGTCCGTGATTACTACATCCAGCTGGAGGAGCAGGGCGAGAGCATCGTGGAAGATGATGGGAACCGGCGGGACTTTTTATTGGACCAGCAAGACTTTGTTCTCCTCCAAGATGTCCGTTTGGATGAGTCCAGCACGGAGGCCGATTTTTTCCACCAAAGCATCGACTCCAAGGATTCCTACTTACCGGACAGCCACATCTGGTCCTCCCTGGAGAACGACAGCCCGTACCGCACCAACATATTCACCGACGGGGGAAGCAAGCAAGAGGCCTCGCCCTCCTGGAGGACCAGCTTCATGGACTTTTCAGAACGCAACGGCGACTCGTTCCGCAATGAAGGAGAAGTGCAGGACGTGGACACGAGGTATAGGGGTTCTTTTTTAGGGGAGGCTTCAGAAGCCCCTCATCTGGTGGACTCTTTGACGTGGAAGGACGAGAACACAGATGTGAAGAGGCTTCTGAACACTGAGAAACTAGCCGAGAACTTCATGTTCCTCAAAAACCAGAACCTGATGAAAGACAGGTCGATGCTCTCCAGCCCGCAGGAGAACTTCCTGTCCCCCGGGGTCGCCCATGAACCAGAAGATGCATTCAAGATGGGTTCCTGGGACAACCTGAACACTTTAGGCAGCTTCACATCCGCAGACGACGACTTGAGACCTTCTGCAAGTAGCACGTCGGCGAGACAGGAAGTGGACTCTCCCGGTGCCAGTTTGGGAGAGTTCCATCCGCCGGCAGTAGAAACCCAAACGCTGGTGCCTTTTATTACCGTGGTGGCAGAAGACGAGGCGAGCATCCAGTTCCCGCTCACACGCAGTTCTTCCTCTGACGACCTGGGTCTAGCGCACCCCTCAGACAGAGGGACAGACTCGGGCTTTGATTCTACCTCGGAGAGGTTCGAGATCGTCATCTGCCAGGACGGCAACACGGATGCATTATCGGAAAGCGCTCCTCCCCATCTGCTGTGTACTGATGCCAAACCTTCTGGCCTTGAAGACAACCTGGGAACCTCAACACACCCTCAGCCCGGCGTGGATAAACCGCCCGAGACGCCGTCCTCGGACGAGGGCCACAGCGAAGAGCTCACCAGCAACATCCTGGTGAGCGACCTGATCGAGGATGCAGACATGGAACTGGAAAACACTCTGTCTGACCACGAAGAATCCTTCATGGAGACCGAGGGGAGATCTTCTCTGTTGGTCTCCGGGCCTTCGTTAGACCAGATCAGTCAGGACAGTTTACTAGAAGACAGCACGTCCACTAACTTGGCCACCGTAGATAACTCCGTGGAGACCCCAGACTCTTTAGACTCCCTGGACATTCATAGACTCGGTGAGCAGGGGGAGGAGACGCGTGTGCAGGTCGTCCCTCACAAACTCCATCCTCCGTATAAAATATCAGACAGCGGATATGAGACCGAGAACCTGGAGTCTCCCGAGTGGAACTCCCAGCTAAACGTCAGAGACCTCTCCCCCGTCAACAATGGCTCCGGCGTTGCCAAAAACGAGGAGCCAGAAGATCCTGCAGCGAACGCAACCGCGGTTCCACCGGAGATCATCATCTCCGAAGCCGAGGGAGCTCTGAGCGCTCCCGGCGAGGAGTCGCGGCCAGGTCCCACTCGGGCGGAGGAGCCCCTCGTGGGCAGCCATTACAGAGACTCTGCTTACTTTTCGGACAATGAATCAGAGCCCGAGAAGAAACCCGAAGAAAGCACAGCAGGAGGTTCTGGTGAAGTGGGATGGCTGAGGAACTCTGAGGGTGCAGCGAGCGGGGAGGCTGGAGGTCCCGGGATGGAGAAACATCTGGATTCCTCACCTTCTGGGACAGAACCTCTGACAGCCGCTGAAGCACAAACAGGATCCGAGCGGCTTGTTGGAGAGAGTCTCTTAGAAGCGGAGTTCTCTGAGAGAGAGTCTGAGACCAGAGACCTTCAAGACGCTCTGAAGGTGGTCACATTAACAAATGCGCCACCGGCACCAGAAGATCTGGACCTGCTTCCTGCTGCCGCCGGTTTAAGGCAGCCGTCAGAACCTGCCGCTCACCCTAAACTCACCAGGACCCACGCCAGCGACGGCCAGAAAAGAAAAGAACCGGACATGGAGGGGCGTTTCCTGGCCAGGCGGGAGGATTCGGGCTTGGGACACGAAGACGGCATGGACGCGGACGAGGAAGACGAGAACAGCGAGGACTCCGAGGACGACGCCCACGCCTACCAGCTTCACAGCTCCAGCTCGGAGAGCGAGGACGAGACCGCTCACGCGGTGCCGATCGTCGTCTCCGACGACAGCGGCGCCAAGAACCTGAAGAGCCTGTTGAAACCCACCACGCTGAACATCGACGCCTCAGAGCCGCCCGTCAAGGGCGGCGCCAGGAGAGCCGTGTCTTTCTTCGATGACGTCACCGTCTTCCTGTTCGACCAGGTAAACTCTCTGGAATTTCAAACTCCCAGGACGCTCTGGGTGCCGATATTACTAAAATCTCTACTGGCTGATTTAGGAGACGCCCACCAAGGAGCTTGGCGACCACGCCTACGGCTCGAGGAGTCCCGCTCCAGAGCTCAGCGGCGCGGCGCCCTCGGCCGGCTGCCTGAGCCGCTTCACCAACTCCGAAAGCTCCACAGACGAAGAAGGTAATACCCCGACTCGCCTGCAGGCGGCCATCTTCCACAGAGCTGACCCGTCTTTGTCTCCGCAGGCGGCGGCTTCGAGTGGGACGACGACTTCTCCTCCCCCGCGCCCGCGTTCCTGCCCAGGACAAAGCGTCGGCGGCCCCGCCCTCTTCTGGGGCCGCTCGCTTCTCCTCGCCGCCTCCGGCTGCAGGGCGCGCGCCGGAGCCCAGCTGGGGCAGCTCTTCCAACTACTCCCGCTTTTCCATCTCGCCGGCCAGTATCGCCAGCTTCTCCCTCACGCACCTGACCGACTCCGACATCGAATAAGGAGGCAAGTCGAAACGCGTCTCAGCGTCCCGGACTGTGAAGGTCTGACGTCATAATTCTCTGCTGCTGATCTAAACTCCCCTTTTCCTCTTTTTTATCACTTCAGGACGCAGTGAAGGCGGAGAGACGGACTAATGAAGGGACGTTCTTAACACTAATAAACTTATTTCTTGCACTTTTTGGGAAAGAGCTGCTGGAAAAGGACCGACGACGCGGTTTGTGGGACAAACTGTGGACACTTTGCTCAGGCAGAAGTTCAGCGACGCGGGGGTCACCTGATGAGTGAAGGAGACGGAGGCCAGGCTCCGGCCGGGGCGTCCAGCATCACCTCTCCAGCTACATCCGTGTGATTCCAAGTCTGTGCAATCCTACTTTTCTAAACGTCTGCTTCAAACACTAATCAAGCACATTCCAGGTGTTTGACTGCTTCCGTATCACGTGTCAAAGTGTCCCTTTTTAGGACTTTGTCCTCACCCATGTAAAAGAAAAAAGCTAAAATAATGTTGTGACACTGGTACAAGATGACTGCAGTCAAGAAGAAATAAGCTCTGATTTGAGCTTGAAGATGAGAATTTAAGCTTTTCTAATTTAATTTAGGGTCTTCATGTTGTTTGGTTATCAGTGGTTGCCTTTTTATTGACGTGTAATATATATATTTTTGTCCAAATCTCAGATTTGGAGAGAAAATCTGTAGCAGCATCTGTGCATAGGATGATTGAACAATGTCCGACTGGGAAAAAAAACCACACAAACACTCGACACTGTTCCCTTAAGGAGGAAAGGAGCAGTTACGGTCGCTAGTTTTGTCTTTCGGAGACGTCTCAGTGAGACTGTTGGTGTTTAAATCTACGGGACAAACAAAACAAACGTATATTTTGTGCTCGGTTTGACGCTCTCTATGTTTTGTGACGCTGTAAAAAGAACACTGCACTCTTTGATTTACTGCCACTGCTCGGTTCAAAATCACACCCCGGGGGGGGGGGTTGCTTATTTTTTATTTCTTCTTCCCGACGAGCCGTTTGTGAACACGCGCCTCGGTTCCGAACTTTGGTAACGTGCAGGGACGCGAAATCGCGACACTAGAACAAAAGCGCTTTTGTTTGTGGCGTCTGTCTCTGGCAGTTTTAAAGCATTTCATGAACTCCGTCTTCGAGGGGTCACGATGGATTGGACGGCCACGCTGCGTACAAACGGCTCCGTACGGCACCATAAACTACACCTTTGTTAAATACCAGCAGCCCGTGCTTCATTTAAACTTGAACATTATTTAAAAATCCTTTTTTTTGTTTTTTTACAGTATGCTTAATCTTGCACATTTGAGAAATGTAATTTAATGTTGAACTGGTCTGATGTATGTAAATGTTGATTTCTTTGTTTTTTTGCTGTCTGTAAATGGGAAACGCTGTAATTGAGTTCTGGGTCTGAGGTTTGGTTTTGTAACTTAAATGCTGAGTCGATCAGAGGAACATATCACAGCCGTCGGCGAGGAGAATGAGGCAAGTCACGGAGCAGATGTGAAATCATTCTGTCCTTTAAACTTGTAGATTTTAAAAAACAAACAAACAAGATTTTTACTTCATATTTATCATGCTTAGTGTAATTGAATGAAATGTTTATAATTACACTGTTTAATATGAAAATAAATGCAAATGAAACATTCGCTGAAGGTTTTAACTCAGGTTTCCCTGTGACGTCACAATGGCGATTAGCGTCAACAGTCGCTGCAGTTACGAGCGAGGACAGCAGGGGGCGCCAGTCAACGCCTTATCAATGAGGCCAATTATAGAAGTGAAGTGATCAGGTCATTGTAACGGTCCAGTCTGATGCTTTCAGAGTGAGCATTGCTGGCGTATGTACCGACGCAGGGCGTCAGACTCCAGGTGAAAGGTCAGAAGTTGCTCTGTTGACTTGTGATTTGATCAAGCGTCAGCAGTTTTGTAGAAATAACATGGAAATCAAGTATTTTTGAGAAGGTTTTATGGGGAAAAAAAAAAACTCCCCCAAACATCTGCAAACAAAACCGGGAGAAGTGGACAGCAAACACAAAGAAAGATAATAAACACAAACACAAACAAAGGGACACCAGGATGAAGACGGCTCCAGGCGGTGGATGGATGCCTGAACCTTAAGCCCTTTAACTGCAGGAGCGTGAGCGCTGGCTCCACCAGGAGGAGAGGACACATGCACAGCTTATTCTCCCCTTCTATCCGAAGCAGTTCCAGGCCGCCGTCTCCCAACAGGAAGTGTTCCCCTTCCCACCCAGGCCCGACCGAACCACTCCGGACCCTTTAGTCAGACGCGTTCAGGGCCCCGCCGTGGCCAAGGGGGTGACAGAAGAGTGAGGAGGAGAGGGGTGGGCGTGCTTTACACCCCTCCGGCGTTCCCGTTGACTTGTGCCGGGCGCTGCGGGGGGAGCGGGCTGCGGGGGGACGCAGCAGGAGGGTGGCGGGTGCGGGGAGCCTCGACAGAGTTCCCCCTCACACTGATGTGCTCCCATCCTCCCTGAGGAAGAGACGCACTCGCTCAGGTCGGCGAAGCCAAATGGCGCATTTCTAAAGGCAACACTCACCCCGACCCCGTAGTCCCAGGACTGGCCCCTGGGCTGCATGGGTCCCACCCCCAGCCTGTGGCAGACGGCCCCGGGCGTCTCGGTGGGGAAGCCCGGGATGCTCTCCGCCACCGTCCACACCTGCGGACGACAGCGGCGTCATTACCGGTCCCGCCCCACCTACTTACGCATGCGAGGGTCCTCTGCTCTGACCTGGTCCAGCGGGCCCACGGACACTTTGGTGACGTTGTTGGAGACGAGCTCCCAGGTGGAACCCTGGGGGTAGCTGGGGGTGAGGCCCTGTCGGTACCACAGGTTCCCTGTAGGGACCCAAAATGGCTCCGTGAGCGTTTATGATGCTGGCGTGGAAACGGTTTCGCCGCTGCTCACCGTTTTCATCCACAGCGAAGACAGAAGTCCGGCCCACCGAGAGCTGTCGGAGCGTCTGTCGGGGGGGGGACGGGATGTGGTACCAGCATTCTCCTGTGGGGAGGGGGGGTAAATTACAGCCTTGAATACAAGTGAACAAAAGTGCAGTGGTGATCAACTAGTCCCAGTTCAGCGTTCCGACCTGCAGGGTTCTGTTGGGAAACGGACCCTCTGTAGAACACCGCCCCGTCCCTGGCGATGGCCCACCTGCCTGGCTCCACCGATGGAGATGGACTTGAAGGGCTGGTCGGTGCCCACGTGCAGCCAGGAGCTGCCCTGGAAGAGCAGCGCCGGCGGGTCAACACAGTTGGCACGGCCGGGTTCTGACCGAGCGAGAGTGGCGCTGGAGCGCGTGCGTCCTCACCGGAGGGTTCTGGGGACTCACTCCCAGGCGACACAGCACGTCCCCCTTCTCGCTGATGGCCCAGACGGGGACCTGCTCCATCCGGCTCTGGGCCAGGCACGGCATCAGGGAGACGTCGCTCAGCTGGAGGGGCGGCACCTGCTGCCACGGGCCCCCCACTGTGATCCTGCACTTCCTGCACGCACAAACATGGTCAGTTGCCGTCGGCCCCGGGGCAGAGACGCCTCAGGAAGGCGCGTGTCCAGGTACCTCGTCCATCTTCTACGTCTCACAAAGTCCTTCAAGGTTTTGTGTCCGTGGAAAGTTCTGTTGGAGGAAACGAGGAGCGATGTTACACTCTGTTACACCCCTGTTGGCTTTGAGCGGTGGCGGTGGCGGTGGCGGTGACGTACGCGGGGAAGTCTGCGGCGTACTGCCAGCCCTCTTTGTCCGTCCCCCCGGGGACGCCGACGTCCACGGCCCACTCTGACACCTGAAACACAGTTTTGGGGGGAAAACGGGTCAAATATTTGCTGATGAGATGAATGGGGGTCAGCGCGCCTACCCAGGACCACTGTGGGGAGGGTGGGGGCGTGTTGCCCTTGGTGCACTCCTTCAGCCCGCTCTCGTCGCTCCACATGGGGCGGTCCGTCGGGAGCCCTCTGGGACAAACCCAGACACAACCCATTAGTGACAGAAGACAGAAAAGACCGCCAAAGCGCGTTAAGCCACGCCCACATGCTCCTACTTGTCTGTATATCCCGTCAGGGGGTTCCATCTTTGGTTCTCGTACACGTGAACGTTCCTCACGTCGGTCTGCTGGTGCAGCGGAGCCTCTTGGGCTGCAGAGCACACGGACACTAATGTAACGCTAGCGCGCGGAGTCAAAGGGCTGCACGGAGAACAGGTGAGAAACCGGAGACACAGACGAGGGGGGCGGATTTTAAAGGACTCAATACGTGTGGAACAAACGGGTCCATGTCTACAGGGGCAAGATTACCAGGAGCGGGCTGCTGCCCATGGCGCCCGCTGAAGACCCAGGCGGTGCCGTCCCACCCAATGCCCCACACCAGCCCCAGACTGTTAGACTCTACACAGCGCAGGTGACCCGGGACCTGTCGCCAGAACCTGCAGCACCACACAGCAGAAGCACCGAGCGTTAGCAGCCTCGTTAATCGCACGCACACACACACACACACACACACAGAGGAAAGAAACAAGGCAGGACAACTAGTTCCAGCAGGCAGAGAATTAACGTTAGCGAGTTCTGGACACGTTGGCGGACGTCAAGTGTTGGGAAGCGACCACAGCCAGATGGGTCGGCTGATATTTACATGAGGTCACAGCCATGCGTGTGCGCGGTGGACTCCAGGGCGAACGACGGCTCGTGCACCATGATGTCCCCCTTGGAGGTCGTGGACCACAGGGCCTGCCTGGAGGGCGGCCCGGCGATCCCTCGAAACTCGCAGCAACAGTCGGACAACAGGGACAACTGGGGACGCAGGACAATGCTGTCAGCAGAGGGAATCCTGGGAACTTTAGCGGTAAGGTTAGATGGGAAGATCTACCAAGACCTAGGCTACAGGGGTCAGCTCTGAAGGCCAGTTTTGTCTACTGTTACCCAGTGGTTCAGGTCCTGCTCAGCGTGCGCCGCCAGGATCAGGGGCCACCTCTGTTTGGTCCGTTCAGGCGTGTACACGGCGAAGGCCAAGTGTCCGTCTCGCAGCAGCGGAACCAGCGCCGTCACTTCGTTCACAAACACCTGAAGGTACTGAAAGTAAAAAGAAACGCTCTTCAGGCGGGTCGCCGGGGTCGCGTGCACGTACGCGCCACACGTTTGCTCTCGCAGCGGAACCGACCTTTTTCTCATCGTACTGTGTGTAGTAGACGAAGAAAATACTGTCCTTCCTGCCGTCGGAGCCGGTGGACTGCTCGAGGGCGACGCCCACGTCCGCCCAGCGCTGGGGCTTCCAGTCCCTCCACCAGCGCAGCGCGCCCTTGCGGACCCACACCGACTGCACGGAGACACGTGTGTGAGCTCGGGGGGGGGACAGCATCTCCCAGCGACCGCTGGCTCTTACGTTGCTCCGCTCCAGCGGCTTCCGGCTGATCTCGTCTCTGCGCTCCGGCTGCTGCTGTTGATCGCTCCAGGCGGTGGACTGGACCGGCGTCAGGGACAGGGAGCTGGTGAGGGGACCTGGTGCAGAGGACGGACATTTAGAGAGATGAGGGTTATCTCTGCACGAGACGGGGACACGCGGTTGTCGAGACGACACAGATATACACGCAGAAGCTTGAATACGGCCACGTTTGTGACGGCGGAATCGTCGTACAGGTTCTGAAGGTACCTGTGGGGCTCAGCCAGCTGGTCTGAGACTCCGCATCCACTTCGCAGCCGCCGCCGGAAATCCAGGCCCACACTGGCCCGTCTGTCTCTCCGACAGCCTGGGACGTCTCCAGCGTCCCCAGGGCGTAGCTGGCGGCTCCATCGGCGGGAGACGCTCCCGCCTCCCGCCCGCTCTGACTTGCTTCCGCGCCCTCCAGATCCACGTTCATCCACGGGATGTTGTGCGCCTCGGGGTCGGGGGTGGCCAGCACCGGAGCGGGCGACGGCTCCTCGGCTTCCTCCAGGATGGACGCCTGTGGTGTGGAGGCTTTGTCGCGGTCCGACACCAGACTGTTGATGAAGCTGTCACTCGTGGGGATGAACGGCTTGGGAGCCTCCGAGGGAGGGTCTGAACCGGCGGTGGGCGGGGACTCGTCGGGTCCCGCTAGAGGGACCACGGAGGGGGACGCTGCCTCCAGGACGGGGGTCTCATTCCTGATGGGTTGCATTCCGGTCGGACCCACTTCCGAGTCCGAGTCCGAGCAGCTCAGGAGAGGAGGGGGCGTGGCCTGAGTCACATGACCCGCACACTTGCTCCTATTCCAAAGAGACACACGTGACTCCAACCAACCTGGTTCATAGAATAAGCTGAATTCTCACACTGACCTGGGACCTGGATCCTTCCTGGGTCCCCACTGGGCAGAGACGGGAATCCAGCCGTTCCCGCTGGGCTCAGACAGGGTCACGCCCATCCTGAAGTAGAGACCGCGGTCCTCACCAACAGCCCACACCTGACAGACACAACAACAGGCGCTGACTGCAGATGTGTCAACAGTTTGATTTACACTTTTCCGCAGCAGACGAGGCAGAAAAAACAGAGAAGTTGACTTAAATCCCGTCACTGAGCCACCGGCGCCGCTGCTCTGTCAGGTCAAATAAGGCAAGGCCGTACACAAGCCGGCTCCATATTTACAACCCCCAACATGAAATGTGGGATATGGTGATGGCGGCTTGCCCAGCTTCTAATTAGAGATTGGCCCATATGTCAGGCCAGGAGGGACGTCGTCTGGGGGGGGGGGGCTGCCGGGACGCTGGCCGCCACAGTGGGACGCACTCATGTTACAGGGCAGTGACTTTGCAGACTCCCCCGACAACGCCGCCAAGGGTGAAGTGGGTAAGAAGGTTCATGGCTGGGTGCAATAAGCTGTAGTAAAGTGGGAGGAGCCAAAAGGTCACATGGTTCTACAGCAATCGCCTGAATTTCAGAATAAGCTTTAGATGCACAAGTGTGGCACCGCAGTCAGGCTCTAAATGATGAACTCTGGAATATTCCTACACGTGGTATCCATGGAAACCAGGTTTAGCACCAGTACACATGTCATTAGAACGCCATTAAGTTTCAAATATGGCCCTAGTGGGTTTCTATGCCTCTACATCAGCCTGAATCCAGATAAGAATCATTTTGTTGCATCAACAGCTACTCATCCAAACCTTACAATCACAAGATTATGAACCACTGAGACATCTTTGAACCTGATCGTTGAGTCCAACATCCACCATCAGCATCTCCCCTCCGATGCTGATCCAGCCAGAGCCGCAGGGGTTGTGGGAGTTCACGCCGCGTCTGAACCACACCTTGAAACACACACAGTCACGTGTGTCAAACACACCGCGAGCAGCAGCAGCAGCAGCAGCAGCAGCTGTAGTTTTTTTCTTCTTTGACTCACCTTATAGTCTTTCGTGACCACCCAGACCACGCTAACGCCGACCGCCACATGGAGCGCTTCCACTTTGGTTCCTGGAGACTCGACCTCGACCCACGACGTGCCTGGAAGAAGACAGAAAATACTGACTGTCACCCTTTAAACAACCCCAATAAAAAGAAGAAATTGTTAAATGAACACGACACAGGTGGTCTACAGACCAGTTGGACTATCCAGGCTGAGGCCAGTACGGACCAGTAGGTTCCCGTCCCACAGCACGGCCCACAAAAGGTCTCCGGGGCCGGCCGATAACTGAGCCACCTCCTTGGGCGTCTCCACTTCCTCCCAGCTGGAGCCTTCTGGGACACGGGGGTAGATGCCCTCTCTGAACCACACCTAAAGTGTGAAAGTGTCATCCTTACTTTACAAATCACATAAAAAAGCAAATAAAATGACAGCTGAACAGGAAATTACATGGGATCGTGCTGCCATCTAGTGGTGAAATACATAATAGATCACGCTGTTATACAGTAGTGTGACTGAAAACTTTAGATTAATTGTTAGTAAAGGACGTTGGACTTTACATGTTTGACAAATTCTGAACCACATAACTGGGGGTCACTGACCTGGCCTTGTTGGGACACCCCCCACAGGTAGGGATACCTCCCAGACTGGTCACTCATCTCCCAACCACCACAGCTTATGTCACAGAGGGGCAGCAGGGGTTTCCTTGGGTTGTCCAGAGGAATCTACGGGGAGGCAGTCAGATGTTTCTAGTGATCATCATTATGGCGCAGTGAGGCAGAAACGGTGCAAACCTTGGCCCAGGTGCCCTGTGCGATGTATCTCCTGTAGCGGATCCACCGCCTGCGACGCACACAAGAGTTCCACTTCTTATCCGGAGAGAAGTTGGCTGGAAAATCCACTGCGTATTCCCAGCCCTGAGGAGAGTTACAGGAAGAATGAGGGCATAAAAAAGAGGAAAGAGAGCTGTGCACGTGTTTAGTTTCTTACCCCACCCTGACTGGGCTCTCCCCCACAGCACTGATCCACATACCAGTCCCCCTCCCACTCCCAGCTGCGGGACGGCAGCTCAAAACTGTGCAGCGGCTGGGGGTTCAGCCCGGTGACGTCGCTCCACGGCCAGCGGTCGGTGGGCAGCAGAACGTCAGTGAAGCCGTCGACAGGGTTCCACCTCTGGCGACAAAGATTCAGCACCTCAAACATCAGCACCCACCACCTCCCGAACCGCCGTGCGGCTGAGGCCTGACCTGGTTCTCGTAGGTCTCCTCGCGGTAGCGGACGGAGGTCTCGCTGGGCATCATGTTGAGGTAAACACGGTGGTCACAGCCGATGCCCCAGCAGCGGCCCTTCCCTGCAGACACCCGCTTCAGCTCCAGCAGCATGTCGTCAGCACGCACCCACTGCTGGCCGGCCGTAGACAGGCTGTACACCCGGCCGTACACGTCCACGGCCCACAGCAGCGTGATCGGCATGGTGACCCCTGCGCAGAGAGCGCACGGCAGTCAGTTCAAAAGTGCTGAATTGTTACTGGTGTATTTAAAAAAATAGCACAGAAATGTGTGTTTTTTTAAAATTAAAAAGCTTGTTTACTATATTTTACTTTTGACAATATACTATTAAAATGATAACCCATCAAATCTCTCGTTTTACTTGTGCCAAATATTATTGAAAAACTATGACTTTAAAACGCGTTGACGTGATTAAAAAAAATACTGAAATTAGGTTAGAATGATTTTTAATATCCAAGAGGCATTATTGTACAATATCAAATTATCTTCAGTGTTTAAACAACTGAATTACTGAGAACAGATTTATTTCAATAATCTAATTCTGAATCTATGATTTTCGAGTTGGGTTCCTCCTAAAATAAAGAGTATAATAT
Organism: Takifugu flavidus; assembly: GCF_003711565.1. Classification (NCBI taxonomy): domain Eukaryota; kingdom Metazoa; phylum Chordata; class Actinopteri; order Tetraodontiformes; family Tetraodontidae; genus Takifugu; species Takifugu flavidus. The sequence continues at coordinate 6,769,352 of NC_079537.1, read as the reverse complement.
TTAAGCAAATTGCTCTGAAGGCACTAAAACGATGTTTTAATCTGAAAATTACCGGAAGTTCTATTATGTGTGTTGTTGCATAACTTGGCGTTAGCTTCATCGACTGATACTAATCCGCTCCAACGTTGACAGTCGGTTATTTTAAGAATTCAAAACAAATGTGGAAGGAGGCGAAACAGACCGGCAGCTGGAAATAACCAAAAACCAAAATAATCAGAATTAAACAGGAAAATGTTCGCAATAAATGCGTTTCGCTGCAGTTTTCTAGAATAGACTACAGCTGATTACCTGAATGTTGGTATCCGATCTGCAGTGGTCAAGGGAAGAGCACGTGACATCAGGTGCACGAGCCGACAGCTGTCGACCCATTCAACATGTTCATTCACATCAACGCAACGCAGCGCAGCGTAATAAAGCACCGAGGCGGGAGGGACGCCGCAAAGGTGGTAATCTGTTCTCTGTGGCCGCCGGCCCAGCCGCAGACCGCCCGCAAACACCCGCACTGTCACCACAAACGCGTCTGCGGTGCGAAAGTTAGCCGCATCCCGGCCCAGATATGCTGTTTTCGGAGCAAAGGAATGTCCTGTCCCACTCTCGAGCCCACAACAGGAAATGGAGGCAGCGCGGCTTCTGATTGGCCGACGCTCTGCGCGAGCACCGGGTCGCGCTCTCCCATTGGTTGGACCGCAGGCGCGTGTGACCGTAGACGGCGGCAGGTGAGCTACGCGCATATTTCAATAATTTAGTCAGCGACGTATCAATTATTAAAGCGTTAGGTATGGTTTTACACGTTTGGCTACGGCGTATTTAAATAAAAGATTGTTGCTCTGTTGAAAAACATCGGCTTTAATTACACTCAACCGCTATTTCCAGAAGTTAATGACAAGACTCCTCCGAGAACATTGGAAATAAAAGTCTCCATGAGGAACTTATGATAATTTTAGAGTTACATTTTTAAATTTGGATTATTGTGTTAGTCTCTTAATCGTCACCAGTACGACAATCAACAAGAGAGACAACCAAGCTGAGATCAGTAACTTGGACTAACATCCTTAAACATAAAATTGATTTTAACCTTGAATGTTATAATTTCGGAATAAATAAATACCTTTAAATAAATACCCTATAGCCATTAAGCTGTCGGCCCTGCTTAAGCGTCTTGAAAAGGGGGCGGGGCTTCAGGAAAGACGTTCGTTTCTGTGCTATTGTACATTTACCGCCTGGTGTCACTAAATCGCTTTATTTTTTTTAAACAAACGAATATTTTCAGGAGGAAACAAAAAAATAATACCCCCCCCCAATATTCGTGGGACCTTTTCCTGTTTTAATGCTTTGCTGGAAGGTTTATCAGCACCGCACTTTCTCTACGGTGTGGAATTTTTTTTGCTTGTTTTAATATTCATGTTCCGCATCGCAGCCCGCATCACTTTCACGTGGATCAGAATTTAAGGCCCCAATAGTGAAACTTACATAACGTGAACGGCAGCGGTTACGTAAGTCCACAAAAACGGCCTAAAACATTCGCATCTTGCAATTTATAACCTGAAGGTTCAGGCGCGAGGAAGGAGCCGCATCATGTCAACAGCTGACCGCCGCGCACGCGGCGCGCGTCTTCCGCCCGTCGCAGTGCTCCTCGTGCAGGCAGTGCTCCTCGTGCAGGCGCGCGTTATTTGCGTGCTCTGCCGCTTTAAGAAGCCTTCCGGTGCGCAGAGGCGCTACAGCAGCGCATCACATGATTCTTCTCTTGTGACAATCCAGACAGAAAGAGACCAAAAAAAGCGTCCCTGACTTCCACTCGAGTTTCGGGCCGAGGCGATGACAGATGACCGCCGCGTCGGTGCCTGAGGACCAAGCCTGAAGCTGGAAATGGTGTTAAGTTGAACATTCCCGGGAGGACTCGGCTCATTGCTGCCTTTCAACGAGACGTTCGGTGAAGACTTTGTGGCTGCGCCGTCGGGGACAAAGTTGGCGCATGGAGAGGGACGAAGTTTCCTTCTGGCGCAGCGTCCTTTCTTTGTTTTTCCGCGGGGCTTCGCTGATACCAGCGGCCGGACTCCACTTCTGAGGCCGAGTTTAGTCAAGTTGACCGCGGGGATCTAGACTCGTTCGATCTGCGGAGATGGACAACAAACCTCTCCTCCAGGACAGACCTCCCGCCTACAACACCGTCCCTGGCGCTTACGAGTACGGCCCGCAACAGCCCGGCTATGGGTCGATACCCCCGCCCGCCCCGCCGCCCTACGCGTACCCCGACCCTCAAGGTAAGACAAGCCGTGGGAGTCGCTCCCCAGCCGGGTACAGGTGTCGGCCCTGCCCGGCGCCAGCCCCAAATCTGGTGGCTTTGATTCGGCCTTATTAATGCCGAACTGATGAACTTTATTAGCCAAATCTCCAAGGGTAACATCCCCCCAAGCATTAGTTTGTTTTATCATCCGCGCACGCGCAGTTTGATAACAGTTTTGTTGAAATTTGAGGCAGGAAAAAGCCCAAATCCCAAACAGAAAGTAAACAGGCCCTCTCCTTTCTTGAAAGTTGCACGTGACTTCCTGTTTGTTGCTCTCTGAGGTTGCAGCAACAACCGCTGCACCGCTGTTGTCAGACCTGGGTCACATGTTATTGTCGTTTGTGACACCAAACTGCAGCCTGTCACAACTCCCACGTCTTAGATTTCACACTCGGATTATGGTCATGTGACAATAATCTGGTCGTGTTTCCAGACCGAATTCATGAGAAAAGTGTTGCTAAATTGAGTCCCATTTCCTCTTTGAGCCTCTAAGGACTGTTCGTCTCTCCCCAAAATGTCCATGCTTTGTCACCTGTGCTTAAATAACGTGCGCACCCTTTCTACCGCAGGTTACCCATCAGCGCAGACGGTTCCCGCCGTGTCCCAGCAGCCGTATCACGGCACCTACGCCATCATCCAGCCGTCGGTGGTGGTGGTGGGGGGCTGCCCCGCCTGCAGGTGAGGAGACGGCGGCGCCACTGTGGGTTGTTCCTCTTTAAGCGGTTGGAATCAGTAACTCGGTGCGTCAGTCTCAATGTTCATGAGTCAACGTCCCGCCAGTCAGATGACCTCGGCCTCAGACATGTGACGAGGTGGCGGGTGGTCACGGCCACGCTGGGGGCCGGGGGCAAAGGTCACGGATTTTCTCAGCGCCGGCGGTTGTAAATGTTGACACAATATGGTTCATTCCAGGAACGAAAGGTAGATTAAGAGCACGGATGTGTACTTTTGGTCCCGAAAGCTTTAGCCTCGTCTGCTCGGACACACGGCGCCCGGCGCTGCCACTGTACCCGGGCGGCTCAGGGGACGGGAGAATTGACTTCATTACACATCTAAACGTAAACTAAGCCCAGATCATCTCAGTATAATCTAATCTCACCGTCAAAGGGACCTTTCAGCTCCCATTTGCTCAGGATGTGCGCGCTGCAGTCACGAGACGCCGTGACTTCGGTTAAAAGCGGCCGCGAGACGCCGACTTCACCGCGTGTTTCTTCACGCCGTGTCGGGGGGGGGGGGGGGGGGAGCCACCGATGTGTCAAATTAGATATAAATGAGGTTTGGAAAAGCTCCGTGGCGTCTGCAGCGAGGCTCAGCCTGACCGTTAAAACGAGGAAGTCGGCGATGAGGAAAACCGAGCCGTGGTGTCAGGATGTGGTTCTTTTCACCTGCTTGTGTTTGATCACATGGTAACCATGACGATGCTGTTCCACCTGCAGGGTCGGCGTCCTGGAGGACGACTTCACCTGCCTGGGAATCCTGTGTGCCATCTTCTTCTTCCCCCTGGGGCTCCTCTTCTGCTTCGCGCTGCGCCAGCGACGGTGTCCCAACTGTGGCGCCACCTTCGGGTAGACGGACCAAAGCGCGGCCGGCGCTCCCACGGGGACGCGGCCACATTCCCGCGGTCCTGTCCGTTTGACCTTTGTACCGCCGTTGTACGTGCTGCTGTTGCCACTTCAGTCATGCGTCACTTATGATCAAGTTATTACGTTTAGTCCTGCGCGAAGAACTCTGCTTTTGCCTCCCGGTGTCGTCCCTGCCGTCACGGACCCGCGAGGAGGTCGCGTTCAGCCTAATCGAGGCGCGGCCGTGTATCCTTTTCTTTATTTTGCTGGAACTTTGCGTCGTTTTTGGCTAATAATGAGGTCACGCCAGGAGGCCCGGACCGTACCGGAGCCCAGATTTAAGCAATAACGTTGAAGCTGCTCGTCTTCAGATTCCTCCCTTCACCTGTTAAGTCGAGGGCTGATGCGTCTCTGTCGGCAACGCCGTGAACAACTGTCCCAGTTCGGACCCGGGACACCTCAGTCAGAAGACCTGAGCATTTTTATTTTAATTTTTTTTGGCGGGGTGGGCATATTTGCACTGATCATGCTGATTATTCTGCTGATTATCCCTCAGGTATTTCCGGTCTGTCCCCCTCTCACCTGCTCTGACAGGACTCGGGCCTTTCTTAAAGGAACGCGGGAAACGGGCCGAGATGACCAGTCGTGTGTAGTCTCTGCATCTGTGATCTCAGTACTCCGCTCTGGTCCCATTCCTCCGAATCAGACAATCGAGCATGTGTGCGTCCACGTGTGTGCCGTGCGTCTGCGTCTTCCATCCCAGGAAATGTTCTGTTGGAGAACAAACTGTCTGAACATCACACACGCTCTCATCACCGATCGAGGCTCTTTCCACCACTGACTAAAAGAGAATCCTGCTTCTTCAGCTGATTTTTTTTTTCCCTCCCTCACCTGTAAACACGCTCAATAATACTCAATTTCTATACATTTATCGACAAAGTAAACATATCGAGATTTAAGAAATAAATCATTTATTTTTCATACAACTATCCATGACCTAACGTGTGATAATCAACCTGTTGCCGCGGTGACAAGGCACTGGCCACCGTTTAAAGAATGTAAAGGTAAACTTTTGGTTTACGGTTTATGTCATTAAAGCTGTAATCTGGTTTTCTGTCTCGAACCTCTTTATTAACGTCCGTCTGGGGGAAATGGCCTAATTTTATTACTCGTGTATATGAAATTAAAACGGGCGACAGCAGTGCTGTTGAAATCACCGTCAGAGCCGTTATGGACGACTTCACTGTCACCAGGAGATACTAAAAGGCCTGAAAAGCTCATTTCTAGGTCAAGACTGAGCTTCAAAGCAGCTGAATCCAGGAACCGAGTTCTGAAGATGAGGAAAAAGCCCCGGCTGGGTCACCTGAGGGAGGGTGTGAGATGTCCCGATGGGCTCGGGAAGATCACGGCTGAGGTGTCCCAGCTCATCCATGGATGTCTCTCATGTACTTCAGTGATGCTTTAATATCCTACAGGCAGCATTGTTCCTGTTCAACTCCCTGTTGGCAGCTCTTCCCGAGCTCTTCCAGACCTGCCTGGAGCTCCATATTTTATCCAGATCGTTCAATGTTATAAAGTTGATCCCAAGGCTCAGACCCAGATGAAACTTTCCTGCCTTAATACCAACTATGATCAAGAAATTAGCCTATCAATAAAACCCTTCTTTTCCCGGTGGATTTAGTCAGTTCAGCTTTTCTGGACAAAATTTGTATCTCAGGATGGAGAAAAAGGGGCTAAAAAAACAAAGCGTGAGGTGAGAAAGATATACCATGCTGTGTTACGATTTGTAAAGTTTATTCATGTTTTCTTGTGATGAAAATTCAGTGATATAAAAAAGTTCCAAATATTTAAAAAAAAAAAAATTGTAAATATGACTTAAAGTGAATTTATTTTTCATGATCTGTTAACTAGGGTCTTGAAAAGTTTCCGTTTCCCCTGACAAAGGTCTGGGTATTACCTAGGTTTGTGTTTAATGCTGTTTTTTTACAATATCATTTATTTGAAAAGTTGTTAGACAGAAAGCGACAGAGGGACACAGAGGGCAGTGGTTTTATTGTGTGCTGCTTTTATTACATTATGCTGGTTTATTGTGACTGAAAGCTGACGTTAGTGCAGAGGGGTGTGTGTGTGTGTGTGTGTGTGTGTGTGTGTGTGTGGAGGACGGACTTTTTTGTTCCTTTTGCCATCACCTTCAGTGATGTTACTAAAAACATTCGAGACAGAGAATAACAGACTACAGCTTTAAGGCAAATGATTTGTCTCCACAGTTGTAAAAAACAGGTAAATCACGTGATACATATATGACATGATCAATTCAGACACGATTTAAGGGCTTGTAGGTGAAATGGAGAGATCCTCTATGATACAGTCTTTAACTATGGCAACAGAAGGTACCTTTAAAACAAGCAACGGCAACCGTATAAATACGTGTCCAACAAGATCCGTTTGGTTTTCTGCTCCTTTTGTCGACTGCAGCGTGGGCACGGAAATATCAATACCACAGCCACAAAAATAGTCAGGGGGGGAAAAAACAAAAATAGATCCATCTTAAATATGAGCCTCTGCGGTGTAAAATGTTCCTAAATACTCAGGTGAGTTTTCTGCAACAGTAATCACAGGTTTCACTTCTGGTTCAGTTCAGAAGGTGCACGAGGGCGCACGGAGGACGGGAGGAATGGAGGCCTGCAGAGATGGGACCGGTCAGATAATCGGTGCGGAGCGGTCGTTGGTGACGGTTGGACGTAGCCTGACTGTGGCGAACGGGTTCCCTCCCCTGTGAGAATTAGAGCAGAGCTGAGTGTGTGGCACAGAGAGGCTGTGTGTGTGTGTGTGTGTGTGTGTAACTTACACTAGGTAAGCAGGAGGTGGTCTTGATACACCGTTAGCTTGGTTTGCCTGTTGAAAAGACAGACAATCATGAAAAGCCTTCCCCAGACTCTGCTGCTGACGGCGGCTTCATGAATGAGCGTCGAGTCTGGGAAAGTTTCATCACGGGAGAGTGTGTGTGGAATCTGAAACATCTGGAAATTCCAGTCTATCCACTCATAATGATTCCGAGATTGTTCCTGGCAGGAGGATTAGTCTGTTAATGACTGCAGCGTCCGAACATTAACAGTTGCGCAACATTAAAAAAAAAAAGAAGTGGTGCAGATCTAATACTGTGAATCATCCTGCAGTACCCAGGAGGCTCCGCTAGAGAGCAGAAGAGGGTCACTGCACAGGTTTTACTGGTACGTCCCCTCATTTCAGTGTTTAACAGCTGTTCTCGCACCACAGATGTTTGCAATGAAAACGCCATAGCAACAATCATTTACTGATCTGCGTGTCTATAAATAGCATGTGAACAATGCTGATTTAAAGCTCGGCCAGGTTCTGCTCTGGTGAACGTTCGGTATCAACGCTCGGCTCTTACGTTCACTATCTTTTCCTCAGTCCAGGACTCTAAACCAGTGAGGGTGCATTTTTCAGTTGTGATGGTGCATTTTTCAGTTGTGATGGTGCATTCCAGCATTTTTGTTCTCTCCATCTTCCCATCTTCAACTTTAACAGGACCAACAAGACTCAAAGCACCTAATGATTTATCAACCCAGCAACCCGCATAAGGGAGCAGAAAAGTGACGCAGTGCAAGCGCACGCCAACAATAATGATGCTGCAGGTCTAACTAGCACCCACCCACTCATCCAGGAGCTCAACACAAACCAACTTTGTCCCCAACACACATCTACTCAGATCCGTGTGTGTGTATTCTCAGAAGAGGTTGCAGCCACTGGAAGCTACACTTTCCTGGAAGGGACTTATTTACCGTCAAAAAACACAGAGGCTGGAGACGGATGAATACTGCGGATGATGGTGACGGAAGTGCAGAGATGGGAGAAACTGAAAGAATGTAAAGCAGGTGGGTATCAGGTTCACCCGGAGAGGAATTCCAGTCTGTGGTGGATGCGTGGGACAAGTGGCTCCACCAGGGCACAAACAGCTGGTGGGGCAACCTGACCCTCAGACCTTTGCCAGAACAGTCAGACAATCTTTACGCTATGATGAAAGGTGTAAAAGATAAAACATGCCATGGGGAACGTGAGAAGCTACCGGTGGCAGGTGTGTTTACATTGATTTCCATTGTGTAATGAGGTGGATCAAAAAAAAGCATTCATGGAGGAAAACCACCGGACTGGCTGATGCTTTGCATGGGATGCAAAAGTGGAACGTTTGCAAACTAATGACTCCCGACAAGAAGCAAAGATGGCAGACAGTAGCGCGTAATCCCATGGAAACGTGTCTGGAGCGGTCAGGAAGAGCTGCAGCTGTGAGGCAGGAATATTCCTCCATCATCGGGTGAGGGAACAGCGGAGCTACCGCTGATGACCTGTACTCTGGGCATACTGGGACAAAGGCAGCTCCCAGCTGGGTCTGCTCACTCATCCCTATCGCAACAACATTCAGGAGTATTGTAGTTGACTATATCCTCCCTGCTTGTATAATCATTTATCCTGTTCAGGGCCATTTCGGGTTGCAAAGGACAGTAAAGGCCCTGAGCCAGAGGCAGTGTATACACTGCATACAGGAGCTCTCCAGGCTGAACACACACACACACACACACACACACACAGAAAGGTGTTTTTACTAACACCACTGGAAAAATCTGAATCCATTCAGAGTCACCCAAACACCCACTTGGATATTTGCTTCTAAAGGAATCAATGGTGTGTTGATTAAAAACCTTAGAGTGAATGGAGACGACAGGCTGAGTTCTGGTGCTGGTGACTGACCGTGATGTGATCGGAAGAGGAGGAGGCCGCAGAAGGGGTGGGGGAGTGCTGGTGGTTTCTATTTGTGGTGGCTGTGTTGGTGGCTGTGACGTTGTTCTTGACGCTGTTGTGCTGGGCGGCGTCGCAGTAGTCTGCCGGGGGTAGCACCATCGTCGCCTCGTCCGTTTCGGTGTCCTGGTGGTGGAGGTTGACCACGCTTCTGCTGCGGTAGGGGGCGGAAGAAACACTGGAAACCAAATACAAACCACTGAGATCAGAGGTGGTGTTCAGATGAAGGAGAGGATATGAGACACGGTCTCTCAGTGGTCCTCAGAAGAATGGCTGCAAACTCTAGCTGGAACAGTTTTAACTTTCTGGCTGGGAGCCTCTTTATGGGAGGTGCAGCACATTAAGATCTAGTAAATTAATCCAAAAGGGATTAATCTCTTTGAAGAGGAGGCTGGATTCCACAGTCTGAACTTTCCTTCTTCAGCAGCACCAACATCCTGTTTCCTGGTGGTGATTCTGCTTTTATTGGTTTACACAGCATGTTGAGAGAAAGACCCATTTGTGGCTTATGAAGCTAGTTTACATGTGTGTGTGGGGGGAGGGGTGGGGGGGCGTGACTTCTGTGCTGGAATCAAAGGTTGAGGACCTCGTAGGACGACAAGGGTTATTATTGGCAAAAGTAACTGGAGGAAGCGCCGGCAACAATACAGAGCGCTGTAACATGAAACCTGCCGGTGTGTGTGTGTACGTGTGTGAACCTGGAGTCCCCTTACCTGTTGTTCACCCGTGGATCAGAGAGTGCTCGGCAGTAAGATGATGGGAACCAGCCCCGCCTGTAGGGAACAGAGGAGGAGAAGTGGTGGATGTTACTGCTCCTCACTCATCAACACTGTTGCATTGAACCGCTGCCTTTAATATAGAGATCATGGAGAAACAAGTCATTTCATCTCAATGTGGTGGAAATGTATGACTGTGGTAACCATGGCGACAAAAAGACCGCACTAATTATAGAAAAAGCCATCTGATGAAGGATGATAAATGCTATTTTTCTCTGATTCTGACCGATTTGAATCCTTCTAGCAGCTGTGCAGTGCAGCGAATGAAACACATCAAGGTCTTAATGCCAGGCTCTGTTTCCTCAAACTCAGTGACCAGATGCAAACGGATTTGCTTAAAATCTTTGCTGTATTAAGTCAGGCGGAGCCTCGGGCTGTCTGGAGACCTGGGGGACTTTAGAACGGGGCCGTAATCCATCCACACACCACAATAATCTCACCATTACGGAAGGGACATAGTGTACAAGGAAAAAAAGTCAGAGAAAACTGCTGAAGCAAGACAGAGTGACTCAGTTTCCTTGTTTGTCATCAGTCAGAAAAGAAAGAAGAAAGTTAATATTTAGACATTTAGCAACCGGCATTTGTTCCATGAAACTATCCCAATCTTTCCCCAGACTTTCAAATCAGGTGACCACCCGCCTCAAACCAGGGTCCGGTTGAGGTTTCTGCCTTTGAAAGGGAAGTTTTTTTTAACAATGCACCTATTTTTCCTCCAAGAATTCATAACTACATTAACAGTTTGGGCTCTAAATATGTCAATCAAGCTGTAAAAAAAAAAAGAAGTGATATTTATTTTAAATCATGTTCCCTCTCTGTCAACATTTCATCCCCACTCCATCAATAGCACGGGCGGGACTGTAAATCACTGCAGCTATTGACAAGGAACCTGCTGGGACTCGCTCAATATTGACACAAGACAATGCAGAAATCCAGCAAGGGACCTAGACGCATATTCCGTGTTCTCCTACACACCACCATCCCCATGTTTTAAGCCTTCAGGCACTGGAGCCCCACCAGTTTGCAGCCTTCAGGCAGTGAAACCGAAGTTTTACTGCCGACCGCACGACTTTTGAAAGCAACTCACAAATTATTCCTTTCGGCGCTTGATTTTTTTCCTGATTAATGTGAGAGGTAATTTCCCCTGATAGTGCTAAAGATCAGACCTGATTCATATTCAAAACAGCTGCAGATCAAACGCCTGTTTGGACAGTCAGAGGTGGTGGGAGAGCTGGGCCCCGGCCTGTCAGTGAGGCAGAGCCGGCGCTCCTCTGGCTGCTGGGACCGTCCACTCTTGTACATCTTCCCCTCAGGCCAGATTTACCTTTGATTTTCTTATCAGCGTGTGTTCCAGCTCAGGAAACACCCGATGAGCCTGGAGCTGTGTGTGTCTGATGGCTGGAATAAGAATCCAGCAGTGAGGACAGCGGTGTGACGCACACATCATGAAGTAGTTATGGTGTACATTTACTGTATGCGCACATGTATGTATAGCATGTAATCAACTCCCTGCACGCCCTCCTCCCCCATTTGCTTAATTACAGCCTTCAGCAGCATCCCAGCTCCACACGTGCTTCTACTCACTTTCCATTCTTCTCCATTTCGCCGTACATCCACCCGTCTTTCTCCTCGGGGATGAGCAGGATTATGACGTCTCCTTCGTCGAAGCTGAGCAGCGTGCTGTTGTTGCCGGCGGTGTGGGGGAAGATGGTGCGCACGCGTGGCTTTTTCACGATGTTGTTGAGGCCCGTGGCTACAGACACAGACCTGGCGAGATTGTTCTCCTCAACGCTTTGATGATCTGGCAGAGAGGAAGGACGGAAGATAAGAGGAGAAGCAAAGACAATGGAAAAAAGACTGCAAGAAGACCAGTCTGTAATGCTTCTTTTACTCATCAAACATCTCTGACAAAGTTAAGAGATTCAGTGAACTCAGAGGAGCAACGTGTACATTCAGAAAATTCAGACATTATGTGTGAATAATAAGCATAATTGTGATTTATGATTGGATATTTGTCGAAGAATATCAATAGTTAGATTTTATTTCTGCACTACACTAACGAAACGGCAGCACAGACTCTCATACTTTAAAGTGAGTAGTAACATTAATGAGCAATTGATAATTCTGGGTATCTGGTATTATCAAGCAAAAAGAAGAAGAATAAATTAGATAAAAACTAGAACAAGACGAAGGAAAAACTAGACATGAAACATAAAAATAAAATCCTGAATTTGTCAAAATCGATGGAAAGCACAGCCATTATACCTTTGTTAATGTTGGGAGTGTAGGTGCTGTTATCCTGGTTGAACAGGTTTACCAGTGGACTGGTTTGAGCCTTCAGTGGTGGGACCGGGGGGGCCGAGATCGTCTGTGTGCAGGACAGTAATGGCAGCGTCTCAAATCGATATATTCATGTGAACATAATGAAGCCATCCTCATACCACACTGTGCCGCGACGGGGAGGGAGAGGGTAGAGGTGTGATGGGGACGGTGACGGGGGTGCGCAGCCCCTCAATCATCGTCAGGACGCCGTCTGGCATTTCGGTGGCGTCGGTGCACTGGTCCTGCCAGCCGCTCAGCTTCGCCATTAGAATGTCTCTGGCCTGTTGCGACACAGACGGCATTGAAGGCAGAAAAGCAACGCGTCTGAGCTCAGTTCAAAGTTTTCCATCACCATGGTAACGCAATAGATTGGGACTCCTGAGGCTGCGGAATAACACGTTCCTGCTGGGGTGTCGAATAGATGTGAGGTTTTCGATGTAAACGCGACACCGCCGCACCCGCAGAAAGGATCAATCGGATGAGATAATGCCTCGGATGCTCCGTACCTTGTCGTGAAAGGAGGCGGTCTGGTAGGAGAACATGCAGTGTTTGTCTACTAGGAAACAGAAGCGTCTCTTCTCCTCCAGCAGAGCCTCTTTGCAGCCGTCTGCCAGGAACAGCTGCATATCCATCTGACGGCTCACTAACGTTTCCAGGCACTGACAACAAAACGCAGGGAAATTATAAGACAATCATCAGAAAACAGCAACTCAGAGAATAAGCCAAAATCATCACTGGCTTTTAAAACCCTCCAACTAAATGTCCAATCAGGGATCAGCCTTATCTTTATAGCCACATGGTTCACAGCTGTTCAGACCCCAATTACCAACAGCTGACAGAGGCGAAGGGTATAAACAGAGCCGAGTGCCACACTAATCTCTCCTCACAGGCAGCGAGGCTGCATTGAGCTGCCCCGACAGTGGCGACTGCTGTGACTTCAGAGAAAAGACCAGACAAACAGGCACACCCGTTAAAGGAGGGCATCTCTTATCCACGCCAACAGGATCCGAATATAAAAGGTCACAAAGCTGCACAACAGAGCATGCCCATCCTCTGGAGCTGTGAGGACGCATTATTTTTAAAGACAGGATTTTGTGACATTCATTAATCACTGGAGTGTGAAGATGGTGGAGGCTAAACACACACACACGACAATATGAAACAGGCAGTTTAGAGAGTAATGAAGGGCCTCTGGTGAAGAAAACACAAAAAACAGAATTACATTTGATATTAAAGACAACACATCAAGGCATCATGGCTAATTAGCATTGTAAAGCAGATGAATTCTCCTTCATTAGCCTCATTCCTTTACACTCCTAAATCATTGGAGGGTATCTCTTGCACAGCAGAGGCTGCCGGTGTAGCATAATGTATGCATCTTTGTATCTGATCTGACTGTTTGCAGTCAATTGAATTACGGTTTAATTTGTAAAAATAACAGCAGGAAACGGTGTTTAAACATGTCGACCACTGTGTTTGCGAGCATACAGATTTAAAGAGAGATTTCAGGTTGAATCCAGCCCAGTGAACGCAGGATCCTCCATAATTTAGCTCTGTAGAGCTGAACAGCACAGCAAATAATCACTCTTAGGATTTATGGTCATATAAATATAAAGACGATCATTTTCAGTGCTTAGAAAAAATAATCCCCATCACACATTATTAAAATACTTCTGTTTAGGAGCCCATCGGGCAGAATGCAAACGGCATCATTTACATATCACTGATTTTCAGTTTCAGTCTGTCGACTGAATTTTTAATAATTTAGGAACTAATTTCCCAGTTAGTGCTGATTAAAACTAATCAGACATGAAATCTCTAATGCTGTGGGGGACACCCCCCCATGGGGAAGTACAACCTGTAGGAGCGGTCCAAACTGCAGTTAGTGCAGGTTTGAGTGCTTCAGCCTATTTTCTTTTGGTGTTTTTACATTTAAACAAAAACATCTGGTCCAAGGATGTTAAACAAACAATGAAGCAAAATGAGTGAGCAGCTTTTCCTGATTGTAGAGGAGCTCCATCATTGTTTCTGTATGAATGGATGGAGGTGGGTGGGGTGGAGAGGATATACAACATGCACACCATTCCCAATGGGCGTGCACACACACACGCACGCAGTCATGTTACAAGTGTCAACACTGTAACATAACTTGTTGCTATGGGCAACCTGTGTTCATCCTCAGAGCTATAAAACATTTTCTGCTCAATATTTATCATATGTGCAGAGCAGCGCCGTTTGGTTGGAGACTCTTTAAATTGCTGCTGCCTCAAGTGGAGCAGTTCAAGTGTCTCGGGGTCTTGGTTGAGAGAGAGAGAGCCTGGTCCTTGGACCCGTGCAACTGCCATTGAGCCAGGAGGGAAAGTTCTTAATAAACTACAGTAGATGGTCTATGTTCTGACCCTCACCCACGGTCCTGAGCTGTGGGTTGTGACCCAAGAGTAGGACCACCGAGTTTCTTTTGAAGGGTGGCTAAAGTGGGGGAGCGAAGCTCTGATCTCTCAGGGGCACTAATGAGGAGCTGGAAGAGGCTGTGGTGAAGATGGTTTGGGTACCCTGTTGAAAGTGCTGCCCTGTGATACTAACAATAATATCTGACAGTGGTGATGCCTTCATTTACACTGGAAACTGTGCCGTCCTGTTCCAACATTGCTATTAATGTCATAAACCCATCTGCCCTCATCTGATAAAACACTCCGACATGTTGGTTTCCACTTTGTAATGACTGAAACAATAAAAAGCAAAGCGTGCCCTACACTGCATCGGTAATATAATGATGTCAGTGATTCTTTTGTTTCCTGTGGCCTGTGCAGGGGCGGAGCGCACTGTTAGCAGGAGAAACAAAGACATCCAAACACCTATATGCACACACACATAAACACCCACGTGCACACTGTGGGTGTGGAGGCGTACGTAATGACTACTGAAACTGGCTGTCATGACCTCACCCGCCACAGTATTTCATCATATATTCTGCAATAAAGCAGTCATAGATAAATAATCTACCCTACCGGCCTGTGACTGTGTGCACTTTAACACTTCTAGTGTGTCAAAGCCAGACACTCTTGTTTTAAGTAGCACATCTGTATGCAGGTCTGCGTCCGGCTCACCTCGCTCTCCTTGTTCTCGTACTTATTGGCGTTCTTTCCTTGGCTCTTCCTCCTCAGCTTCTTCAGGTCGGACTGGGATTTCTCCAGGGAGTCCTGCTTCATTTTGTGCTCCATCTGATACCTCTTAAATGTGGCCTAAAGCAGATGATTTGCAGTTATGCTGGCGCTGAATAACTTTCCCACCCTACGAATCCATGTTGCTACTGTGTTACTGTGCTTTACATTTCACTTATTTTATTAACTTTGCCAAGCAAAGAGGAAAACCTTATATTAGACGCTGAAAACTGAGGATATTATAGAAAATCTTCCATCTACGTTTTGTAACAAGAGTGTAGATCTCATATACATGCAAATAAAAAAAAACTTCTGCAGGTTCTGACAAACCAACAGTGGTGTTAACTTTCATTAGAGCATAAATTCTTTGCTGTAACTGCAGTCGTAGTGACAGACAGTTACAGTTCAAATGGTATTAAAACCTGATCTACAGCATTGTTATCAGAACAGACAGATTTACACGCACCGCCCTGTAAACCCCTGCAGTGTGGTGAAAATTGAAGAGAAAACAGAAACTATATTCTATATGGAAGCACTAAATAATAGTGTGTGTGTGTGTTTACATGACAATAACAAGATGCACTGACTTATTCAAACCACTTACGGTCATGTATTTTACATCCATGTCAGTCTTTCTCTCCAGCTCGGCTATTATCTCCCTGTGGAACCTCTTTAACTACAGGAGAAGGAGGTGGAAGAGGCACCAGGAAGAGGAGAGAACAGCACAGATTAGAAACTGGGTGGAAGGGTGAGCTCAAGTGTTTGACGGCATCGCTTTCGATAGCACACGGGGAAGATATCAGGGCGTCAAAACAGAAAAATGAAGGATTATTATTTAAAGTGCAATGGCGTGTGACTGTGGGGGTGAGAGTTAACTTCTAGGTTGCAGTTATTGATGAGTCAGAACCATAGCGTGGGAATACGGACTCTTCAGCGCTGCTCTTTTTTCCTTTACCAGCCTCAGGCTGAAACCATCCATATCCCCACAGGCCTGAAGACACACGGTGGCAGTGCCCACCCATTAGCACATGTGATGCAGACGTCCACGGCGACACATGCACGACACCCACATTTAAGTCTGTGAAAGGGCTCCCATCATCTGCGGACCAGAAATGATGCTGTGACTCACCGAGTGAAGGCCATTAACACGTCGGCCTACTCGCTGATAATGTTAGCAACAACGCCTCAGGAGCTACTCGCTACGACTCAGAGCCCAACCTTACCCTTGACTTTAAAACTGCTATAAGTTGTTGGAGAAACTTATGTGATATGTCAGTGTGTTTTTTTTTACAAAGCACATAAACAACACAGCAAATGATAAAACAAGCATAAATACAGGAATGAAATTACCTGTTTGCATTGTTGCTGTGGGGTTTGGAGTGTAACAGCTAACTGCAACAGCTAATATCAGACTGTACTTTACATAATAAAGTGTAACAGCTGTTTTTTTAAGGGGCATGTTGAGACGTGCCTGTTGTTTTCAGCACGGACAACAGGTGCTCCTACGACCTAAACCCTGCGAGTGTGAGGAAAGAGCAGAGGCGTGTGCTCGTGGGACTGCAGCTTGAGCAACGAGTTCAGGGCGTCTTTGTCATTCAAATCTGCGAATGGGTGAGGCGACGCAGTTAATAAACTGTTTTCACCCGTCTCCGGCACTCACGTTCTCTTCTAGCTCCAGGTGAACCTTCCTGTGAACCTCGGATATTTCCATCAGCGCTACACCTGCCACACAGAGAAACACAGGCAGGTTAATAACCGGGAGAGCAGCAGCAAGCAAATCACATGCTTTTATTAACGTTGCATTACCCCTATTATGGACATTATATAATAGGATATATAATGTACATCAATGTATGGCTGAATACACGGTTCTCTTAAATGTGAACTCAGGGACTCATGTTTAGGTTCCATTTAAAATGCTATATATAAATACACATGAACAATGAGAATCACACTGATATTGATTAATGAGAAAATAATGAAATCAAAACTACAAAAATCTTATTTACATCTGCTGATTTAAATAAAACATTGTATAATCAGCTCACTGGTACAGCAGCCAGCAGCATGGCAGGGCTGGAAGTGATGCATCGATATATTAAACAGGATGAAACTGATGGTGAGTAATCTGCCCATGAGCAGATAAAACCTAAGGATTCACAGATTGATGGGCTCCACCAATGAGCTGCATCTTGACTTTTGCAACCAAGGTTATGACTCTCAAAAGGTTCTCACGTGTCAAAATGGCCCTTGGCAGGAAAACGCTGCAGACCAATAAAATCCCAGTGAAAAACCTTGACAGATTACTTCTTAAACAAACAAAATGAGCATCTGTCCTTGGCGTTCTTGTCTCCAATGGACCACACTGTTATCTGTTTCCGTTAGCGGTGCCATTTTCTCAAGGCACTCTGCCAAATGAAGGAACAGCCATCCAACATCCACCCGTCTATAAAGTGTACATTCATCCGTATGTAAACAGGCCATTCACACCTCAGCAGCACCAGCCTGCTTTACAGGGAGAGTGACTCCTTCACTCAACAGGTTCAAACAGCTCTGAGGATAAAGGTCAGGCCCTAATCCAGGTTAATCTGTCCTGTGACAAAGCAGGAGTGAGGGGTCTGGGTGGTGGTGGGGTGAGATAGTGTTACAGAGTACAGCAAGAGTCAGAACAGGCAAATAAAAAAAAAAAACAGGGTTGAGGCGCATGATAAAGGATAAATCCACCACATATGACCAGACTGTGCATGGAAAACTGGGCAAAAGCAAGTTTCTGACATGTCTGACCTAAAAAAATAAATCCAGAGCGTAGACAGGGGTTTGGAAAACATCAGCCAATTTACTGTCCAAACGCTTCAACTGGGAGGATCGACACTGTTCCCCGGGTGTTACTGGAATCAAAAGTCTCGCTGGCAAGTCACTCTTTGTTTATTGTTGTCACTATCTCTAGGAAATGTTGCCAGGCAACAGCTTTTCATGACCGTAGGAATTGCACAAAAGGGCGTCATGATGTGGATAACCTGAGAAGCCATCTGCTGCGGCGAGCTAACCAAAGCCAAGCTTGACAAACCCACACACGCTGTCTGACTAATGTCCTGGATGTAAAGGCTGCTTACGCCGGCTCTCACCACCCTTTTCCTACACTTTTGTTCAAAACAAAGTATTACGCCCGCACTTTAATTCAGGGCGCTGCCAGGGGTTTAGATCAGTTGAACTTTGTCTCCGGTGATGTGTGACTCTCAGTGCACACATGCCACGTATCCTGCATCGTCCCACAGGCGTGTCAGACAAAAGGAAAATGGTGGGTGATTCTTTTCTTTCATGGTCAACAGGAGGGAAAAAACAAATGTGGAAAACCACAGTTACCCAAGCAGGACAATAATCATCATACCTACGAAAGTTATTTCAGAAACATGTTGCAGGTCCCAACAATGGGGCCTTTTTTGTGAGACCATCTGTGAGAGCAACCCGACACACCATGCAAACACTCTGGATCATGCAAAGTGCGTCTGACGTCACTTGAACAGTTGTGAGTCGGCATTTGTTGCCGTGTCTCAGACCATGAAGTGTCTGCACACAGGGCTGTACAGTGTTGGAAGCAAACAAGGTAAATCTGGACTAAAATTCCTCCTGTCCCAGGAGCTCATCTGGGAGTTGATCCTGTTACACAGCTCATGATTTCAGGACACCACATCTGCTCAGGGGTCCACAAACACCGCGCTCTGACAGGGGCTCTGGGGGTTCCCTTCATAAACCTGGCAACTTGCCGAACCTTAAGCTCATCTTTGGGTCAAAACCGCACAAGTGAACCAGTTAATAATGTGTATTTTCCAGTGTATTGTGGTGTAACGTTGCTTTATTATGTATTACAAATATAAACCCTGTTTGCCCTCATTCCTACTGGGCAATAATCTTTTCATCAGTCTGAGTTTCTGGGATTCCTCCCAGAAATAAATGACCAATCAAACATCTGTGTCCAAACCACTCGGGCCACGTGGAGCGTACCCTGGACTGTAAAACTGGAAGATATTGTGGACACGTGTGTCTACACTGAGTCAAGGGGCATGTGTTAGAACTGTGTATGTGCACGTGTGCGACAGGCAGAGGTGAGGACAGTTTCCAGACCCCAGCAGCTTCACATTAGGGATGAGCAGTGTAAAGAGGTCTGTAAAGTGTGTTTCTATCGCCTCTGTTTGTGAAAATCCACGCACATTCAAACTATACGTTTGTTGGCACTGTCGGTCCGGTGGGATGGGAGATTCTGGGGTCACTGACCAGCAGCACAGACTCTGACGCTTAGATAAGCTGCCTGAAATGAGTCACAGTACTAGAAATATCGAAGAGAGATATGCTTATATGGAGGGAATCAATTAGGTTTCACCTCAAACACATGTATGAATAATTAAGGGTCTAAACACAAACTACCGCTGCTCCCCGGGTAGTGTTATGCACACAGACGTGTGCTGAAGCCCTTTAGCTCCTCAGCACTTCACATTTTTTGCTCTCCATCAGGCTCCAACTCCAACTCTGGTCTGACCAGACCGGGAAGAAAAGAGCGCTTGAATGAAACGAAGGTTGACATTTGAACTCTGTCAGAGGGGGAGGAGCAAATGGAACGGAATAAAGAACGAGGCGCGCCGGTCCTCCAGTGCACCTCGAGTGTATCTGGTTTCTGGTTGGCTACGTGTCACTGGAGCTCAGGTTTCTGATGGGGCAGCTTCGCTATGTCCACCCCCCCCCACCCCACACACACACACACACTCACTGATAAGGCATGTTCTCTTTGTAAGAAATTCTGCTTTTTCACATTCTTTGAGCAGGGCTGATAGTGTCGATGTGCCGGGGCCAGAACATTTGTTCTGCTCCTGCTCTACACTGTCCAGACACGAGCCTGTGAGCTAACGGTCCCGGTTCATTCGATTAGGCTGTGGCGTGTCTTTAATCACTCCCTGTTCTACGTAATCTCCTACTGACTCAGACACAACCGATCTGTCGTGGGATCAGCGTGTCCCTCCCCGTCGCTGACAGGCAGGGATTAGTGTGTGCTGGAGGTCAGAGGTCAGCGTCTCATCTCTGATGATCACTACTTCCTTCACAAATGTCTACTAATGATATTGGTTTATAGTTTCTACTCTATTCTAAATCTTCTTTGTGGGTTTAGTCTATTTTAATGGTTTAATTGCTGCTGATACTATCTAAAGTTTATTTGTGACCCTCCCCTCATTTCCTCCTGACTTCCTAAAACAGGACATGTTCCCGACTGTTTATCTTGCTCCTATTTTATTTATTTACAGTCTTTTCTCTCTAAAATGACAGAGGGAACAGGTTGGGGCTAGTTGCGATACTGAGCCTTGAACAACCCTTATATTTGGTGGTAATGTGCCATGACTTGGCACAATTTGACCCACTGCCACAGTTTAAGCCAGCACTTGCCAAGAATTGAGGAACTCCGATCGTAATAAAACAGCCAAACTATGACTTAAAAAAACGCAGAAGCCTTTTTTGGCCTCGCTTTTTGCAGTCATTTCACAGTTGTCCGTGTTATTTTACGCACGTTGCTGCTGGAACACAGACAGTTTGCAAACATGCAGAACATATGGGACAGTGAGGGAAAGCTAAACCGCCCAAGACACTCGTCACCATCAGCTAACAGGAAATCGGCGTGACTGGCCGCAACTGCTGATTAACCAGAAAACATCTGCAGCTCCCGGACATAGATACTTGATGAAACCAGAACGTCCCTTTGAGTGTAGCAGGAACAGCAGCAACAGCAGGCGAGCCCCCAGTGCCTCACTAAATTTAATTAGCAGTTTTGCTGCTAATCAGCAGGGGAGATGACAGACATGCAGTGGTTAAATCATGTGACACTACTAACAGTCAGCGCGGATGCCAGACGTCTGAACTGCAAATGAGCTGCAGGGGAAAAGGCCTGGAGACCTGAGACAAAAGCCTTCGTCACAGTGTATCTGTGATGAGAACACTGTAACAAAAATGACAAATGCGTGATTCATCTGGTCTAATGCTGCACTGGTTGATATATTAAAGTTGGATGCATGCACCTGTGGAAGGTTTGAGAAGTCATTTTCAGAGAGGGTACAAAGGGTGTTCCACAGGGACCAGCACTAAGCCCTGCTACCTTTGTCAGAATGAACACTAATAATGTTCTTCCCTCTCTAGATGGACACATCACTGGTGAACTGTCATTACCAGTGTCTCCGTTTTTGTTATCACTCTCTAAAGTCAACCAGGAGATTGTAGTAAGTAAACAAAAGAAAGCGAATGTCGAATCCCCAATCTGAGATCAAATGTTAGAACACAACAGGAAAACTTACCTAATTCTCTAGAGACCGGAGACACCGCAGCGCTCTCCCCAATCTTAGACATTGCATCAAAATACAGCTTTGCTGCCAGGGTCATCGCTGGAAAATCATTACAGAATGTTCAGTTTTATCAGATGGTTTAATAGCATCGACTCTCTCGGCTATTCTTTCCGCCTATACTGCCAATCCAACGTTCAGTTTCAAGGTAAAGTGACACCTCGGATCCAAATACTCACCAGTCACAGATTTTTCATAGTTCTTGCCCAGGTTGACCAAGTTCCTCAGTCCTGGATTAAACTGTTCCATCACACTCTGAACAAACAGGACAAACAGAAAGACGATGAGAGATCATTTCGTTCAGAGCTTAAACATTCATGGAGCACAGTCACGTTTAACCCCTGCTGACTACCTATTCACAGGAGCCGTGACCCCTGACCTTTAGGCGCCTGCGCGCTACAGAGTTATGATTGACAGACACACAGGAAACAATTAGAAAACCTCAGTGGGGGCAGGCAATGTGGCGGAACTATCACCCAACAATGTGCTGTTGAGCAATGCTTTTGATGACGGTAAGAGGAGAGGCTGTGCATTGATTCACACCCAGGCCCAGAATGCAGGAAACGCTAACAAACCACACATGGGACGTTAAGTTGCTAAAACTCGGATTTCACAATTCCGGAACTTGGAAAAAGAATGATTTACGCCATAAAGGCAACCTGGCCCGGTTTGCTGCTCGTCGGCGGGTGCCAGAGGTGACGCCTGTCTGGGAGCCCACTGTATAGTCTTACAACACAGAACACAAGCGGCTAAATTATTAACACCTAAGTCTTTTTTCCCTGCATTTCAGCACACCAAGGAGCTGGGGGGGACATAACCGCCCCCACCGTCTTTATTAAACACACAGCACTCAGCATCACTGTGGACGGTGTGGGACGTTGAAGGAACCTTGCTGACAAGTGCGGCTCCGTTCCTCCTCTTTATTATCCCAACGCCTCTCACTTTATTGATCCATAACTTGCAGCACACACTTGGAATCTATTCTTTCAGGGCTGGGCTTTAGTGTGTACAGGTGGGACCGCGGTGGAGACTAAGAAAGTCCAATACATCACAAGATGTGACAGTGTTTGGGATTAATGAAGAACGGATCTGTACAGAACAAAGGAGAAAGTTATGAGTTGAATAATTACCATAATTAGCTTGAGCCAAGGCTCCCTTTCATCACTATTAATCGGCAAACGGCTTTAAACTCGCTATTTAAGCGTGATCGGAAAACACCTGTTGGCGTTTGCTCAGCTGGTTAAAGTCGCAGAGGAAGCCGAACTGGTCCAGTTGTTGCTGCATCCGAGCACCTGTTGTCTTCCCACCGGTACCCACCTTGTATGTGCTTTCAGTCAGCTTGGACACTTCCTCCACGCTCTTCGACATTGTTACCGGTTAGAATCCTCACGACGAATCAATTAAAAAAAAAAAAAAAAAAGTCTTGAGAATGGGGAAGCCGAACCGAGCCTACAGGTAACTCCTCATAGCCAGCGGGAGACGCAGGACGCTGGCGTTCGTCCCCGCGGAGGGTGGTGGAGGGTGTCGGAGGGTGTCGGTAAAACTGAGGGGAAACGGATAAAAAGTGGCTGGAGCGGCGGCGGCGAGACTAAACTGAGCTGTCAAAGTTGTTATGGGAGCACAGCGGAGAGGAGGGGAGGTTCGACAAGGTGGAAACCACCGGAATCATAATTAATGATAATAGGCACTTCCGGTCTGGCGTTTTCAAACTAAACTTCACAATTGCGTCGCTATTCTCGACTATTCCCGCTGATATTTTAACAGTATTAAAAGCAATTATTTAACCATTAGTGAACTATGATATTGAGAGGGCAATATAGCCTCTTTATATGTGTCCCGTAATGGTTTTTATTCTGAAAAAAAATAGTCGATGAATTAATCTTAAAACGCTCTTTTGGCCGAGGAGACACGTACAATTTTCATCTTTCTTGTTCCCTAAAACGGTTTAAGGCAATACAGTTTTAACGCCAGGGTTGATTTCAACGCTCTTATTCCTAAAGTCCACTTCCTATTTTGTTCCGGTTGTCTGAGTCATTTCCACAGTCGCTTCAGGCAGGTAGAAAAAGGTGGTGTGAAGAAAAACCAGTGGAGACGGGCGCTCCCTGGAGGCAGCCAGGCCATAATACATTAAAGTCAGAGGGAAGGAAGCTACTGATGCCAAAGAGTTATAAACATTTTCCATGTGTCAGGGCTATTTTAAAGGACATGGTGGCTATGGTCACATGAATTATTTTCACTTATTTCAAGAGTAACGCTAAACAATGGCTTCTTTTTCTGACGGTAGTAGTTGGAGCGCCATTTGTACGCTACTGAGAATTGTTCAGTGTTCACCGCTAGAGGTCCCTCATGGTCAGCTGATCTCCATGAGGCTGAGGGACCTTTTTAGAATGAAGGGGGATTTAAAAATGTGAGTCTGGCTGAATAATTTAATTTTCGGTGGTAAATTTATCTCCAGCACACAAACACAACGAAGCTCCTCTCTGTGCTTTACAAACAGAACACACAGGCCCGCTTTGAGAACATATAAACTGGGGCTTTGCTTTAGAAATGTCATTTGATTTTACAACTTTTGCAAAGCCTCTGAAGCCACATGGAGCTGGAAATAAAAAGAGCTGAATGTAAAGCAAGCCAGCATACCCTCCGGCTCTGAACGCAGACCAGAGCTCGCAGTCTGAGAAGATGCAGCAGAATAAGCCTACCCTTTTCCACTGAGTGAGTGACATTCTATTTTCCTCTTCCTCCGGTTTTTATGTCATGGTCACAGCCATCACTTCTGTCTCCAACTGATTTACATCTCTGTGGAGGGCAGATATAAAGAATGCCATGCTAAATAAAACCGCCGAAAGGTCATCTCCAACTGGTCATCAGCATATCTGAGGGGGTAAAATTGAATATTTCTGTTCTTTTATTTCAAAGCAGGTAGAACTGAGTTTCTAAGGTGTCTTGTTACCGCTTTGTAGGTGATTTAAGGTCAGTGAGGTTCCTACTGAGCTGATTTTCCAGTCCTATTGTGCTTCTATAACCTTCCAGCTTGTGTATGTTTTGCCACATTTTAGTCTGCTGTTGACACAAGTCACTTTGACGCCTGCATCTAATTTATCTAAATCTGATCTGTGCCATCGCTGACATCAAATGAACACATCTCTCATCTTCTGCCCGTCAGTGTCTTAAGCTCCCCAAATCACAGAGCCTGTCACCCAGCTGCAGATAAAGTGACATTATTAACATCAGCGGGGGGCCGAGGAGATGAAGAAAAGGGGGTAAAAATGGTCACGGGTTGGAGAACGGATGCAAGGTTCTTATAAAACATGTCACTGTTGTTGAGATTTGCATCATGGCCGCAGGAGACAAAGATGGGATGTGGAACATTCTGCCTGCTGAAGTTCCGCACACACTGTTCTCTCTGCCATTGTTCCAGCGATTGGTGACCTATTTCATTGTCTGCCTTTTGCCTTCCCACTCATGATGGGTGCCAAGGTCTTCAAAAATGCAGCCTGATGACGGCGCAGCGCCAAGGCCACTTCATTTTCAGATGTGCGTTGACCCCCTCTACCTTTACAGAACTGGCGGGCAGACAATGGCTGACAATGCTTCTTGAACCGTGTGCACAATGTTGCAGTTCAAGCTAGCAAATCTAATCAACAGTTGACAAGTGGAGAAAAATGCAACGGAAATGACTTTCCCCTCTCTTTTTTTAGATTAGTTGTTGTGACTGCAGGGTTAAAATCATTACTTTTCATGAACGATACCTTAATCTAAAGGTGAGAAGGCCACAGAATAACCCAAATGAACTTCCTATTTGTTTTAAAATAGCAAAACTAAATAAGAATCAATATAGGAAAAGATATATGTTTATTTACAACAGATAGAACCAGGCATGGACACTGGACACTGAACGTTGAGATGTGTTGCACCAAGTCCTTCCCAGAAACTCATTGCAGGTGGTGGCGGACGTAAATTTGAGTCTAAAATAAAACCTGAATGGATGATGTGCTGGTGCCGGAGGAGGCAGGAAGTACTTTAGCGTGATGCACACTTCAGTAAAGAGAGAGGCTCTTCAAAGAGACCATTCAAGAGGCCCAGAACCATACCAGAACCGTCTTTTCAAAATTGTTTTTTTTTAGCATCTGTTGGCTGCTGTGCTGATTTCACCGTCCTTGTACGTAGAACTGATTCACCTCCTCTGCAGGTACGACATCGGCTCATTTGATTTATTTATTTTCTGATTTATCTGGTATTTTCTGAATCAGCCTGTGGTGGGTCCATCGGTGCTGCCCCGCCAGCCCTGGACTCCTGTAATGACTCTGCAAGTAAACAGGACTCCCACCCTGGGAGGGATGGGGGCGCAATGAGCTTCCGATGATATGAGGTCGGCAGCGTGTGAAAATTTAATAATGTTGCTGGTGTCAGGCGCAATGTTTTGGGGATGAAGCTTCCACGTGTGAGCAGTGTGTGTGTGTGTGTGGAGCGAAGAGCTTCGGCCTGCTGACGTTAATAGATCCTGTTTTAAAGTCCATCTGTGGCCTGAAAGAGTCATTAAAAGTTATGGAGCTGCTGTGTTTGCTTGACTCAGATGCCAAAGACACACACACGCACACGCACACGCACACACACACACACGCACACGCACACGCACGCACACACACACACACACACACACAGACACACACACACACACACACACACACACACACACCTACTTGGAGCATCATAACCAGCATAATGTGAATTCCTGTTGCATCTTGTAAACACTTGCTATTTTAAGGCCCACCGAAGCCTCGCGGCAGGAAGCGTTAGCATAGGCACGGAGCTATAATTGTTGTGTTTACGCACTAGTCCCAGCAGAACCTGAAGGTTTTTGATCACTCCCAACAGGGTAACTCTCGGCACCTTGACACTGAGGCTGAACCTGGAAGGGAATTAGTCTTTTTTTTCTTTAACAGTAAAGCATTGCGATCTATAATCATGATTGTGTGTGTGTGTGTGTGCGTGTGCTGTTTTTCTACTTGTGCCCCCATTACTCTGACCCCCCTCCCCATCATCCTCACCCCCCCATAATTAGTATATGAAAGATGGACGCAGACTTCTGGTCTGAAAAGTGAAGCCAAAGCAGAAGTGACTTTATGCGCGATCTCACTGAGATCCACTAGGGGTGGCTCCAAAAGGTCCTGCCTCTTATCCACTTCCGTTCATTTTCAGCTGTTAAATACTCTTTCAAAAACATATACATTTTTTTAACTTTCATCATCCCAAAATATAAAATGGTGGTCAATGTGAAATAATTTCCATAACTGTCTCTGGTTGACACACCTGATGCACAGAGCTGCATCAAGAGACACGCCCCTTGCCCCCCCTCTAGCTCCACCCTCTTATCCAAATATGGCTACTTCTGGCTACGACATCCTGTAAAAAGCTCCACACTTCTAATATGGCCTTTCGCAAACAATGGGTGAAGTTATGCAGGGTTGATCACATGGGAAGCTCCCTGGAAGCAGTCGCCTATCATCTCACTTTAAAAGGCTGTCTGGCTTTCTTCCAGCTGATGGATGTGTTTTCTCTTTGTTCAGTGCCTCCCTGAGGGAGCCAGTTACCTGCTCTTGCAGCCGTTTTGTGTTCTCACCCATGCAGTTCCCTGCGCTTTTTATCTACCCTTTGGATTTCTTCTGCCTTTACCTTTCTGCTGGGTTTTTAATAAACTCACTTTTATTGGCATAAGCATGTTACGCTTCGGTCTCATTTTGGGTCCGGCCTCCAGCTGGACAGCCCGCTACACTAAGCATACAAACTGAAAGCCAAAATGGAAATCAGTTATAGCTGAAGTTCATTCTGTCAAATAAAATGCCTCAAATAAAAATAAA
This sequence comes from Takifugu flavidus, assembly GCF_003711565.1. Classification (NCBI taxonomy): domain Eukaryota; kingdom Metazoa; phylum Chordata; class Actinopteri; order Tetraodontiformes; family Tetraodontidae; genus Takifugu; species Takifugu flavidus. Next base: position 6,742,203 of record NC_079537.1, on the reverse strand, counting down.
TAGAAAAAATATTTTGAGCCACAGATGACAGCAAATAGCCAAAATGTCCTTGCTTCCCAAAAAGGTCCTCACTTTGCTAGGAGGATGTGGATTTTGGTACTCAGTATGCAGCAAGAACACACGCAGACATACACACACAACAGGCTGTGGTGGGATGGATTTCCCCACGCGTTTCTCTCCCATTTCCACAAACTAGCTTCAGGCTAATGTGAAATGTATGCATGATAACATGAAACAGGCAGATGTATCTTCATTATTATTCATTAAGTTGGGATCAGGACCTGTCAGAGAACTTTTCTTTCTATTATTATTAAAATAACTGGCTGACCAGCACTGACACGTCCACAAGGAAGAGTCAAATTCTTCATCAGCGTGTCAGAAACCACAGCGCTACAAGCGTCGCGACTTTCCCCAGAATAATCCATCAATCAGATGTATTCTTAGCCAGCTGAGCGGCTGCTCCGGCTAAAAATGCTATTACTGGAGGAAATAATGGCCATGTGCGGCCTTCTGAGGAACGACTTGTCAAGAACAAACTGACTATTAATAATGCAAAGCGACCCTCTGTTATTGTGGACAACCTTGAAACTCTTGTGGGGCGTTTAAACTCTCGCTGCGCTCAATCGTAGAAGCTTGCACCTAATGCGGGTGAACGATAGGCTTCCTGGCGTATGCCTGCCTGTAAATCTCCTCCGGCTCCACGTGTCATTATCATTTGGCTGTCTCCTTTGCAGGATATATAACCTCTTGATTATCTAATGGCGTAATCAGCGAAGCCCATGAGCAAGGCGGGGTGAGAGTAGATATGAATGATGCTTTTTTCTGCTATGATTCAGGCCTCATGGACTTGCTTTAGGCGTTGAAACCCGACTTAACCACATATGGTTGAAACACCTTCTCCCCAGGGCGGAGAGGAACACATCTGGTCAGTGGGCTCGTGACGACGTTGGCGGCGCTGCTCTTGACCTTTGGTGGTCATTCCTCTCACACTAAGACTAACAGATGCACGTTTTATGGCGTCTCCATCCGTCGTTGTCAAACGCTCACACGTCCAATTTTTTTTAAACGATTTGCTGCGGCGCCACGTTCCTCCATCTGTGCGCCGCTCATCTGGCCGCTTAAACCCACTCTGTGATGAAAACAGGATGGGGCTCAAGACAACAAGTTCATATTAAGAAATAGCATGGCCTATAAATAGAACCTGCATGGAATTACGTCCTCCTCTAAATGGCTCTCAGTCCCCTAGATCCCCCTCCCTCTAATGAAAGTCACATGACCCTGTAAAGTCAGCGGACGGAAGGGCTTAATCAAACTCAGGGAGGGTTGGGCAGGAAACACCGGTGGCTGCTGATTCCATTCGCAATGGTGGAATGATGGTGGTAATGCACTTATCCCCGGCCTCTCCGGGGGTGGGGGGGGCAGGACATCTGATTAGATCCTGTGGAGATGAAATGATCAGGATGACTCAGATGCCCGTACTTTCACTGGGCGGCTTTGAGAGCTGCAAATCAACGTCACATAATAGAGGGATGAATTTCTGCCCGTAATCCAGTCAAGAAGGACTCATTTAGGTATTTTGTTTGCCGTCTTGAGGTGACTATTTTGTTCAACACCTGCTCGGCTCGGCTCACATCCTGTTCCTCATTTATCCACCCGAGACAGGTCTGGTTGTAGGAGTTCAGGAAGCAAGGATGGAACAGGAAGGATCATTACGGATAATCAGATAATCCTAAATAGGAAATCTATCATGCATGTTAAATTTAAAGGTCTAAAATGTGGAGGTAGATTATGTGACATACATTCAAAATGCATGTTTCATTGTAGGATTAGCATACAGTCAGCTAGCTTGTTTTTAGGCCCACTTGTGGTCAATGAGTATAAAACCTCATTTCTCTCAAATTTTTGAATGATCCAAAAGTGGGATAATCTTTTCAAGAAGAAGTATGATAGATAGGGTATGCTGGCACTATTAGAAGAGCCTGTTAAAAGAACCGTATCTGTCTCACATCTGATCTGTGGCAGAGCAGAAGTTCTTCTGAAATTAAAGATGAGAAGCCTCCCCTGGGTTGAGAGGATGGGAAACTTCTGCTCCACAGCCCTCTAGATCCATTATTAAAGGCTCTTTCTGCTGGAACTGAAGCGATATTTGTAACATAAAAGGTCTCGTGGATTGCATGATGTCCTCCCAGGAGATAAGATGTGTACCGGTGGAAGGAGTCGGACTGGCTTTAATTTCTCCTGTTCTTGAACATCTGCGACGACTTTGATCTTTGGAGAGGTGGAGTCGCAAAACTGCGGCAGAGCAGCTGTCTCCTCTTCCATGTTGATGAATTTGTTCATCCCGCCCTCAAGCCTTCCTCATTACACTTGTTCTAATTCCCCTGAAACATCTTCAGTTAAACGGGTCGAAAAGTTGCAGAGCGGCACTGATTAACATCCACTCCTGGACACAGAAAGTGCGTGGAAACGAGTGCCCTCCTAATAGGATCCATAAAGGTCTAGTGAAGAGCCAACTGGCTGTTGAAAGCAACTGGAAGACGCTTCGCCCTCCCGCCCAAAAGGCTTCTTCTGTTCTCCTAATAGAATATATTGGTCGTCGGATCGAGCCCGAGAGAAGAACAGAACAGAACAGAATATTTTTCGGCATAGTTTCATATAACGGCGACGCAGACTGAAGGGGTTGTGTGGATCCTGCCGCCGCTTTTTAAATGTTCGGTCTTCTGCAGATCCTTTAATTACCAGACCAGCAGCCTTCTCCAGGCTGAGTTCCTAAACTTGTTTTCTTCTCTGTCTTCACAGCGCTCCCTCTGTGGGGACTCATGAGAGAGGGTGCTGGGAGCACAATGCCCCTCTAAAACTACCCACCCCCACCCCAACTCCAACTCCAACTCCAAAGATTTCTGTGCGGATCCGGGAGCGACCCACTACACACCGTGAGAGTGGAGCTTAATTACCAGCATTTCACACTCGCAGACAACCGTGGGCGAAATTGGAAAAGCAATGCGGCGCCAAAACGAAAGGAGCACGCGGACGGGGATGAAAGTTTTAACCAACAAAAAACCCCCGTGCCAGATCATTATTCACTGTCACTCTCTCCAGTCGGGCGTGTAGTGGACAGGCAGGCGAGGCTGCTGGATTGGTAATCTGTTTTCAGTGATGTACTGTTACCATTACAGCAGCTGCCGAGGTCGCTTCTTCATAAAGGCTCCAGGATTTTCTCTGGCTGGAAATCTCTCTTTTGGACTGCAAACAACCTTGGGTCTGTATCTGTTCTTCAGACCTGTTTAACAAAAGGTCTGCCAGACAGATGACAACTTGTTGGGTTTAAGGGGTCACACAAGAAAACTAATGAATGGTGTTGTTAGCCGTTAGCGGCTCCCATCAAATGGCTACATGCATTAAACCAACCTGTCTCTTTTATTTAACAATAACAACGTAAAGTTGCCTATGCTCACTCACTTCCATATTTCTATACTCCCGCTCTCATTTTTATTTAATTACCCTGGTGCAGAAAACCTTGAAAGATAATCGATCTCAGCAACCGCGCAGAAACAAAGACGAAGGCGGATGTCTGATAAGACAAGAGAAATCACTTGGTGCTATACAGGGCACATCTACCCTTTCTGGCCCAAGAAATTAAGTTTATACACAGTGGAGATAAGTTTTTCCGCGACAAATGGGGAAACTTTTTTTCTTTCTTTTGTCGTCAGCAGATAAGGCAGACAACTCCCCCAGGGCAGTGAGGTCCCCTGGAGGCTAAAAAAAGCAGTCAGGCAACATTAGCAGGCCTGATCCCCCTTTGGGGGAACCCACCTGACAGCACTCACTTGTGAAGCTTCTGCCAGAAAGATCATTTTTCTCCTACATTATGCTAACCAGAAGAACATAAAACATGGAGTTCTGCTCCACATGCATTAGCAGCATGAGCCCAACCATCTTTTCTGCCCAGTTTTAGTAAAAATAATTTAGAAACACGATTAAATTTGGATGCACATACACACGAAGAAAGACAGAGAGGAAATTATTTCAAGCTGGTGCCTTTTGCACAAATGCTCACGATACCTCGGAATAAAAGTGAGATGACCGAAGGCCTAGCACCAGGATCCCTCAGATGATTCCTCTTGTCGTTTAAACGTGAACGTCCAACCACAGATTACTGCACACAGCTTCATCACAACCGTAGCGGCATTTTGTGCCACGCACACTTTTATATCTCTCACTGATTTAGGTGAGGTGAACATCTTAAATCATGAATTCTCGTTTGATACGAGTCAACCGCAGCCTCGACTCTACTGGGAAGAAGTTCCACTGTGGTTTATTGGAATTCTTGACCACGCTCCTAAGGTGCATCTGTGAGGTCAGGCCCTGGTGTTGGACAAGAAGGCCTGACTCAGACGACTCCTGTGGTAGGCTGATACACCTGTGGCCACGGCAGGGATTGATCACCTGACCTCAGGTGTTCGGACAGGTGTCCCAATACCTTTGGCGGTATAGCGTATTTTCCATTAAAAAGCCACGTCTGGCACCAGCGCCATGGTCTGAGATAGCAAAAGAGGCTCGCTGTGTCCTACATCGCAGCAGCTCTGATAATCCGCACGTGCAAACTCTTTCATTCCCACCTGGACTGCTGCCAGACCAGAGGATTTTCTCTCGGCCGGCGGCGCCACATGACCACCACGAGGGGACATTCGTGTGGTTCAGTCCGAGAGATTCTGAATCAAAGGCGTGCTGTTTTCCGTTGTGAATAAACCTCACCAATGAAGAGTGGAGCATAACTTTATTGCTAATCCAGCACAGTGATGTCTAAACATTCAAGTCAAACTCTTCCTCTGCGTTTTTATCTCGGCTTTATTTGCTACACCTTTTATTTTATTGGGTGCAGAAAGGACAATTAAGCACACGGCAGAAAAAAAAGGTCGATGCACTGCAAAAGGTGACTTGGACACAAAAGCCAACACATTTTTCTTTTCCAGCCTGGTTGGTCCACGAGCAAGCACACGTATGATTCTCTCGAAAGGCCGTTCATCACAGAAACCAACGAGCATTTCCAGCAGTGCCTCGGCAGTTTTCTCTCTTTTTTTTAAACAAGCAAGTCATTAGCTGAAGAAACAAAACAAGATACATTTTGAACAGGAAAGACTTGACTCTACACTGACACAGTTTTGTTTTGGTTTTTTAAAAAGAGGGATCATCACGGGATTGTGACCCCGCTCGCGAGTCTTCGTGATTCCAGACCTTCTTCGCTGTGACCTACTGCATTGTTTATTCATTCTCGATTCCAAAACTGCACTTTTTTCAACATCTTGTAGTTAAACTTGGGCTGACTGAATGAAGTCCACGTGGCGGTGAAGAAGAGCAATATATGTCTTTGTTGCTAGCGTTACGCTGGGCCCCGCGAGGCTTCCGCACCAGACTTTGACAACATCCACAACAGTAAAGACAAAAATCAGCCGTGTAAAGCTTCACCCTGGCCGCTCAGCATTTCCAGAAGCCCAACATTTTTTGGAAAAATATATAGTCCTGAATTTAACAGTTCTTGTCACTAAGTGAGAGTTATTTAGGTCCAGCGGTGCTGCTCTTGTTACTCATCCCGTCTGCAGTTCCAACACAAATCTGGAATTAATGACTGTCCTTGACGGACAGGACAGGTCCCTGCCCCCTGCTGGGCCGCCGTCCACCACTCTGACGTGGGCAGCTGTCCGACGGTGCCATTAACCTGAGCGGAGCCAAAGCGTCCGTAAAGCTGTTTGGGATGTGGCATCTGCTCAAGGGGCACAGACGCATTAAGCGTAGCTTTACAAGAATGTCCTCGCCGCTTCGTAATCGCTCATCTTTCAACACGCGAGACAGAAGCACACATTTATGTAATATGGCTACGCACGCTAAACCGTCATGTTGGCACGGGCACCACAAACACTCTTGGAGTTTATGGAACACATGCGTGGACTCATGCATCGTGTTTCGGGGGTCGTCCACTTTAAACTCTCATTTCATGGTACTTCCTGTTTTCCTCTCCCGAAACAGTGCTGAGGCCTACTACGTACTTTGGGAATAGTGTTCCACAGCACATCAAAAAAGCCTGCTCGAGCTCACATTCACTACAAACACGCTGCGGCATCGTCGGTATAAGAATACAACCATAAAGAGACTTTTCAAAGGAAGGTGTGGAGTGAAAGCCGGTGCGCTGAAGAGACAACATGGAATGACAGCAGTTTGTTGCGAGAGCGCAAGCAATTTTAGCCTCCTGCCACGTCGCCGGGCTCGAAACTGAACGTCCACATCGAAATATAGCGATAATATAAGTGTGTAAAAATCCTGCACCCTGGTCTTGCTCTTGGGCCTCAAGTGAAGCAGCCAAACGCCGTCGACCCTCTGCATCGGATCCTTTACGACTCGAAAGCGCGATCTTCGCAGATCTCCAGGGCAGCTTTGCTCGCGCCGCCAAACACCTCCACGTTGGCGTCGATCCACGGAACCACGTTGCCGGGCATGTACGCCGAGCAGTTGGCCAGTCCCATGATGTCGACAGGACGCAGCACTCGGTCCCACATGTTGAACTGGCTGAGTTCCCCCACGAAGGCCTGAGTGGCGTCGAAGCGGCCTCCGACTATGTCCTACAGAGGGAGGAAGTGGAGGCAGTTTTCTTTTCTATTAAAGTTAACTGGCGAAGAGACAGACTTTCATTAAAATGAATCAATTCTGTTTGATTGTCTTCAAATTGGGATCAGAGCTACTCAGCTCCCAATTTCCCGCTGTAAATAAGCTATCTGAGGCTATCTAGTGCAACATGTAGCAGCTAGGGACGCAGCGGTAAGAAAAGTCTGGCCGGTGTTGAGAAGCAATACAGACACAGCTGTTAGAGTTGGTGATTGTACTCACCCAATTTCCCAACTTATTGTGACTTATGCCCAGCATAGCATAGCATAGCATAGCTTAGCATAGCATAGCATAGCATAGCATAGCATAGCATAGCATAGGCAGTAGTGATAAAATGCTACATAACATAGGTTGTTTTATGGTCAAAACCTTTTGGCCAATTAGCAACATTTTCTGAAAGTTTTATTAAAACCTGTTCTTAACATTCTGAGTTATTTTGCAGTAAGACAACCAAACCCTGGATGTCATATAAACTCCGAGCTAATAGCGCTTCCATCTTTAGGCTCCCATCTAATGCAATATACGTTGACAGCCCTCTATATAGCACTCATCCATCACTTTCCATCTCACATTTATCCTCCTATGCAGTTCCCAAGGACATGAAGATACAGTGATGTAACAGCAAATGTACGACAATAGCGTGAGAAGAGCTCCCGTGCCTCCATTCCCTAAACTCCCAGTGCCTCCAGCACAAAGCTCATGGGAGAATACACACTGGAGCAAATGCACACATGCTTACTCTGTATTGCCGAAGCTTCTACAGGGCTCTCACCTGCTCCTGACCCAAGATGATCACCCCTCCAGGTTTAATTGGGTGCCAGGGGGCCAAGTTGTCCCCAGTGCCAAGTCGCTCGCCATCCTGGTAAGCCTCCCAGAAGCCGTCTCTGGTTGTCCAAGTGATGCAGATGTGGTGCCAGCGGCCGTCACTCAAAGACAAAGGAAGCTGAGCCACCTGTACAGGAAATGAGGTGAGTGGAATGAGAGAAATTAGAAGGACCCGTGGCGGATTGCGCGTGCAAGCGGGGCGGCGGGTGTTAATTGTGGTACACTGCAAACAAGGGGGGCAATTAGAAGTGCTGCATCTTCAAAGAGACCGCTGTAAATCTCCAGATGAGCCCAAGCTGTGTCTAAGATTTAAATTACCCAGGTGACATCAGGAGAAAACTCATCCTTCAAAGAAGCCGGGTAGCTAACAGCCAAAGCGTGTCCTCGTATCCTTTTGTACTTTGTGCACAGATCAAACAAAGAGATTCAACCGATGACATCATGGTCCCCCGAGGACTCCCTGTTCGTGTGAATACGTTACTCATTATACTCCTTGTTTTCCCCTAATTAGACCGGTGGAGGGACTTGATGAGCCCAGCAGCCACTGGATGGGAGGAACAACACCGACAGTTTACACTGCTCAATCACACGCTCACACCTCCAGGTGCTTTCAACACCACCTTTGTAACAACTAAAGTTCATTCATGTACTGGGGTGTACAAAAGAAGGGATTGTTTTATATTAGATCTTTTTAGCAAAACAAGTGACCGCAGCACCTTGGCACCAGCCTGAATACAAAACCCATTTATCTCAATATCAAAGTTTGGGAAAATGATTTTCAGCACAACGCCAGATTAGTAAACATGGGATTACACAGGCGAGCTCACGGTTTAAAAAAACAAACTAGTTCTAATACAGAGCTTGATCCTTGAAATCCGGGAGGGATTAGAATCCTGCTGGGCTCAAGATGCCGCGGACACATTTCCCAGCACCTCCGCTAGTATAACTGATAAATCCAGTGGAGAGGCAACGTGGAGACGTTAGCTTCTATTAATAAAGATCCTCTCTCTGCAACACAATGTTCCTTTTTTTTATTACAGTAACGGGGGTCTTTCTGCCTCCATCAGTATGCAGCCGAATCAGCAACAAATAAACAGTTCGCCCCTGCGGACCCTGTTATCACTGCGGATAAGTTCAACACATGGGTGTGATGCCGTGCTGGAGATAATCAGATTCATCAGCCTTCTGCCTCCCGCTCATTTACCTCTTACAGTATGTTTTACTTCTCCAGAAACCCTCATTACCTCAGTGATCTAGTCTCCTCTCCTCTCCTCTCCTCTCCTCTCCTCTCCTCTCTCTCCTCTCCTCTCCTCTCCTCTCCTCTCCTCTCCCTCTCCTCTCCCCCCTCCTCTCCTCTCCTCTCCTCTCCCTCTCCTCTCCTCTCCTCCTCCTCTCCCTCCTCTCCCCCCTCCTCTCCTCTCCTCTCTCTCCTCTCCTCTCCTCTCCTCTCCTCTCCTCTCCTCT